>NC_089252.1:165664990-166000927 GCF_963930625.1 Muntiacus reevesi | reverse complement strand
TTGCACAAAACTGACCATGGGCAGCTTTCCAGACAGCTTGTACAAGAGAGGACAGTTGCATAGATTACCAACTGTCATGGGTATCTTTCGGTTCAGCAGCCCAGCAGTTCGTCTCCTTGCCCCTTTGTAAAGCACGGAGACATGCTTCGAGGGAGGCCACCACTTTGGTGACACAGACAAGGTAGCAGTGGGACTGCTTGTAAGAGAAGGCCTCCTTGAAAGGGTGACAATCGACTAAAGGTCCCCAGGGGAGAGCAAATGAGCTGTACAGAATGGAGGAAGAGGAGAAGGCCGTGAGAACAGTAAGTGCGAAGACCTGGAGACAGGAGCTGTCTCAAATTCTTGCACAAGCTCAGAGTTCAAAAAGCCACATTAATGTGTACATGTGGAATCCAGAAAAATGGTACAGATGGGTCAATTTGCAAAGCAGAAATAGAGACAGAGAAGTAGAGAACAAGCATATGGATACCAAGGGGGTAGAGGAGGTGGGATGAACTGGAAGACTGGGATTGACATAAACACTCTCAGTTCAGTCAGTCAGTTCAGTCGCTCAGTCGTGTCCGACTCTTTGCAACCCCATGAATCGCAGCACGCCAGGCCTCCTGTCCATCACAAACTCCCGGAGTTTACTCAAACTCAAGCCCATCGAGTCAGTGACGGCATCCAGCCATCTCACCCTCTGTCATCCCCTTCTCCTCCTGCCCCCAATCCCTCCAAACATCAGGGTCTTTTCCAACTAGTCAACTCTTTGCATGAGGTGGCCAAAGTATTGGAGTTTCAGCTTCAGCATCAGTCCTTCCAGTGAACACCCAGGACTGATCTCCTTTAGGATGGACTGGTTGGATCTCCTTGCAGTCCAAGGGACTCTCAAGAGTCTTCTTCAACACCACAGTTCAAAAGGATCAATTTTTCGGCACTCAGCTTTCCTCACAGTCCAACTCTCACATTCATACATGACCACTGGAAAAAACATAGCCTTGACCAGACGAACCTTTGTTGGCAAAGTAATGTCTCTGCTTTTTAATATGCTATCCAGGTTGGTCATAACTTTCCTTCCAAGGAGTAAGCATTTTTAAATTTCATGGCTGCAGTCACCATCTGCAGTGATTTTGGAGTCCAAAAAAATAAAGTCTGTCACTGTTCCCATTGTTTCCTGATCTATTTCCCATGAGGTGATGAGACCAGATGCCATGATCTTAGTTTTCTGAATGTTGAGCTTTAAGCCAACTTTTTCTCTCTCCTCTTTCACTTTCATCAAGAAGCTTTTTAGTTCCTCTTCACTCTCTGTCATAAGGGTGGTGTCATCTGCATATCTGAGGTTATTGATATTTCTCCCAGCAATCTTGATTCCCGCTTGTGCTTCTTCCAGCCCAGCCTTTTGCATGATGTACTCTGCATATAAGTTAAATAAGCAGGGTGACAATATACAACCTTGACATACTCCTTTTCCTATTTGGAACCAGTCTGTTGTTCCATGTCCAGTTCTAACTGTTGCTTCCTGACCTGCAAACACTCTACTATGTATAAAATAGATAACTAATGAGAACCTATTGTACAGCACAGAAAACTCTACTTAATGCTCTGCAGTGACCCAAATAGGAAGGAAATTCAAAAAAGAGGGGATATATGTTCATGAATGACCGGTTCACTTTGCCGCACAGCAGAAAACAACATAACATTGTAAAGCAACTAAACGCTAGTAAACTTTTTTTTTCTCTAAAAAGCCCGAAGTGGGGGTGGAACAGGGTCAGAGAGGCAAGGGGCAGTGTGAAGCTGTAATCAGAATTTTGGCTTTTATTCAGATATGGGAAGTCATTGATATTTTGCACAATGTTATGTTATGGATTCTGGCCTGAGAATAGCCTGAACGGGTTAAGAGTGCATATACAGGGAGTGCATTAGGAGCTTGTTGTTATCCAGATAAGAATGATGATAGCTTATGCCAGGATAGTAGCAGAAAAAAACTGATGGAAAGAGGTTAAATTTTGGATATAGTTTTGAAAGTAAAGCCAACAAGACTAACTGATGTATTTGTTAGTGGGTGTAAGAGAAAGAGAATGACTCCATGGACCTTGCTCAGAAGAACTAGAAGGATAGTTACCATTAACCAAGATGGGGAAGACTGTTTGGTGGGAAATCAGTTTTAGATAACTTACACATGACTCTTGAGTAATGGGTGTTAGGGGTGCCAACCCTCCACACACTCAGAAAAGTAGGTCCTCTGTGTCTATGGTTCTGCACATGGATTCAACCAATCTTTGATCCTGTAGGACTGTAGTATGTATTTAGTGAAAAAATATCTGTGCACAAGTGGAACGGTGCATGTCAAACTCATGTTATTCAAGAGCCAACTGTATACTGGAGATGTATAATCAGATGCCAAAGTAGGCAGTAGAGTAGATATATGGGTTTGGAATTCAGGAGAAAGTCTAGGTTAAAGATTCAAATTTAGGAGTCATCAACATATTGATATTTAAGGTTATGATACTGGACAGGATCATCAAAGAATAAGTGATTCAAAGAGGTCCAAGACTGAGACACAAAGTCCTTCGACATTTAGAGTGAAAGAGGAAGCACCAGAGAAAACCGAGAAGGACCAGCCAGTGGGATCAGAGCAAAACTAGGAAGGTGTGATGGTGTGAGTCCCCGGAAGGACATCCAGGAGAAGAAGATGATCACGGCATCACACACATACGGCTATGAGGCCAAGTGAAAGTTAAAGTTGCTCAGTCAGGTCCGACTCTTTGCGACCTCATGGACTAAAAAGTCTGTGGAGTTTTCCGGGCCAGCATACTGGAGTGGTTAGCCTTTCCCTTCTTTAGATGATCTTCCCGACCCAGGGATCAAGTCCGGGTCTCCCACATGCAGACAGATTCTTCTCCAGCTGAGCCACAAGGGAAGCTCAAGAATACTGGAAGGGGTAGCCTATCCCTTCTCCAGAAGCTCTTCCTGACCTAGGAATCAAACCAGTCTCCTACATTGCAGGTGGATTCTTTACCAACTGAGCCCGAGTCAAGTAAGAGGTCAAGTAAGAGGACTGAGAATTGATCCTTCCATATGGACAAATTGATCCACCTAAATTAATGGTGGCTATAATGGTAACTTCAAAAAAAGAGATGTGTGAAAAAACAGGTCAAATCTATAAACTACTTCATGAAGCTGCTAAAATACTATAGTTGTGAGTTTATCATTTAGCTACATTAGGGAAAATTGTATTAATTTATTTCAGATGAATATAGTTTGATGCCAGATTATTCCACATAGGAAACACTAGCCACTTATGACTATTAGATACTTGAAATAAGACTCATGTGAGTTAGGAACTAAATTTTTAATTGTGTGTGCTCAGATGCTCCAGTCATGTCCAACTCTGTTCAACGCAATGGACTGTAGCCCGCCAGGCTCCTCTGTCCGTGGGATTCTCCAGGCAAGAGTACTAGAGTGGATGGCCATGCCCTCCTCCAGGGAATCTTCCCTGACCCAGGGATGGAGCCTGTGTCTCTTATATCTTCTGCATTGGCAGGCAGGTTCTTTACAACTAGCGCCACCTGAGAAGTCAATTTTTAATTTTAGTTAAATATAATTAACTTACGGTAAAGAATCTGCCTGCAATGCGGGAGACCCGGGTTTGATCCCTGGGTTGGGAGAATCTCCTAGAGAAGTAAATGGCAACCCACTCCAGTATTCTTGCCTGGAGAATTCCATGGACGGAGGAGCCTGGTGAGCTCCAGCCCATGGGGTCACAAAGAATCAGACACGACTGAGCAACTAACACAGAGACAACTTAAAGTTTAGTTTTAAAACATAAACCTCATTCAGTTATTTAAAAACATTTGTGTTTGTTTTGAACAGCATGTGTATGTGAATCTATTTTTAACTGTAATTTTACAAAACTGAAATACAAATCAAGTGCTTTTCATGAAAATTTACAATTTGAATTGATAATACTACAACTGTTGACTGTAACCAAATTCCTAAGACCACTATTCACAAAACCTTAAAATAGATTATTAATAATTCTTATATTGATTATGGGGAAACCGTGGCTGCCTTTATTTTTCTGGGCTCTAAAATCACTGCGGATGGTGACTGCAGCCATGAAATTAAAAGACGCTTGCTCCTTGGAAGGAAAGTTATGACCAACATAGACAGCATATTAAAAAGTCCACAAAGGTCCATCTAGTCAAAGCTTTTCCAGTGGTCATGTATGGATGTAGGGTTGGACTATAAAGAAAGCTGCGTGCCGAAGAATTGATGCTTTTGAACTGTGGTGTTGGAGAAGACTCTTGAGAGCGCTTGGACTGCAAGGAGATCCAACCAGTCCATCCTAAAGGAGATCAGTCCTGGGTGTTCATTGGAAGGACTGATGCTGAAGCTGAAACTCCAATACTTTGGCCACCTTATGTGAAGAGTTGACTCATTGGAAAAGACCCTGATGCTGGAAAAGATTGAGGGCAGGAGGAGAAGGGGACGACAGAGGATGAGATGGCTGGATGGCATCACCGACACAATGGACATGGGTTTGGGTGGACTCCAGGAGTTGGTGATGGACAGGAAGGCCTGGCATGCTGTGGCTCATGGGGTGGCAAAGAGTCGGACACAACTAAGCAACTAAACAATAACAATAAACAACATTTGAAACAGTAGACTGAGCAAAACAGATTGTCCTTGCTAACATGGGTTGCCTTCATCCAATCACTTGAAGGACTAATTAAAATGAAAAAATTGATACAGCCACTAGGGAGAATAATATGGATATTCCTTAAAAAACTAAAAGTAGAGTTGCCATACAATCCAGCAATCCCACTCATGGGCATACATCCACAGAAAACCATAATTTGAAAGGATACAGGCATCCCAATGTTCATTGTAGTACTATTTGCAATAGCCAAGACATGGAAGCAGCTGAAATGTCCACCCATGGAGGAATGGATAAAGAAGATGTGATACATATATACAATAAAATATTATTTAGTCATAAAAAAGAACAAAATAATGTCATTTGTAGTGACATGGATGGACCCAGAGATTGTCATACTGAGTGAAGTCAGTCAGATAAAGTCAAAATATGATATTGTTTATATGTGGAATCTAAAGAAATTGTACAAATGAACCAATTTACAAAGCAGAAGTGAGTCACAGATGTAGAAAGCACACTTGTGGTTACCAGTGAGGAAAGGAGGAACAGAGGGATAAATTGGGGGATTGGGACTGACATACATGCACTGCTGTATATAGAATAGATAACAAACTAGAACCTACTGAATAGCACGAGGAACTCTATTCAATCCTCTGTAATGACCTAGATGGGAATAAAATCTAGAGAGTGGATATATGTGTGTGTGTAACTGAAGCACTTTGCCGTAGAGCAGGAACTAACACAACATTATAAATCAACTATAATTTTAAAAATGATCTTACCAAGAAGTTAAATTTTGTGGGTTTTTTTTTTTTTACAGGCAAACATACATTTTAGGAAGTTTTTTTTAGTGGTTAAAATAAAAGAAGTCTAATATTTTAAAAAGAAAAATATCAGCAGTATGGACTATTCCCACTTAGGACACCATTTAGACTAAAAACTATGAATAAACAAAAAGTAGATGCCCGTGTCTGCAATAAATGTCACAGGTATGCATGAATATGGTGGCTCCAATCAGACAACTGATCATGGGTTGTGAGATGAAAATTAAACGAACCATCGGAGAGAGGAGGGAAAGGTCAGAACCACGGGGGAAAAAGCCTTGGCAACTTTGTCTGGAAAACAAAGCGACAGAGGGAAAGGAGATGAAGGGCGCTGAAGGAAAGAGAAAAGTGAAGATGTGTCACAAAGGAAGCGCTCTTGATCCTTTTTTTCTTTCTCCACATGACACTGAGGCATGTACTATGAATTTCAAAATAAGTCAGGAAATCAATACACCAAGCTAGAGTTGTGTCATAGTTTCATTCCTGGGTTCTGGAAGGACTGTCAATAATGCCGCCTTCGGCACCCTTTGAAAGGGTCCACAATGATACACCCACCCCTTTACGCTTACCTGAGGGAAGGACATCCACGGAACAGAATCTGGTGCCACAGGAAATCTTGACAGTAATCCGTAACTGAGTCGGTATTTATAATGCCTCCTTTCCTCTTAATATTTATTCAGATAGTTTATACTTATAATTTATATTGTGCACCTATACTATATATTAGAATATACTCAGGAAAGCTAGGAGGTGAATATAAGTTAAAACTTAAAATATTTCATGGAAAAAATTAGCTGACAAATTCACAAATAAGTGCATTGGCACAGAGTTTCATACCAGAAATAATCATTAAATAGATTAACTTTTCTAACATGCTTGGAAAAGATGTGGTAAATGAAAAATATGTTAAATAAAAACATAAAATATGAAATGCATGTACAAATAATACACACATTATATTCACTTTTCTCAAAATACTGCCTATTATGTAAATATCTATTTGAAAATAGGCAGCAAAGTCCTGATAAAATGCTACTTAATTTTTTATTATTTCCCTGTGAGTGATTTATGGTTTCACAACAGAAAAAAAAATGTATTGCTAACATATTCCAGCTTAAATGCATTTTTATAGTTTGGCTTTTCTTATTTTAGAAGTAAGTAGAGGAGTCTCTGGGCTAAGTGTGTCTTGGAATAACTGATTGCAATTTCACTACTGGAAGGCTGAGAAGCAACGGGGATGCAAGTCATATCACAGACTATAGAGTTACATCAGGTGCTACCTGCCTGGATTTAATTTTGAGTCTAAGACGGTAAAAAAACACATCTGAACAAAAGAAAGAGATTATATTACTGTTTTTCAGATGGTCAAGCAAAACTTAGCTAAAGCTACAACTGCAGAGGCAAAAATAAACCCTGGTATTCTTAATGTCTAATAAAAGCTAGACTCTACATGTGGTCACAAACTGTCTAAAGGAAGTAAGGAAATCTTCCTTAAACAGGACACGGGGACTCCCTCCCCTTGTACAGCTTGAAGATAAATGGATCCTCAACAGCAAGTATTCTCCCCAAATTGATTCTGCTGCTGTAGTCGGAACTCTCAGGCTCCCAACTCACAGGATGTTAGAAATAAAAGGGATTCCAGCAAACATTTATACCTCCCTCGTGTTACAAAGGAAAAAAGCTGAGATCCAGAGTCAGTTAACTGACTTAAAACTTAAGCTACTCGTTCAAGGTCACGAGGCCAGAGTTATGACCAGACCACTTTCTTACCACCTTGCTGTGTCACGGCTGTCCCAATTCTGTCATCCATCATGACCTCTAAACAGTCCTTCTCCAATTCTCCTACTTCAAAGTAAGCCCCACCCCTAGGATCCTGATTACATAATTACCAACCCAGTTTCAAACGCTGAAATTATCAAATAAGGCATACTTCTGGTGACATGTTTAAGATCACTTAAAAATCAAAATGAAGTTCATGAAAGTTCAGGCTTCCCAAATGGAGCCAGGTGGCCACCTGTGGATATGGTTTCAGACATGTTCCAGTATCATTGGGAACTTGACTTCTTTAAACTGAATCAAACTTGAGGACACTATCAGCCATTTTCAAAACAGTATTTGCTAGTAGCTGCTAGCTACAACCTTGCAGTTCCAAAGCCCTCCTCCACCCACAATCTTCCCAACTATGTAAACCTTTCAAAACCTAACCAATCTTTTCCTTTTTTTTTCCCAGCAATGGAGAAATCAATGGTTTAATGTATGGGGGGAGCTTACACATCTGAAGCAAGGTCTTGGAGTGACACACCATTATATGCTGAGAATGGCCAGCAGGACATGGAGCCAGTCTTGGCCCCTGGGGAAGGGGGAAAGCGGAAATTACCAGCTATAGGGAAATCTACACCAGGTAGGCTCATTAGTTATCACAGAAACCAGTAGAGAGGCCTGCTTCTCACCATATCTTCAAGAACACTCACCAGCTGGGTCTGGAGTGAATACTCGACTTCCCACGTGGCAGTGGCAAAGAATCCACCTCCCAATGCAGGAGACACAGAAGATGTGAGTTCGATCCCTGGGTCAGGAAGACACCCAGGAGTAGGAAATGACAACCCACTCCAGCGTTCTTGCCTGGGAAATTCCATGACAGAGGCGTCTAGTGGGCTGCAGTCCATGGGTCGCAGAGTTGGACACAACTGAGACAGATGCATGCACTGGGAAGGTGAGTCAGTGAGTCTGGTGTGGATGAAGCAGGCCCCACACGCTCACGGACGGCCAGCCCAGGTTTACACCTACAGCTTTCAGGCCCCACATGCTAGTGGGCCAGCCCCACCACTGTCCATCCCCTGTCCTGTGTTTCCCCACATCCTGCCACTCACAGCAGTTTCCTCAGCCCCTGGCTGCTCGGCCAACTACTGGGCTGCACCTTGAAGGCCTACAAGACCTGCGCTTCCACAACTTAAAGACCAAAGAAAGAAAGAGCCCAGAGTTGAAAACAGAGATAAAAATGGTTTAATGGATGCAGGAGCTTCCACATCTGCAACAAGGAGTGACACTCCTTGATAGTCTTTATTTTCCTCCAGGTCCTACTTTACTTTATGATATTTTAGCAGATGAAACATGATTTATGTTAGGTGTTATTTATTGTCTGAGTGATATCGGTGGCACCGTGGCAAAAAAATCTGCCTGCCAATGCAAAAGACGCAAGAGACGTGTATTTGATCCCTGGGTCAGGAAAATCCCCTGGAGGAGGGCATGACAACCCACTCCAGTATTCTTGCCTGGAAAATTCCATGGACAGAGGAGCCTGGTGGGCTACTGTCCATGGGGTCACAGAAGAGTCAGACACGACTGAGTAACTGAAAACACACACACAGTGATGTTAGTAGGACTTCAGAAATCTAAGCTCCTATTGCTACCAGAAGTTCAGTCTCTCTGCATTCTGGCCCCAAATCGAATCTCAGAGACAGAGTTTTAGGTGAAGTAGAAAAGGACAGTTTTATTACTTGGCCAGGCAAAAGGAGACACGCTGGGCTTCCGACTTGAAATACTATGTGTCCCCCGTCCCCCCGATCGCTTCTTTCTTAACAAGCACTATGACTTCTTGTCTGCTCCAATCCTAATTCTTGACAAACAATTTACATAACCTTGCAGGTGTTTTATCTTTATAATCTCCTCCCAACTTGTGGTCCAGCAGCATACAACTCAAGCACATCTTGCATCTGTGTCTCCTGGGCTACAGCCCCAACAAACCCCAAATAAACGCTCCCCCTGCCAACCAGGTCTCCACTCTTGGAATTCATGATTAACAACTCTGCCAAACTAACCACTATTTGCACCTATTAATGAAATTCATTAGTCAACATTTAAGGCTTCAGTCAGATTTCTGTAAGCTGTAATATTCACCTCATAAGGAGAAAAAAATAAGTTAAATATAGCTTAACTAATACACATTTGAGAAAAAATGCAAAGGACTTTTAAGTAATGTAATAACCCAAGATAGCTAAACCCAGAGTAGCAATTTGACTTCTCCCGGGTGTTAATGGTGGCTAACTGGTGAGGAAAATGGATTGCCAAAGAATATATTTCTCATCTCTACTGCCACATTTTTTCTGATTTTTTCTTGGGCACACATGACTAGTCCCAAGTCTCTGCAAATATGACCATTTGTCTAGGCGATGATTGACAGGAAGGGGACAGGTGGAACAGATAGACACTTATGCTGATGATTTTCCACCGCAGACTCTCTTAAGGTAAAAATGTCCACGAGGTCAATCTATATTTCAGTGCTTTCATTAGATAATTATTTTTATCTATTAGGTAATAATGAAGAAGCTATGAGATGTTCAGCAGGGAAATAAAAGACAATATATATAAAAATATTAAATATGAAAGTTTTTTATCAGTTTTCTCCACTCTCTATTTATTTACATGCCCCCTGAGGTTTTAGATTTTTAACTCTTGTTATGGTCAAGATTTTTTAATTAATTCAAATTAATATATTCTTTCCTAGATTTTCAGTAGCTAAATCCCTATCTTCCTGGGATCAACACAAAAACTCCAAGAACTGATAAAGACAAGCTCATTGGAAACAGGCTTTCAGAAATACAATGCTTACAATTTATTATTTACAGAATATTTCTACATAAGTACAGTGGATGATACACTGGATGACTAAAAAACAAAAAACAAAACACACAACATAAAAGTTGAGAATTACGTTTTATTTGGCTTACTTTCTAGGTCAAGCCTGGGAGGCAGCCTCTCAGACTAGCCGAGAAGGACTGCTCTGACCAGGTAAGAGAAGACCCAGGATATGAAGGTGTTTTTGCAACAGACTGGATAGTCAGAACATCAACAGATTACTGTTAATTAAAGAAAACCAGACATCTCATGTTAATGAATTTAGCACTTTTCCATGTGTGGGAAGATAAAAGAATCTGGGCTCACTGACATCATTCTTTTGATATTCTCAACTATCTTGGACTTCCCTAGCGGCTCAGAAAATAAAGAATCAGCTAGCAATGCAGGAGACCAGGGCTCAGTCCCTGGATCGGGAAGATCCCCTGGAGAAGGGCATGGCAACCCACTCCAGTATCCGTGCCAAGAGAATTCCATGCACTGAGTGACTAACACATTCAAAAACTTTGGAATCTGGGGCCAGTATCCTGTCCTTTCCATTCCGAGTCCCCTGAGAAGGCACCTTTGGGATGGCTGCGGCCCCTTGGTCTCCATCCTGAGTTCCCTTAGGGCTCGCCATGGGGGGAGGGGCAGCTGTAGTGGATCGAGTCTGCAACATCCTTTGTTTACTGATATGGCAGGCAACTTTTTTAATCCACATATTCATGTATCCACACCAAGATTTTCTAACTGAGCAGGACCTACCTGAAGGGGCCTTCCTGGGGCAGACCCTTCCCCCATATCCTCTGGACTGCAGCACGCCAGTCTTCCCTATCCTTCACTACCTCCCAGAGTTTGCTCAAACTCATGTCCATTGAGTTGGTAATGCCATCCAACCATCTCATCCTCTGCCGTCCCCTTTTCCCCCTGCCTTCAATCTTTCCCAGCAACAGGGTCTTTTCTCAACAGTCGGCTCTCTGCATCAGGTGACCAAAGTATTGGCGCTTCAACTTCAGCATCAGTCCTTCCAATGAATATTCAGGAGTGATTTCCTTTAGGATTGACTGGTTGAATCTCCTTGCAATCCGGGGTACTCTCAACAATCTTCTCCAAAACCACAGTTCAAAAGCATTAATTCTCCAGCACTCAGCCTTCTTTATGATCCAACTCTCCCATATATACATGACTACTAGAAAAACCACAGCCTTGACTACATGGACCTTTGTTGGCAAAGTAATGTCTCTGATTTTTAATATGCTGTCTAGGTTGGTCATAACTTTCCTTCCAAGGAGTAAGTGTCTTTTAATTTAATGGCTGCAATCACCATCTGCAGTGATTTTGGAGCCCAGAAAAATAGTCAGCCACTGTTTCCCCATCTATTTGCCATGAAGTGATGGGATCGGATACCATGAACTTAAGTTTTCTGAATGTTGAGCTTTAAGCCAACTTTTTCACTCTCCTCTTTCACTTTCATCAAGAGACTTTTAGTTCTTCTTCACTTTCTGCCATAAGGGTGGTGTCATCTGCATGTCTGAGGTTATTGATATTTCTCCTAGGAATCTTGATTCCAGCTTGTGCTTCCTCCAGCCCAGCGTTTCTCATGATGTACTCTGCATATAAGTTAAATAAGCAGGGTGACAATATACAGCCTTGACATTCTCCTTTTACTCTTTGGAACCAGTCTGTTGTACCATGTCCAGTTCTAACTGTTGCTTCCTGACCTGCATATAGGTTTCTCAAGAGGCAGGTCAGGTGGTCTGGTATTCCCGTCTCTTTCAGAATTTTCCACAGTTTATTGTGATCCACACAGTCAAAGCCTTTGGCATAGTCAATAAAGCAGAAATAGATGTTTTCTGGAAATCTCTTGCTTTTCCAATAATCCAGTGGATGTTGGCAGTTTGATCTCTGGTTCCTCTGCCTTTTCTAAAACCAGCTTGAACATCTGGAAGTTCATAGTTCATGTATTGCTGAAGCCTGTCTTAGAGAATTTCAAGCATTACTTTACTAGCATGTGAGATGAGTACAATTGTGTGGTAGTTTGAGCATTCTTTGGCATTGCCTTTCTCTGGGACTGGAATGAAAACTGACCTTTTCGAGTCCTGTGGCCACTGCTGAGTTTTCCAAATTTGCTGGCATATTGAGTGCAGCACTTTCACAGCATCATCTTTCAGGATTTGAAATAGTTCAACTGGAATTCCATCACCTCCATCCTCTAGCTTCCATCGTAGTGATGCTTCCTAAAGCCCACTTGACTTCTATATTACCTAGATAATAATATCTGATGCACACTTCCTGAATTGTTTGCTAAAATCTCCGCCAAATAGCAGATGTTAACTACTTAATGACCATGACCACACAGCCCCAGGCCTGCAGGAGACTAAGGACTAATAATACTAATCCCCCATGACAAGGCTCTGTTACCTCACCTTCAACCAGTCAGAGAATTGTGCACTAGCTGATTCACAGATGCCAAGACTCCCCTCCCTCATCTGACCTTTAACAATGCTTTCCTGAAACTCCGTTGGGATGTTGGGGTTTTTGGTCCCTAGCTGTCCTGGACTCTGTATGGCACTTTATAATGATGCTGCACTTTCCTTCTCCTCAGCTAGGTGTCAGCAGATTGGCTTTACTGCTCATGAATGAGTGGATTTAAGTTTCATTCACTGCCAGGTTTCCAATTTGTTTTTAGTTAATCTTTAGGATTCTTTTCATTGTCTTAAAAAATTGTATATCTGAAGCTATGGAAAAGTTATGACATAGATGAGAGTTTGAGAAAAATCGTTTACAAGTCTCAGAATCAGGCATACTCCCTGACTAAATGTTTCTAAATATACTTGATTATTTATGTGGCCATAAAAAAGACAAGTGTTTTTGGTTTTGCTCTCAAGATGACCGTTTTTAAGAAAACTTCTCCTTCTTTACATTTTGTAAAAATAGAAAAAAATACGATCTATCAAAATAGTCCAGAAAACCAAGACCAGTTTTTAAGTATGTCATTTTATTTTGAATCAATAATAAAGCACAAACATTCACCCAAAGCAAAACTATATAGTGTCTCTTCATCCAACCTTCTGTTTATGTTTATCATTTCCTCCATGAAGCAATAAGGCTCTTCTGGAAATTAGAGAAATATTAAACAAAGACTTAGCTCTTCGAGTGTCCTGAGAAAACACTCCCCAAATCTGAAAGCACTATGCAAAGGCACTGCATGCTTACACTTTTCAAAGAAAAAAAATAGCGCTCCCCTTAAAAAAGACCTGTAACTGTATTGAGTTCAGTTCAGTTCAGTCGTTCAGTCCTGCCTGATTCTTTGCGAACCCATGGACTGCAGGACACCAGGCTTCCCTGTTCATTACCAACTCCTGGAGCTTGCTCAAACTCATATCCATAGAGTTGGTGATGCCATCAAACAATCTTAGCCTCTGTTGTCCCCTTCTCCTCCTGCCTTCAATCTTTCCTAGCATCAGGGTCTTTTCCAATGAGTTAGTTCTTCACATCAGGTGGCCAAAGTATTGGAGTTTCAGCTTCAGCATTAATCTTTCCAATGAACATTCAGAACTGATTTCCATTAGGATTGACTGGTTGGATCTCCTTGCTGTCTGAAGCACTCACAAGAGTCTTCTCCAACACCACAGTTCAAAAGCATCAATTCTTTGGCATTCAGCTTTCTTTATAGTCCAACTCCCACATCCATACATGACTACTGGAAAAACCACAGCTGTGACTAGATGGATCTTTGCCAGCAAAGTAATATCTCTGCTTTTTAATATGCTGGCTAGGTTGGTCACAGCTTTTCTTCCAAGGAGCAAGTATTTTTTAATTTCATGGCTACAGTCACCATCTGCAGTGATTTTGGAGCCAAAAAAAATTAAGTCTGTCACTGCTTTCATTGTTTTCCCATCTATTTGACATGAAGTGATGGGACTGGATGCCATGATCTTAGTTTTCTGAATGTTGAGTTTTAAACCAGCTTTTTCACTCTCCTCTTTCACTTTCAACAGGAGACTCTTCAGTTCCTCTTCCCTTTCTGCCATAAGGGTGGTGTCATCTGCTTATCTGAGGTTATTGGTATTTCTTCCAGCATCTTGATTCCAGCTTGTGCTTCATCCAGCCCAGCGTTTCTCATGATGTACTCTGCATACAGGTTAAATAAGCAGGGTGACAATACACAGCCTTGACATACTTCTTTTCTAATTTGGAACCAATCTGTTGTTCCACGTCCACTTCTAACTGTTGCCTGTTGACCTGCATACAGATTTCTCAGGAGGCAGGTCAGGTGGTCTGGTATTCCCATCTCTTGAAGAATTTTCCACAGTTTTCTGTGATCTGCATAGTCAATGGCTTTGGCATAGTCAATAAAGCAAAAATAGATGTTTATCTGTAACTCTTGCTTTTTTGATGATCCAGCGGATTTTGACAATTTGATCTCTGGTTCCTCTGCCTTTTCTAAAACCATCTTGAACATCTGGAAGTTCACGGTTCATGTACTGTGAAGACGCTTGGAGAATTTTGAGCATTACTTAGCTAGCGTGTGAGATGAGCACAATTGTGCTTTAGTTTGAACGTTCTTTGGCATTGCCTTCCTTTCAGATTGGAATGAAAACTGACCTTTTACAGTCCCATGGTGACTGCTGAATGTTTCAGATTTGCTGGCATATTGAGTGCAGCACTTTCACAGCATCATCTTTTAAGATTTGAAATAGCTCAGCTTGAATTCCATCACCTCCACTAGCTTTGCTCATAGTGATGCTTCCTAAGGCCCGCATGACTTCGAACTCCAGGATTTCTGGTTTTAGGTGAGTGATCACAGCATCTTGCTTATCTGGGTCATGAAGATCTCTTTTGTATAGTTCTTCTGTGTTCTTGCCACCTTTGTATTACCAACCTTGCCAACTGTGGTGTCTTTTCATTACCACCATTCAACTATTCTATTTTTCAGGTGATTATTTCAACTGAATTACAGGTATTAGTAACAATAAGTTAAACACAAGATACTACTCCATTGAAAAATAGGTGCCAGTTAGTAACACCTTTCAAGTCAGGAAAAGAGTTGAGTAACAGTAATTCAAAAGAGGTATAATTTCACCAAAATTACATTGTAAGATAAGCACAAGTTAAGTGCAGCTATGATTCAGCTTTTCCTTGAGATTAATAACAACTGCCAATCACTTACTAAAAATTCACAATTCTTTTAGCTTACATCCTAATTTATTCGCTACGTATCTGTGGGATTTTAGCCTACACATACAGACACTCACAAATGTGTATGATTAATAAGCAGTGACTTTAGCTAGTATGTTGTTAACACACAGGATATAACAGCTTCATGACTTCTGTATTATTGGGGAACCTGCGTCAATGTCTTCCTTAAACTGGAAGTGCTTCACCCAGGAAAATACCAGGGCACAGGTGAACAAACGCAGTACTGAAACTGCGGGGAAGGGGCTGGACACAAGCTTTAAACGAGCGACACAGCAGCTGAGAACACAACGTAAACTGGGGAGAACCAACTAGGTCCAACACGGCAGAAAATTCCACTTCCTGGAAATCCCCGTTCCTTCCCCAAATTAATTAGGATACTCCTCCCACTGGCCTATCAAGTAATCCAGCCCACTGAAAACTACCTCCTCTTATGTCAGGGGTGTTCTCCCTTTTCCAGATGACCCTGTGCCCTGGGGTCATTCTTGCCTTTTGAGAAGGACTGCCTTCTCTCTACAGAAAGTGTATCTCCCTAATTAATCCACTGCTTACCTATCACTTTGTCGCTCATTGAATTCTTTTTGAGTTCAGACATAAAAAAAAACCTGAGCTTAATAGACAGGTGTGCTATTTCAATTAAAAGAGTGAGTTCAAGTCTCAGTCTGAGTTATATGGTTTCAAAATCACAGGTACATGGAGGACAGAACAAAGTATATGACACAATCAGTCACAGATACAAGGTATTTCACTGGTGACAAGTCACTGCATGCACATTTTAAAAAAATACATTAAAAGAGAACATACTTTCTTAGATCTACCATTACCTGAATTTACTTAGAAATAAGGGCTTAGAGGAACTTTCCCTGGTGGCTCAGTGGTAAAGAACCCGCCTGCAAGGCAGGAGTTGCAGGAGACACAGGTTCGATCCCTGGGTTGGGAAGATGCCCTGGAGGAGGGCATGGCAACCCACTCCAGTATTTTTGCCTGGAGAATCTCATGGACAGAGGAGCCTGGTGGGCTATAGTCCACAGGGTTTCAAAGAGTCGGACACGACTAAAGTGAGTTAGCACGCACGCATGCGAAGATTTAGAAGAGAGTTTAGGGGTGACACTGAAGTTACAATATGAATTTTAAGGCAACTGCAGAGCTACTGATGGGCACTTGAAAAGTCCACTCAAGACTCCAGAGAGAACATTTACTTTTTCTTTTCTTTTTCTGGAGGAGTGGAAGGGGAGCATGGAATACTCTCCAAAGTAGCACTTAGAGTCTGTAATATATATATAAATCTTAAAGTCAAGTTATTTGCTTAGAAAACAAGAGGCATCTCATGTAGAGTATAGATTTGATCACAGTCAACCAATATTTTTCCTATGTGTATCCTATTTTAACCTTATAATAATTTTTTTTTCTCTTTTCCTTTTTGGGTCCTGATGAAGAGAGAGGAGAGGATGGGTTGGGTTCTGACCAGAAGCAAAAACAACCCAGAAGAGGTGAATCAGGTGAAGGGACTGCAGCCATGGGCAATCTTCCCCAAGGAAGCCCAGTCTCACCAGATCTTAGGATATCACAGGGGCCCACAGGGGATTCAGAGGATGAAAAACAGCTGGAAGACCCCCTCCCAGAGACTCTCGTCCCAGACTCGTCTATAAGGGCCTGGCTCATCCCACCTTTCATACAAACACCAAACCTCCTCAGGGCCTCCCCAGCAGTCTTCACCCCGTTATGAGGCGCCTCGCCTCAGTGGACTGTCCACGTGTACGAACGGTCTGCGGCCTGAACGCTTCTCAGGGCAGGAAGGGCCTAAGGACAGCATTGGGAGTGAACTGCGCATGCGTGGGCCGGAAATCCGCCGCCTTCCGGCAGCCGCAAGAGCGCCGGGTAGTCGCAAGGGCTTCTGGGCCAGAACCCTGGGGCTCCAAACCCACGCCTGCCAAGGTCCAAGGCCACGCGGCCTGCATCTCTCATTTCTTTGCACATCCTCGGGGCCCAGCGTCTGTGAGGTGTCTCAGATGCCACCAGTGAGGCCATGGCTGCCTGTTCCTCCAGCCTTACCCCTGAAGAGCAGTCTCAGGGCATCAGTGTCTTCTCCTGACCCAGCTCATCCGTCAGCACCCTTTGGGAGGGGAACTTTATACACAAAGGAAAGATACCTTTGCTAGTTCTGCTTGGAGATATGTAGGTGAGGTAGATTGAGCCGAAAAGACACCGTGATTGTGGCGAGCAGAGTGGGTGGAGAAGATAATCAACATCCTTTCTAAAACTTCCTCCAAATCATACTTAATTCTCTGTGGGTGAGCTACTTACTACAGTGTTAAATGTAATTTCAGTTTGTTGCAAAAAGGGAAGCTCATGTACATAAATGAGACTTAGTAACTTATAATGTCAGAAACAAGAACAGACCCACCCCCCAAAAAAAAAATTCTAGCTATTATATTACTACACAGATATTTCCACTTGAACTTTTTCTCAGAGCAAGCCCTATTTCAGGGTGTGTTGACCCACATGAAATCATTAAACAAGAGAAAAGATTTATTAACGTGAAGTCTTCATTCATTGTATAACTCTTAGAAGCTCACAAGTACCAGGGTAATATAACCCTCCCTGAATACATACACACACACACCATCATCCCAGTAAAAGGTATTTTGAGGGTCTTGTATTAACAGTAGAGTAAAATACCTGGAAATAATATTAGTTTTACTAAAAAAAAATATTGTCTTAGAGGCCCATATTATTAGAGTAATATGATAACTGGATTATGAACTTACTAGCTGATATTTATTGCTTAATTTAGATAAAATATTAACACTGATTGGGCACATATGTTAACTACATTATTTAGACCAAAAAAATAATAATATTACCCTATGTTTAACTTCATACAATAGATGTTTCTAGAAAGATTAAATTTAATCAAAATGTGTATTAAATTAACTTTAATACATAGTCAAGAGCTGGATTGACTTTTTCTGGAAGGGACTGCTTAATTTACAGCATTACATGGTTCTCACACTGGACATTGGAGCAGTGGATATGACTGAACCATGAATCAACAAGCACATATGGTGATTTTATTTATATCAATTTTCCTGGTGCCAGGAAGTCCTCTTAATGTCCCAAATTTAATGATGTAATTTTAGTGATTTTAAAATTTAAATAGCCCAATAATACATACAAACATTTTAATTTAGTCTCAATCACAATTTCTCCATTAAGATGAGAGCATGAGATTTAGTGGCAGATATTGAGACATGAATAACAATTATCAGAAAGTTAAGATTCTAGTGGCCTACTAATTTATGAAGACTAGTTAGTTTTTTTTTCCCCTAATACTTTTGTCCTGCACTTGCTAAAGATTTTCAATAACCCCTGTTAGGGTCAAAATATTCCATTTTATTGCATCCTGTCTCACTAGATTCTTTTGTTAAAAAAAAAAGAATTCTTTAGCCATATATTCCCTTAAACGGCTTTATATATGCTCATTTTCAACAACTAGTATGTCTTCAATAGAAACAAATGCTTGTTCTTTTGTAGGTGGATTAAGGATTTCACTGACAATGTAAAATTAAACAACTCTTTCACAGTCATTTTTTGGTCCCTTCCTCCATCTTCTTGAAATCCAAAAAGAGAAGGAGAACACACAGTAATATTGGTTTGATGATTCTCTGTCTTGAAATCCCAATTTTTTGAGAAATTAACAGGGATAAAATGCCTACATTTTCAGTATCCACAATAATACCTGAAAATGTAGTTGGGTTTGTTTTTTTAAGAATCTGAAGTTTGGTTTTCACAGAAGACCAGATGGTGTTTTTTCGGTTTAGGGGTGGTAGTGGAATTTTGCTTTGTTTGTTGTCGTTGTTTTTTAAAAACAGGTGTGACAGTCATTTTCTCCAGCTACTATATTAGCACATTTAATTGCTAAGTTCACAGGCAGCCATCTCAATTCTTTTACCAGCAGATGGTGAAAGTGATTTTAAAAGAGTAAGGATTTTTCAAAAAACATTTCAGAACCGCATAAGATCTGCTCTTCCCTCAATGGGTGTGTCAGCCTCTGATGAGCACTAATGGAAGTCACATAACTGCATCAACAGTGCGCTTGCCTTTAATTACTCGATGGTTATCCAGATTTTGTGAAATTACTCACACATTATCTAACAAAGCTTTATGTACTTGCAGTAACTTTCTTCACATCATTTTATCACCATTAGCTAATTAAACTCCACTGCAAAATTCATAGGTAGAAAGTTTTGTATGCTTTATTTTACTGAATGTAAATAGTATATCACCTAGTCTGTCACCAAGAGAGATGGAAGTTAAATGTAAGCCCCAAACTCACAAGGATTTATAACTTCATATCATGTTTGCTCCTCAAATATAAATGGCTCGAGTTTAGAAGAAGGAGATATTGAGTGTCAGAGGCACTTAGTTGCTTCTCCATATCCATTCTTTTCTTCTTCTTAGCTAACAGAATCCTTTTTCTGTTCAGACTGGCCATTATTAAAGAAAAAATTCTGACACTTGTTTCCCTTCTCCAGGGGATCTCCCCAACCCAGGAATTGAACCCAGGTCTCCCGCATTACAGGCAGATTCTTTACCAACTGATCTATCAGGGAAGCCTCAGATGATAAGAGTTTAAATCCAGAACTACAGCAATAGGGATATTGCAATAGAAGACAGAGATCAAACTCAACTCCAAAGACAGCAAAGACAAGGATGACCCAGTGGCAAAGATTCTGTGCTCCCAGTGCAGGGGGGCTGGGTTTGATCCCTGGTCAGGGAGCTAGATCCCAAATGCTGCAACAAAGATTGAAGACCCTGTGCCATGTAGCCAAGTCAATAAATTTTTAAAAACAACAAGAACAAAGGCAGCTGGAGATCTACAGACAAGGAACAGAGGTGAGGAGGCCAGTGGATAAAAATTTAGAGAGAGAAAACATCAAGGACAAGAGGATTCTTACTAAAATAATCTAATAGGATTCTTGCTAAGACAAGTCAAGGATTTGTATGTCAAAGATGAGGGATGAAGAGCGTGATCAAAGATCAAAGGTGGGGGAATTGTCACTAAAATGACTTAGCAGGATTTATTGTTAACACGGGGCTGGACAGGCCAAAGACAGGGTGGGAGCCAAAGCTGAGGGTGAGTCAAGAAGAGGACTCAAAGGAGCCATCTAAAGTTTGGTCAAAAAATCTTTGTTACCATGTATTCAGCTAAAAGTTTAGCTCTCCCTTGCAGTTGAGTATGACATGTTAAATGGTTGTGAACAATACATAAAGGAAAGCCTGCTGCAAAGTTCTGGGACTGTTTTTACTTTTCAAATATAGGCACTGCCTTCTCCCACTTCTTTCTGAACATAGTGAGTTGCAATTGTGACCACAGATGAAAGTCACATGCTGAAGATGGTGGAACAGAAAGAAAGAGCCCAGGACATTGCTGAAAACATGTAACTCATAATGCAACTCTGGGTTGCTTCTTCCAGATTTCTTTTTGTGTGAATAATATTAAACCAGTTTAGTCAGGTTTTCTGTAATTAACGGTAGAAAACAATCTTGGCTGAGACATTTGGCAGACATGATTCCCTTATTATAATAAGAGTGTTCTTGGTAAAATTATAAATTCAGTTGGAAAAATAAAATTCAAAAGTTAATTCTTGAAAAATTAAGTATGAATGAACCACAGACATCTCTTTCTTCAGCATTTATGCAATGCTCGTTTTGAGAATATGTTACCCAGAGCAGAAATCTAGGCTATGGGATATACAGATTTGTAATCCAGGTTTTAAAAATTTAGCATAAGCTAATATAATCCATGTGTAACATCAGGATTCCTGGTTAAGTAAAACATAAAGCAATCATTAAAACAGAAATCACAGCATTCTGAGTAGCCGCACAGGCATCTGAACTCTGTGGGTATCTGGCAGAGAAGCTCTAGAGAGCCCTGGGCAGCAGGGCGTGTGGCTTCCAGGAGAGCAGAGACCCCATAATATCTAATCTCCAAATAGCCTCCCCCAAAGCCCTAATGTCCCTAGTAAATATTATCATTTCCAACATGTGCTATGAAATGAAGAATATGAGAAACCCCTATCAAGATTAGTGACTTAACTGTGGCTTGAATTTTGAGATGGATCACAAGTAAATTGCTACATAAATAAAATATTAACATTTATAAATGACTTCTTTTGCAAATGCAGGCAAATTTATAATTACCTGTGAGTACCATTTTTCTCACTCACATTTTGATAATTTCCTCTTTAGTTTGTTAATGTTTTTAATTATGCACACATATACACATATAAAAGCATAAATATGGCTGACACTTTTGGGAAGGGCAGTCTTCTTATCGTTTCCCTTTTCACTCAGCTTCCCACATCCCCTTATCCTTCAGCCATCTCCTCCAACCTCCATCTACAATAGCACCTCATCCTTGCTCCTCAGGGGACCTAGGTTAGCAATCTGGTGCATATTCTTTTCTTATTTTCTCATTTAATCCTATACAGACCTACATGTGCACAGAAAGATATGTACAGAAACATATAATTTTCTTGTCATTGTTTTATCAAAAATGAAACATATTATTAAACTTCTCTTTTCTTACACTATACTATCTCATGGAAATCCCTCCAAGTTATGACAGTAATATTTTCTTTTAATGGCTGCATAGTATTCCAAACTATGAAGATATATGTATTATATATTAGCATACACACACACTTTATTTTCTGATTTTCAACAGGACAAAATGCCTTAGTAAATATTTACTTATAAATAGGTGCTTTTATTTCAAGGGTATAAATTCCCAACACCACAATTCTAATTTTTTTTCAAACAACCTCTGAAAGTGGCTATTTCCATCAGCAATATATGAATAACCTTTTTTCTACATCCCTATCAATAACTTCTATTACTATTATCTTTCAATTTTTGTTATTCTAATATTTATGAAGTTATATCTCATTTTTACTTTCATTTCCATTTCTCTACATTTAGATTAGAGCATCTGTTCATGTTTGTTGATCATTTGTATTTGCTCTTCTGCAAATCATATATTCATAACATTTTCCCATTTTCTTGGGCTGTTTACCTTTGTTTTGAAATTTTTCTTAACTATATAAATATTGACCATCATGACTGTATATATTCCCAAATCTATTACATGTTTATCTTTTTTTTTTCCCATAAATAGATTTTCAACTTTTAAGTGATTAGATAAAAGCTTTCCTTTTCCTTTGTACAGAATCAGTTATTCATCTTGGTTAATGAAGTTTCCATAACCTTTATATTTTTTGAATCATTTATATATTTTTTAACTTTTTACACTTTATTCTGAAGTTTATTTTGTATATGGCATAAGATAGGGATCCATTTTTATTCTCTTTAGAAGAAATTGAAGATACAATGTCTGAATAATAACTTCTTATATTTAACTTCATTATTCTCTTATTTAGTAGTCTATTCATCTATTTTTATAATGATTTGACTAGAGGGTTTATAGTGTGTTCTTTTATCTAATATGAAAAACATCTTCATATCCTCTTTTTCACATTTTTATTGACTGTTCTCAGCTATTTATTCTTCTGTATGAACTGTAAGATCATTTTATCTATTTAAGAAATTAATCAATTGGGATTCTCATTGAAATTGCATTAAATGTACATGTTGATTTTGGAAAAGTTGATATTTTCATTATATGTGCCCCCCCCATCTAAGAATTAATATATCTATTACTTTATGCTGTTTGCTTTACAGTTTTTTTTGCATAGGTCTTCTACTCCTCTGGGTAAGTTTACTTCTAACTATTTTACAGTTTTATAACTAAAGATAATAGTATTTCTAGGTATGTCTTACTAGGGCAAAGAAAATAAATTGCTTACTTTTGTTTAGGTAATGCATATTTGTCCAACTTACCAAATTCTATCATTAATTCTATCAGTTGTTTATATCCAGCAAAAACATACATCTTAGATACATGCTTTATTGAGTAAGGATAAAGTAAAACCAGTGTGGGTCCTGGAATTGACACTAAGATTAAGGCCATCATACTAACATCAACCACTATGCCTTTGTATAGAGATGGGAACCAGAATGCCTTTCCTGAGGTATTTAATAAATATATGGACTAAGATTTCATGTATTATTACTCAGTTTCCACATATTTCCTCTTCAGTCAGAAGCATGCATTTTTGCTTTTTCTTTAAACATTTGAAATTATCTCATAAATTTACAGCTTATCAAAAGTTTCAGTGCATTACTTTTTATCCAGTAAACGTGGATGGTTTGTGTGCTGGATTTGTTTAATTTTTAATTTCCTATTTTCATTTTCAATCTTGAATAATTTCTTTATCATTCACCACTTTAAGTCTATGAGTTTAAATCTTAACTGAAATTGTTGTGTTGTTTTATACTATGATTCTATCCTCAATTTCTCTAGAAAATATCTCTGGGTTCAACACTCCTTCCTTTGTGCTCCAAAATCATTATGCACGCGTCTCTACATAGCAACAAGATGGCACAAAAAGGTGCCCAGCCCATTACTTTGTGAATTCTTTCAGGAAACACGCTGCATCCAATTACCATCGTATCCTCAATAGCTAACGCACTGCTGGGCATATTTTTGGTGCAAGATATGTCTGTTGAACAGAGTTTTGTGTTTCACCCTCAATTTGCATTGATTCATTTTATCTTCACAGCTACTCTGTGAGAAATGCTTTATTATTAATCTCATTTCTCAGATGAAGACACCAACTCTGAGCAGCTCAGAGAGGGTTGGTACAAGACTGGAATCTGGTCTTCTGGTTCCTCTCCCACATACTTACTCCTGTTACCCACACGATCCGAAGTAGTGCATCCTCCAATTAAAGCAGGGTTTAGCTATATAATCCACTGTATGATTCGGTCAATTATACTACCTTTCCAGGTATTTTTAAAACTATCAGTGTGCCTTTTAAAAATTATAGCCACTTAGTCCTGGAGAATCCTGTGGACAGAGGAGCCTGGTGGGCTGCTGTCCATGGGGTCGCACAGAATCAGACACGACTGAAGCGACTTAGCATGCATGCATTGGAGAAGGAAATGGCAGCCCACTCCAGTGTTCTTGCCTGGAGAATCCCAGGGACGGGGGAGCCTGGTGGGCTGCCGTCTATGGGGTCGCACAGAGTCGGACATGACTGAAGCGACTTAGCAGCAGCAGCAGTCCGGCTTAACTGAGAAAACAACCTTCCAATCTCAAACTTGCCTTGTTAAACCAAGCATTTACAGGACCTCATAAGCATGTACTATGTGACTGAAAAAAAAAAAGTGGAACTCTTCTTTGTTCCTTTCCATGTTTGCAATCAGCTTGGGCCTATCATTTTTACTTGGACATATACTCTCTGTCCAATATTAATGCTATATAATGGTGGTCATCTTGGCTGATGAGATAATACGGTTTCTAATCAAAATTTTACTCTAGAGTTAAACCTTTTGCTTCCTGGGATTTTTTTTGGCTTTCCTTTCTGGGAACTTCTGGCTTGACATAGCACTTTATATCCCACGGTGCTTTTACATAAATTTAATGTCAGTGGGCAAACCTTCTCCCCTTTATTTTACAGGTAAAGAAGTTACGTTCTAAAGAGGATAAGCATCACATACTTATTCGCTCGCAAAAGCACTGAACGGTCATGCAGAGATACACACCAGGTCCTATGACACCAACTTTAGGAACTGTTCTTTTTACTTCTCCAGCCATGCAATAGAGTATATTTCAGGTTCTCCATGTGACTAGAAGTTTTTCACTTGTTTGTTTTGAAGATAAAGTCTATGTTTGTTGCAATCTCTTCTATAACATAAAATGTTTAGATTAAAAAGATTCCCCAAATTTATTTGGTTTTATCTTGTTATCTACTTGAAACAAGTCAGTCTGGTGCTTTCTCCATGAACAAACAGACAGCATTCAACTCCACTTTAATAACAGAATGCTTAATCCCTCTAACTGACAAAGCTCTTAGCTACTCATTGGTGTTTTTCCTTTCACTGGAACTCAATAATTTGAACTTTGCTTATTACAACAATACTTTCAGTACTTTATTGATTTGCATTAAAACGCACCAAATGCCACATTCATTCTTCATTCATTCATTGGTTACTGTTAAAGATGATGTGTTTTACATTTAATACAGAACTTCCAGTAATTCCTGCTTATCTTCATTTTTTTAACCCAAAGCCATGAAAAGTAATAAGTATCGATTCACAGTTTAATTCAAAACATAACTCAAGTAATTTATCTCCCTGAAATAGTTCTTATTTTATACATATAAGGTCCTTATTTTATACAGGTAAAGGCTTGATCTGGTCATCTTTTCCTTAAATAGTGTTCTGTTTAGTCACCTAGGAGCTGAAAAGTAGACAATAGCCATGCCTATAATTCTGAAAAATGCAGTCATGAGTGGATGGAGAACTGAGTCTTATGATTTTTATTCTTGCTTATTTGGCTTCTAAATCCTTTTAATCATTATTACTGTGTGTTAGTCACTTCGTCGTGTCCGATTCTTTGCAACCCCAGGGACAGTAGCCCATCAGGCTCCTGTGTCCATGGAGTTCTCCAGGCAAGAATACTGGAGTGGGTTGCCATTCCCTTCTCCAAATATGTAGCCTGTACTCGGCTTTCTTTGTTTCACATTACATGCTCATAAAATTCTTTATTAGCAAATCTTATCACTCCTTCCTTACTAATATTCCCAATACCATAATTTAGACAGTCATTTTAACCTAGATTTTTATAAAAATCCCCCAAATCATCTCCCCTTCACTATCTTTTCTCTCCCTCCATGAGCTGCTCAGTTATGCTTTAACCTCTAGGAGACAAGACATGCCCAGACCCCTCAAATTTACCACATGCTAAATAACTCTTTCCTCCTCTACTGCCCCCCCTGCCCCGGTCTGCCATGTCTCACTGAGGCTTGGCATTACCAAGTCAGCAACAATGAGTCATCTCTGATTACTCCCTCTGCCTCATCCCACACTTTTCTTCATTCATTCATCTATTCACTAAACAAATATTCAACACCCTAATTAAGTATCAGAACAATGCTAGGTACTACTCAATTTGTTCTTTTCACCAGATTTTTCTTTCTCTACTCACTTCTCCTAATGTCATAATTCTATTCATCCTTCAGGAACAATCCAAGTGTCATTTGTAATTCCTATATGAATCCTCTAATTTTTCCTCATCTTCCCCCATAAGAATGGTTTTCTTATGTGTCCAAAGAATTATTAATTTACATACTTCTATTAAAACACGCACTGCAGTTTCATTTGAATTAGAAAATTATCTATACCCCCTCCACTAGATTATAATGCCTCTAGAACAGTAAAATCCTTTATTTATCTTTAGGTTCCCATCAAGAAGTAAGTAGAGAGGTTCAAAGGTGAATTATCAATGTTAGCAGAGCACAGTAACAGAATGTTTGAGGAAAGGTCATGCTTTAGAATCCAGGCAAGCAAGCAGTCACCTGGGAGAAGGTAACTGGCAAGAATGGTTCATTTCTTGAGAGAGGGCAGGCAAACAGGCAAGCACTCAATCAGGGAGCAAGACAACAAGTTGACTTTAAACACCAGAGTCCAGGCAAGAACTCACAAGTAGGCCTACGTCAAACAAAAAGACATCTGCTCAGCAAAGGAAACCAGCAACAAGGCAAGAAGGCAGCCTACAGAATGGGAGGAAATGTTTGCAAAGCACATATCCACTAAGGGGTTAGTGTCCAAAATAGAGAAGAACTTCACACAACTGAATAGCAAAAAAATATCAAGTAACCCAATTTAAAAATGGACAAAGGACTTGAACAGACATTTTTCCAAAGACAAGACACAAATGGTCAACAAGTATGTGAAAAGGTGCTTAACATCAACAATCATCAAGGAAAGGCAAATCAAAAGCTCAATGATGCAGCACATCACAGTTGTTTAAATGACTTATCGAAATAAAGATAGAGAACAAATGCTTGTAAGCATGCAGACGAAAAGGAACATTTGTATAATGTTGGGAACATAAATTGATGCAGCCACTATGGAAAACAGTATGTGAGGTTCCTTGAGAACTTAAAAATAGAACTACCATATGATAGAGTTACCTCACTTCTGGGTATATAATTCCAAAAGAATTGAAATCAAGAGTTCAGTGAGATATTAGTACTCCCATGTTCATAGGAGCCTTGTTCACAATAGCAATGTATGGACAAAAACTAAGTCTGTGCCAATGATGAATAGATGAAGAAAATATGTTATATAAGTATACAATGAAATACTCAGTTCAGTTGCTCAGTCATGTCCAATTCTTTGAGACCCTATGGACTGCAGCACACCAGGCCTCCCTGTCCATCACCAACCCCAGGAGCTTGCTCCGGTGATGCCGTCCAACAATCTCATCCTCTAAAATCCCCTTCTTCTCCTGCCTTCAGTCTTTCCCAGCATCCGGGTCTTTTCCAAGGAGTCAGTTCTTTGCATCAGGCCAAAGTATTGGAGTTTCAGCTTCAGCATCAGTCCTTCCAATGAATATTTAGGACTGATTTCCTTTAGGATTGACTGGTTTGGTCTCCTTGCAGTTCAAGGGCCTCTCAAGAGTCTTCTCCAGCACCACAGTTCAGAAGCATCAATTCTTTGACACTCAGCTTTCTTTATAGTCCAAATCTCACTTCCATACATGACTACTGGAAAAACCATAGCTTTGACTAGATGGACCTTTGTTGGCAAAGTAATGTCTCTGTTTTTAATATGCTGTCTAGGTTGGTCATAGCTTTTCTTCCAAGGAGTAAGCATCTTTTAACTTCATAGCTACAGTCATCATCTGCAGTGATTTTGGAGCCTCCAAAAATAAAGTCTCTCGCTGTTTCCGCTGTTTCCTCATCTGTTTGCCATGAAGTGATTGGGCCAGATGCCATGATCTTTGTTTTCTGAATGTTGAGTTTTAAGCCAGCTTTTTCACTCTTCTCTTTCACTTTCATCAAGATGCTCTTTAGTTCCTCTTCATTTTCTGCCATAAGGGTGGTATCATCTGCATATCTGAGGTTATTGATATTTCTCCTGGCAATCTTGGTTCCAGCTTGTGTTTCCTCCAGCCCAGCATTTCTCATGATGTATTCTGCATAGAAGTTAAATAAGCAGGGTGACAATATACAGACTTGATGTACTCCTTTCCCAATTTGCAACCAGTCTGTTGTTCCATGTCTGGCTCTAACTGTTACTTCTTCACCTGCATACAGATTTCTCAGGAGGCAGGTAAGGTGGTCTGGTATTCCCATCTCTTGAAGAATTTTCCACAGTTTGTTGTGATCCACAGTCAAAGGCTTTGCATAGTCAATAAAGCAGAAATAGATGTTTCTCTGGTATTCTCTTGCTTTTTTGATGATCCAACGGATGTGGACAATTTGATCTCTGGTTCCTCTGTTTTTCTAAATCCAGCTTGAGCATCTGGAATTTTACGGTTGATGTGCTGTTGAAGCCTGGCTTGGAAAATTTTGAGTATTACTTCGCTAGCATGTGAGATGAGCACAATTGTGTGGTAATCTGAACATCTTTGGCATTGCCTTTCTTTCAGATTGGAATGAAAACTGACCTTTTCAAGTCCTGTGGTCACTGCTGAGTTTTCCAAATTTGCTGGCATATTGAGTGCAGCACTTTCACAGCATCATCTTTCAGGATTTGAAATAGCTCAACTGGAATTCCATCACCTCCACTAGCTTTGTTTGTAATGATCCTTCCTAAGGCCCACTTGATTTCACATTCCAGAATGTCTGACTCTGGGTGAGTGATCACACCATCATGGTTACCTGGATCATGAAGATTTTTTTGTATAGTTCTTCTGTGTAGTCTTGCCACCTCTTCTTGATATCTTCTGCTCTTGTTAGGTCCATACTATTTCTGTCCTTTATTTTGCCCATCTTTGCATAAAATGTTCCCTTGGTATCTCTAATTTTCTTGAATAATATTTCTAATAAATGAAATATCACTCAGCCTTAAAAAAGGAAATCCTGTCACTGGTACAAAAATGAATCAACACACAGGACATTTTGCTAACTGAAATAAATCAGAAAGAGCGACAACTATTAATATCACATAGTATTGCCTATATATGCAAAAATTTTCAGTAACAAGATAAATAAGGTCTGAAGATCTACATGGTGACTATAGTTGATAACATGGTACTGTATACATCTGAAAGGAACTTAAATGTTCTCACACACACAAAAAGCTAAATATAGGGAATACTTTCCTAATGTGTAACAGACCATCACATCGTACACTTTAAATACGTCACCTCAATAAAGCTGGAGGGGAGGGGGGAATTGAACACTCGAGGCAGGAGAGCACTGAGTCTCAGGAGCAAGAAGTAAGAAGCCTAATTACCAGGGATTGGCCAGTTCCAAGAGTACGTGGACACCACTGTGAAATTATTTATTTTGTTTACTTGCTAAGTCATGTCTGACTCTTTGTGACCCCATGGACTGTAACCCACCAGGCTCCTCTGTCCATGGGATTTCCCAGGCAAGAATACAGGAGTGGGTTGCTATTCTTTCTCCAGGAGATGTTCCCAATTCGGGGATTGAACCCATGCCTCTTGCATTGGCAGGCAGATTCTTTATCACTGAGCCACCAGGGAAGCCCTTATTGCTCCTTAACTAGTTTTAAATGGCACTGTGAAGTGGGAATGAGACTGAGATCACAAGCAAATCAGTGACCCCAATTAAAAGGCCAAAAGCTAAAATCTGTAACATGGCCTAAAAATTTCTGAAAAATATGAACCCTTTCCAGGCTCATCTGATATTATTGTCTATCAAGCACATCCTCTGAGCTTCAGTCATCCTAGCATCTAGTTTCTCCATTTGCTTCTCCCAGAATCTTCTACTAATTTTCCTTCTCTTCTCCTTGTCTAGCTCCTACTTATCCTGTAGCTTTCCACTCAGGTAATTATAATTTCATTCACCACTTCTCCATAGAGGCAGTAACACCGTCTTAATTGGTGTGTGTATGGGTAGGGGAGGTTGTAAAATATACAAAACAATTTTATCTTCTTCATTTTGAAGTTTAAGTACATTCACATTGTTATACAACCAATCTCCAGAACTCATTTTATCCTACAAAACTGAAACTCTATACCCATTAAACAACAACTCCCATGCCCTTCTGCCCCTAACTGGAAACCACCTTTCCACTTTCTGTCTGCATGAAGTTGACAATTCTAGCTACCTCATTTAAGTGGAATCACAGTGTTTGTCTCCTCTTTGTAACTGGCTTATTTCACTTAGTATAATGGTCATTCATATTGCAGCATATGTCAGAATTTCCTTTCTTTTAAGGCTGTATTATATTCCATTATACTTTCGAGGTGGCACTATTGGTAAAGAACCTGCCTGCCAGTGCAGATTAGAGGTAAGAGACGCGGGTTCAATCCCTAGGTCAGGAAGATTCCCTGGAGGAGAGCCTGGCAACCCACTCCAGTATTCTTGCCTGGAGAATCCCATGGACAGAGGAGCCTGGAGGGTTGCAGTCCCAAGGGGTCACATAGAGTCTAGCAAGAATGAAGCAACTCAGCATGCATGCATATGCCTCAAGGAAATCAACCCTGAGTGTTCATTGGAAGGACTGATGCTGAAGCTGAAGCTCCAATACTTTGGCCACCTGATGTGAAGAGCCGACTCATTGGAAAAGATCCTGATGCTGGGAAAAATTGAGGGCAAGAGAAAAAGAGGGCAACAGAGGATGAGATGATTGGATGCCATGATCAACTAAATGGACTTGAGTTTGAGCAAACTCCAGGAGATAGTGAAGGACAGGGAAGCTTGGTGTGCTGCAATTCATGGGGTTGCAAATAGTCAGACATGACTGAATGATTAAACAGCATATTGCATTATACGTATATGTCACATTTTATCTCTTCATCCACAGGTGCTGTTTCCACTTTTTGGCTACTATGAACAATATTGCTATGAATATAGGTGTACAAAATTTCAAGACCTTGCTTTCAATTCTTCTGGATATATACCAAGAAATGTAATTGCTGGATCATATGATAATTCTATTTTCAACTTTCTGAGAAACTGCCATACTATTTTCCATAGCAGCAGTACCATTTTACCTTCCCACCAATCGTGCATAAGTGTTCCAATTTCTCTTTATCCTCTCCAACACTTTGTCTTTTTTTTTTTAATCTAATGGGTGTGAGTTAGTATTAATCATCTTTTAAATCATCCACATCATCAAGTTCATGCCCAACAAGATAATAAATGTTCAATAAATACATATGGAATTAAATTGGCAAAACGTTCAGCTCAGAAGCATCCAAGGCGAACAGATGCACATCACATGGTGTGATCCCATCTCAAGGGAGCTTGGAGGACAGCCCACTTTGCTCTCACTTGCAGCTATGCTAACACAGCTTCTAGCTTCCTGCTTTCTCATGTGAGGTGTTTTAAACTATGTGGATACATTTACAACACTAAGATGGGAGATTTCAAAAATAAATATGAAATTCTTTGGTTTTTTTTTTTTTTTTTTTTTTTTTTGCCAGTCAAACGAAGCAGTCACTTTTCTATATCTATCTTTCTCTGTGTGTACATCCTACTGTGTTAAGTTTACATATGAGCAGCAAATATGTGGGAGAATAATAGCCAAATTGCCCTAGGGATAAATTGCATCTATTATTACAAACAAATTTTTAAATTGCTTCCAATTAACAGTGAGAAGTGCTGAGAGGCTCTATCACAGAAGGTCTTGATCTTTTCTTGGGCATCAGACTTCAGTGAGGAGATGACATTTTAGTGTATCTTTCTCTACCTGTATATTTATTGTGTTAAGTTTTCAGAGCAGTACATGTACTTTTCTGTAACTAGGCAATGATTAACTCAATCAAGATATACTAATTGATCTCCTGCTAAATATTAACACTGTGCTAGACCCAATGGGGTTATAAAGAAGAATTCAAGGACTTAACTTAATCCCAAGAGGTAACATACCATCTGGAAATAACCATGTCCCATAGAAGTTCTATACCAGAAAAAGACAAAAGTTTTTAAACACAGCCATCTAATTGTAAAGGATAAGTTACAGAGAATCTAACAGCCATCTATTATATAGTTAGTGAAATGACTTGATTCTCAAGAATCTTTTGATTCTGAAGAGTTAAAAATCAAATATTATGCCTCTGTTGTTCCATGTATGAGTTTGAATAAAACTCGTCCAGCAGTTGACATAGACGAGAAACACTAGCATACTGGAACTGTTCTTTCAATAATGCAAGATGCTGGAAATTGAAGTGAAAGCATGAAGGCTTAACGAACTCCTTGAATCATTCAAAATAGTGTTCACAGAAGTGTTCTTCTATGGACTATCAAACATTCCAGTTCACAACTAAAAAAGCAATCATGAATGTAGCAGGAGGAGTAAAAATATACCTATCAGAAGAAAGCAAGCTAACATGCACTTAGCCAGGATTTATGGAGTGTAGTATTACATGAATGAAGAGAAAACATCATCTGTTTACCAGTGTCACCCATTTTCCAACAAAGAAGAAAATAATCCAAACACGATATCCACACATGCCACAAGCCCCGTAAACAGGTCTGCCAGCCGTTATTTCTGTAGTCTCTGTCCTGGCCTGGGAACATGTGGGCAACTGCCGCTTGTCAAGGGCTTGTCGCTGGTGCAGTGGGTGCTCATCACTCAGCAGACATCATATTATCACTGAAAGCTGTTGAAACCTGTTCCCTATCTCCTTTCAACATTAGCTCTTCTTTGAGGTAGCTATACAGGTGGCTAGACAATTAGGGAATGAAATATTTAAAAGCCTTCATTTCTGCCGGACTGACTTCATTTTCTTCATACACAATTTCTTATTCTGATTTCTGGGTCTTTCTTCATGCTACATGGCGTGTCTTCTGTAACCCCTCTACCAGCACTTCTGTGACAACCCTGTCAGCACTCTTAACTTTCCCTGACTCACTTCATTCCCCAAGCCAAACATCACTTTGAGTTCCTATAAGACTTTATAAACGCATTATAGTATAGTAAGCTTGTGCGTTAGCCTCTACATTTTACATGCTTCAGCAGTGCACGTGCAAGCTTGTTGCTCATCTTAAATTAGTGTACAAAAACGCGAGACACACAGTGTGAAAGTGAAGTCGTTCAGTCGCGTCCGACTCTTTGCGACCCCGTGGACTGTAGCCCACCAGGTTCCTCCATCCGTGGGATTCTCCAGGCAGGAACACCAGACTGGGTTGCCGTTTCCTTCTGCAGCGGATCTTCCTGACCCAGGGATCGAACTGAGATCGCCCGCATTGCAGGCAGACACTTTACCCTCTGAGTCACCAGGGAAGCCCTGACACATGGGCCTCAATTTCAGGGTCATTGCTTAAAGTCCTACATTCAACATTTTGAGCTTCTTGTGTTTGTTTGGAGACACACATACACACACACATACACATACATATGTATATATATGTATACACCTGCTTTGCTTATTTGTTTTAGAGATAGCATGATTTAACAATAGTAATAATCACAATAGCTTCCAATGAGAACTTACTGTGTTTCAGTCACTGTGCTAACCATTTTACACATATTTTTTCAATCATTGAAACCCTGCTCTTCAGTTAAGTTGGTATGAGGATAATAATTTCAATTAATTATATTAGGAAACAGATAGAGAAAAGAGGTTAAGGAATTTGCCCTAGAATTCCTATCTCTGTGAATTCACATCTTCTAGAGATGATATCTATGGTAAAGGGTGGAACTAGGTGTGTCTTTAGAGACACACAAAATTGACTGATTTCAAATACCTTCTCTGCCCCTCACAAGCTATATTACCCTAGGCGAGTTTATGAGCCACTTTGAGCCACATTTCTTCATCAAGAAAGTAGTGTGATTGTAAGTAATAACAGGAATTATGGATAAAATACAGAAAGGTGACTATCACACAGAAATATTTAGCTAGTTATATTTGTTCTTCCCTTTTTCTTCAAGTCAAGAAATATCTTTATGACATTGGTGTGACCTACTGTTCCTAGTATAATAATGGTACCATAAGCAATCCATAAATGTTCTGTGACTCAACAATATGTATTTTTTATTTTTAAGGAAAAGTATATACTCAAATAGTAAGCCGTTTAAAAGGTTTTTTTTTAAACTCTTTTGAAAAACTACTTTAAACTTCTTTTCTTCCTTACTTCAGAATCTATTACCCATCACTGAATATATACCAAGAATATGAAAACCTACAATGTAACAGGATGTCTGGAGAAAAATTCAGTGACTGCAGAGGAGAACCCTTACCCGGCATGGGGCTATTAGACTACTATGAAAATACAGGATCTGGTCTGTTTGCCCAAATCTTACTTTACACACTGTGTAAGATAGCAGTGTGTAAGAGGCATGTGTCCATTAGCGTCTCAAGGGAAAGATCAACTAGGTACTGAGTGGAAAAATAAATGAAGACATATACCTGATTAACAACGAGCACATAGTCTAATAGAGAAAACGTATATGACATAAAGTGGTAAACACTTTTTAAAAGGTATAAAAATAATAATATAGTGGCACAAATGAGGGAGATATTCACTAAGCTTGAAGGATCAGAGGACTCAATACACATTTGAATATGTGTATTTAAAAGCGTACAAGTTCACAGCCAAAGGAGACGAAGGGATATTCCATATGGAGCAAACTGTGAGAACAAAGGCACAGGTGCATGAAAAAATTACAGTGTATTAAGTTCAGAGGATGTCAAGAAATCCAATATGGCTAAAGAAAAGGGCAAATAAAGATGTATTATCAGAGGTAGGACAGGAAAGGAGCATACAGTCAGACGCTGAAGACTGCCAACTAAGGCATGTCACTCCCACCTGTTCTACAAGAATGAAGTCATTAGCCACTGTACTGATGACCTTCAAAACACCCTGAAAGGAATTCAGGACAGATGTTAGGAATAAGACACTGTGTTCTGGGAAAACTGGCAAAACAATCTTTCAGACAGATATTTCCAGGAGAAAACGTAATGAACACAAATTCTTGCACATTCCTATACTAAGAAAAGCATTAACTAAGATATCTGCTCCTCGGGACTAGCAGCAACCTTCTGTCTAGATGTGTGCTTGATTACATGTAGGCTCCACCAAAATCGCATATATATAGACCTCGCCCCACCTCTTACCTCTTCAGAATAATTTCTCAGCTATCTGAGAGGCTGTCTCCTGGGCCTCCTCAGTAAGACACTGAAGAGATTCAGCTCACAGCATTTAAATCGTACAGTCTTTTTTCCCAGTTGACAAGACCTTGATAGCCATGCTAAGAAGCACAGAGTCAAAGCAGAAATTTGGGCTCTACCATTTGAACCCAGAGAATATATTTTACTCTGCCATTTTAATCCAGATGTACACCAAATTTCTGTACATTTGTTGTTAAAATATATGTGTGTTTGTGTGTGTATGCATGTGTGTGTGTACTGAATAAAATACTATATTTATTCTTGGCACTAAGAATAAAAAACAATAAAGAATAAATTAATTTTCCAATGATAACAGAAATTACTGGTAGAGATCATCAAATGAGAATAGAACTGACATTGACTAAAAGTGCTCATGGTAAAACTTGCTAGCAACTAAAAATTGTTTGAAGAATCAAATTTTCTTAATTTATACATATTTTTGCTTCCCAAATATTGGACTTTTAAAAAGTAATGGCCACAAAAGAAAAAATATGTCAGAAGCTGTAATTTATTAAAAATGATAAGAACAAAGCTAGCTATCAAAGATACACAAAAGTTAAATGAGCAAAAGGGGAATAACACATGTGAAATATAAGAAATAAATCAATGTAGCCAATATAACATTTTTCTTTCAGAGGTTATGGTGTTAAGAATGAAATAGCAGATCAAGCCCAGAGCCTGAAGGACCTTACAATAGTCAAAGGAACTTGGTTATAACAAAAACTAAGGTCTTCTACAAGAAACTGACATAATGAAAGCACTTTTTAAAGAAAATTAGTTACCAAACCTGCATTAAATCCCTACTGGGCCAGGATAGAGGAGTTGTTAAGTAGTTATAGAAACCACAGTCACCAATTAGCAAGCTCCTGCAAAAAGCATCATGAACACCCAGACCAGAATGCTGCAATGCAAACCTAGAAGAAAAATTCCAAAAGGGTTTTAGGCAATGGGAAAAAAAAAAAAAAAAAAAAAAAAAAAGGTCCTCAATGATTCATTTTAAACAAGTAAAACAAACAAAGGAAAAGCTAGCAAGGTAAAGGACATTTCTTCTGGCACATCTCCATTTAGACCTAGGAACTCCAAAAAGGAGAAGGTAACCCGTACATCTAGTGACTCGTTAATTCTAGATGAATCAGTATTGAAAAAAGTTACTGGATATAGAAAAACATGTCATTAGTGAACTTAAAGAATGAAAAGAAAAACTGGAGGGTATGGAAAGCAGGGCAAAATAAGGAATAACAAAACTAGTGAAAAAAAGAATAAGCAGTGATAGGAAGTCAAAGACAGTGTATGTCGTCAAATACTCATCCAGAAACCACATGATCAGAGATTTCCTTTCGAAAAAAGAAAGCTTACCCGGTTCTTTAAAGATGGGAAGGAATCAGAAAATGGTAAATTATACAATATTCTTGAATGTATTCCATCTTAATCTTATGAGAAGAGAAATTAAAAGAGGAAAATAAGTTACATCCAATAATAAACCAAGCACCTGGGTGAGGGCATCGATATTTATAGAGAAGAACAAGTTGAGAAGGAAGGACCTTAAATTAGCTTGGTTATCTAAGTTAATTTCACTCTCCTAGCCCTTGCAAAGTTGTATGGATTCTAAGTCCATATACTAAAACATCTGCAGTTAAATTTCACAGCTTGCATTTTGTTTTCTTGGCCAAACCCTTACTGATGGGCAAGGTATAAAGGTATTTGGTCTGGATAACTTAGGGAAGCTAGAAATGGGAAAAGAACTAAGCAGTAAAAAAAAGAATACAAAATGAAGAATCTGTAATGCAATGCAAACAAGTAGAAAGACTTTTCTAAAAGATCAAATCGCTCATACCTAAGAACAAACTGATAATTGGAAATAGATATTATTGGCAGCAGTAAATCATTTGGAGGAATAGCTGGGCATAAGGGCATGAGATGTCAAGACAAAGAAGCGTACAAGAACTATCTGAGGGAGCATGGAAAAAGTAACCATTAAACCGGGATCAACTAGATTATAGGTAATTCAGATCCATGATAGGAAGTAGAGGGTGTATATTACACAAAAATGGAGTGATCCAAATGAAATAACCCATGCTTTAGAAATGATCTTCCCACCTAACTCAATATTCCATTCAAATACTAGCACCAGAAAACAGAACACTTTATTATCATCCCAAGATGAAAATATTCATGTGAATTGTATAAGAGAACAATTTTTTCCTCATCAAGCATATAATACCCATTAAGATAAATGCATGTTTTTAATACACCTATCAAAAACAGATTATAGATATTACTACTAAAAGTCACTGAGTTCATTTCGTCTACTTAGGAGCAGACACAGGAATGCAAATTAAAAGTACACTACAAAAATGCTATAAGTTTCAAGTGCCTCTAACCCACTCCTTTATATAACAATCAAGGGGAAAAAATACTTCATATCTCATTTTTACTACATGTTGCAAAGGTAGATAAGTTGTGATGTCTTTAGAAAATACCATTTAGATTATTATTTTTTAATTACAGGTTAACACAGTGGTTCCTAACCTCGTTTTCATATTACAATCATATGGGGAATTTTAAAAATTCTGAATCACAGTCTACCGTCTATAGCAATTAAATCACAACCTCTGGGTTTGAGGCATAACCATCATTATTATCTGAAGTTCTCCAGGGGATTCCAATGTGCAGACAGGTTGGAAACCATTGTTAATACAGAACTCCTTCACGGAAACCTGATTAGCCCTTGACAACAGCAGCTCTCAGACTTTGCTGCACACCAGGGTCATCTGGGAACTTCTTAAATCCCTAGAACTTGGCTGCACCCCAGACTAATTTAATTATAAACTTGGGGAGATGAGAGCCAGTCCTTAGTTGTTTTTTTAAAGCTCCAAAAGTATGGCCAAGTTTAAGAATCAACGTGGCTTGTAAAAGTAATCACAATCATTAGATGTCTGGGGTTGGGGGCGGGGGAAGCTTTATTTTTTAATTTAATAATTCTTATTAAAACTCTCCAGAAAAAGAAGAACAAGAACGTGTATTATGTAAAAATAATGATGCTCTAGTAAGCAGATCAGCTATTATGTTAACAGTATTAAAAATTAAGACAGCGGCAGAAAAAGAGCAAGCAAGACAAATGGAGAAGAAGCAATGTAACCCATTGCATTTAAAGAGGTGTGATTGAATCTCTCAGTCTCTACATAATTAAAATATGTGCCTGGCCTATTCACTACTCTTTCCAAACATGTAAGTCTGAAGAAAACTTAAAAAGAAGTTTAGTGGTAGAAAAAAGTTTTCAAATACTCAGATATGTAAATTGGGTGACCCAATAACTTCAAAGCAAGTAAAGGTCTCTCGCTCTGATTCTAATCAGTCGTTTCTGGCCACTCTTTGGTTTTCCTGAAAATTAGCTAAGTAAGAACAAAACGTATATTACATTTCAAATGTAATGGAAGGGGTGATTGAATTAAATGATTTGATGATATAACTTCTAAATGTTTATTTAATCTTCGCCTTTATGCAAATATCTTTCAATGGAAGGTATAAGTATCATTTAAAAGAGATTTTATAAAGTATAATTAGATGTGCTGTCAGATGGGAAGACAAATTAAAAGTGCAATTCACACTGTTACAGCAGCAGTGCCACCCAGAACAGCCGATCTTCTGCACAATGCTCACAGCAGAAGGAAATCCAGTCTCCACGGCTTATGTGATAAGACACTTGCAAGGGTACTAGCATTTGAATTATTAATCAATGCAGTTTCCTTTGGTGAAAAAAACTCACGTGCTACAAAAATGGAGGAAAGATTTTTTTTCACCTGTTGCAAACTGACTGCTTGGTCCAAAAATAAAAAGTCTCAATTATCATCAGTTCATCTAAATCACAGCTAGGCTCAGTGCTCAAGCATGCTCAGTTGTTTCCAACTCTTTGCAACCCCATGGCCTGTAGCCCACCAGGCTCCTCTGTCCCTGGAATTTTCCAGGTGAGAATCCCGGAGCAGGTTGCCATTTACTCCACCTGGGGATCTTCCCGACCGGGAGACTGAATCCGCGTCTCCTGGGTCTCCCACATTGGCAGGCGGATTCTTTCTCACTAAACCACCTGGGAAACCCCAACAGCTAAGCATGCAATACCAACTGACAGTAAATGGTTAAGACAAAGTTACGTGCTAACAATCTATACAGCTGCTGGTGGCCAGGACAGACTGATCCCTGCCTCTAAGGCATATTCATCATTTTCAACTAAAGTTACAACCTGCTTTCCACCTGAATGCACGAAACAAGCTCTTATGAAGGTATCCTCCTTATACCCAGAGGATAGAAAGCATCCTATCACCAGACTTTAAGAATTCAAAGCTAAGAAAGCTAAATAAACAAACTTATTTCTTCACTAGTCAGCTAGCCTAAGCACTAGCACCTTTGCTTTGTTAAAGCTTCACAAAGAACTGGTTCTTCGTCTAATAATGATATACAATCTGCTCTAGTCACTTTGGGGGGTCTCATTTCTATGAGACTTCTGTGCAAATCAATTTTTTTCACATGTGACTGTCCTGTTTCAATTTAATATTAGAGCAGCCAAAAAGAATTCAAGAAGGCAAAGGGGAACAAATTTCCACCTGCCCAATACAGCCGACCATTTGGGGTGAATTCAGCCATTGATATAAATGTAAATCCCTGGTCTAAAGCCAGATAAACCAAGAAATTTTTAAATCATCTGCAATTACTAATGCAAAGGTAGGTGCAATTCTAGATATTAGCAGTCTTATCCTGAAACATCAAGAGGAATTCAAGAGGCAAACCTTTAAAAATCACTTTCCCGTTTCACCAAGCTTAGACAAATCTTTCATAGATGAAAAAGTCAAAGATGATAAGATTTGACCTTTCAGCCACTGTTGAACTCACTAGGCACCCAATCAAAAGACAAGTGTTTTTTCCAACAACCTGAGTTCTTATTGTTAACTAAACAAGGAGGTCATTAAACTGAGGTGGCTCAAATGCCATGGGGGGTTCTATGGAACCTACCCAAAATCTAAGCCTGTAAATATCTCAGAGCTACAAGATCAAAGCTTAGGAACGACCAGTCACAAACAGCCAACTAGGCATTAAGCCATAGCCAAGCAAATAGCTTCCTTTCTTTGTTTCTACACCTTCTGCTCTGTAAGTTTTTCCCTGGCTCCTATAGGAAGAGTATTCCTAACCACTTCTATTTAATAACTTTGATGCTGCCAAATTGGAATCGATTTTTTACTCAGACTCCGGAAATTTTTAATATGCTTCAGTTTATCTTGCAACATACATAACTCTGAAAATAAAAATCACAAAAACAATTTTTAAATGGACTCTCCTAGCTGTTAAAACACACATGACTCAACTCAATCAGTTTTTACTTTGAATCCGGTCAGCAACATTTATTACGATTCAAACATTTTAAAGAAAATAATATAAAAACCATTCATTTTAAGCACAAAACATTTTGCAACTTTTCCTGTGAACTTGCTTTATAAACTTAATATATTTTAATCCAAGTAAAAGACAAACTTTTCTGCCCAAGCTTCATTAAATGGTTGATATGATCAATATTTCAATTCTTCTCTTAGCAAAATCTGTGGATAAATAAAACATTTCATCTCCAAATTTTATAATGGTTCTAAATTGCTAATACTAAAAAAAAAGCATTTTTAATTATCTCCTTCTCTAAAAGATGGTCTAGGCTTTTTGTATTCACACTAGAAATATTATCAAAGCTGTAGCAAATTATGAAACAAAAATGCATATTGTTTGGTTTTCCTATTTGACGTTGTTCACCAAGTAAGCACTGAATGTCCTGTCTTCCATTGCAAAGCTCAGACAATGGATGTGCTGCTGTCAGGAAGCCCTTTCTGACTGAAACCTCTTCTTTCATGAAACTCATTCAGTAACCCTGAACCTGGCCTCTAAAAAGAACATCGTATTTGTGCATCTTATAGTTGGTAGACCAAGGAAGTAAAATTGTCACTCTTTTTAAAAGCACAGCTTTCTCATGGCTGCATTCATTTAATTCTACAAGTCTTTGTCATTTCCTAGAGTATATGGCCACTCTCCCTTTGCCTCTTTCACCATAAATCAATGCAAAACAGCCACTTTTGTGAACGGTCTTTCGGCCAGGTTCTTAATAATGCTAACAGAGTGGTGTGCTCATTCTTCTGATCAGCTCTCAGACATCCTTTGATTGCTGCCGGGGAAAGGGAAGAGGAAGGATCATCATATAGATTTCAGCAGACTAAGAGCTTGCCTTCTTTTTGATTAAGAATTTATTTTTTAGGAATCATGAAAACATAGTTCAGTTGGTAAGGAATCCACCTACAATGCAGGAGACCTCAGTTCTATTCCTGTGTTGGGAAGATCCCCTGGAGAAAGGATAGGCTACCCACTCCAGTATTCTTGGGCTTCCTTTGTGGCTCAACTGGTAAAGAATCCACCTGCAATGCGGGAGGCCTGGGTTTGATCTCTGGGTTGGGAAGATCCTCTGGAGAAGGGAAAGGCTACCCACTCCAGTATTCTGACCTGGAGAATTCCATGGACTGTATAGTCCATTGGGTCTCAAACCATTGGACACAACTGAGCGACTTTCACTTTCATGAAAACAGCCCCACAACACTGTCTATGGTAAGGGTGTCAGAAGCAGTGAAGGAAGGCAGATTTTACCTCAAATATGTCTCCTTGGCATAAGGATTATGTTAGGGTACTGGTTATTTTTAAGAAATAGCAGACATGGGAAAAGCTCTTGAAAACCAAGTAGAAGTTACCCTTTTGTAAGAGATATTTACAAGCCAAGTCTCCATTTGTAACCACATCTTCCTTTCCATACCAGGAGGAGAAGGATGTTTAAATCTCCAGAATCTCTTATCAGTGGAAAAGGCATGAATTTAAATCCACACAACAATCCTACCCTTGACTGCCGCGTTTCCCCTGGTAACCTCCCAGAACTGACCGCCCCTCTCTCCCAACATCTCCTTTGTCTTTCTCTGAAGAAAGTATTTAAGGTGGTAGCTTGGTTCATTTGGGGAAGTCACTTATTTTCCTAGGTATCTCCCTTGTATATAAGAAGTAAACAAGTCATCTGCTGTTTGTTTGTGTCATGTAAATCTATCATTTACTAAAGGAGGGAAGTCTTAGCCAAAAACCAAGAAGGGTAGAGGAAAAATTATTTTTCCTTCCCCACAGCAGCAATACCAAGATTTTGTTTAGCAGTAAATTTTTACTGAGCTGTGTGATTTTGGGCAAGCTTCTTAGCTTCCCTGTACCACATTTTCCCATGTGGAAATAAAGGTAATATTACTCTCTCAAGAGGAGGTGGATTAAAAGGGATGATGTACATAAAATATTCTGCCCCTCTGAGTAACTGCCAACTTATATTAATCCTTACTTTGAAAGGAGAATTTAATAATGATCTCCAAAAAACCTAACACCCTTTAAAAATGACTTCTAAAATAACTTTGGTGAACCCAAGAGTTGCATTCATCATACACATCATATCCCACATTCCAAGATATACACCTATTAATGTCACAATATTTTGTAACAAACACTCTGAATGGGGGACTTAATAATTTTCAAAATGAACATGAATTTTGAAATTGAAAACAAAGGATAAATGTTCTGATATCAGAAAGAAGATGTGAGGTACATCTTTGTCAAAGGGAAGTACTGGGGAGAGGAGAATGAAGAACAAACAGCCCACAGGCCACACAGACACTGACATGCATTAACCTCGTTGTCCTTGTGGCGCTGAGTGGCTATCAAAGTTGAAGACGTCTTGGTCTCAACTGGGGAGCATTTAGGTCTACGTGGATGAAATGCAGATTTCTGGGCCTCCACGTAAACTACTGAATTGGAACCTAGGGAGCTGGGGGGAAGGGTAAGAGCCTAGAAATTTATATTAGACAAGAATGCCCTCTGAGGCTCAGCGTCCTCACCAGTGACGACAAAGCAGTAGTCCATGCACTGCCCTCCAAGAAAACGGAGGAACCGAAGTCTCACGTGAGCAGTGGCTATGCTTACTGACGCTTGCCTAATCTTGCCTATATTTGCCTGACATTTCAAACTAGGCACACACGGTCAATATTTCCTAAATGAACCCTTGCAACTATGTCCCAATCAGCAAAACCAAAAGCCTAGCTCTCCAGTAACCAAGAATGTGTGTGAAATTCATTTTCAAGGGAGAATGCACTTCACTCGTTCAGTGCTAAACTATAATAGGTTATAACGTGAAACTAAATGACATTTGCCATTTTCTTACAAATAACTTGATGTTATTCCCTCTTGGTATCAAATGAATTACCATCAAAATGAATTCTGGTCAAACAAACTCCCCCAAACAGCACAGTTACTTTGTTATTGTGCAGTGCGTTGCATAATTACCCAGCCACGGCAGAGCGCTTACCACATAATTAGTTAGACAGTAATTATCCTTTGAGGAACCAATAACTAAGTGGAATCTGTGTATGAGAAAAGGAATCACTGCCTCACTGGGTCAACAAGGGAAAGAAATCTTCAATGAAGGTTTAAACATTAATCTACTAAAGAATATCTCAAACTCATGGATTCTAAATCATATTACTTGGAATAAAAAAGAAACAAAGTCAAATAGAGAAAATGTGTTGAACAGATGATTCATTTTCTGTACTATCATTTCAGAACTGAAAACTGACTGCATAAGTTCACCTTTTCTACTTAAAAATGCTAAAATCCAAGTGTATCTACGTACCAGGATGTAGAAAGAGTGTGAAAGAGGGAGGTAATATATGTTCTAGTAAGTCACTGAAGTACTGTGCCTAAAATGTCCTGAATTGGATAAAATGTCATTCAAATTGGAAAAGGAAGGAATGTTCATAAGGAGGAAGTTAAGAAAATAACAGAGAAAAACAGAAAAATGAAAGAAAAAAGAAAAGTCAATCTCAAAGAGAAAAGCGCTATGAACACAATGTAAGTGTACAGCCTGGCCCTCACCCCAGGCAGCCCGTCATGACAGCAGAAGCACCCAGAAGAAAGCCAGTTAGTCAAAGATGCAGAAATGGGGACCCTGATGGGAAGGAAAGTCTCACAAAGGAATCATCATGGAAATAGGGAAATAAAAAGGAAAAATGAGCAGCCAGCCCTCCAAGTCCATTCCCCTCCCCACATTCTGTAGGCGAGCCCTGCTCACCTTGTGTTCTCTGAAAGAATACTTTAAATGCCATACTGCCAAGAGGCATCGCTGTGAATACTTATTTAGAAAATAATTTGTTTTCTTTTACATAAGTTATCTTTAAGAGTATTTCATGGTTATGAATTGCTCAGAATTACTTCCAAATACTTGTTCTCCCACAGGAACACATCCCTGGAATCACAGTAACAGAGAATCAAAAAAAGATTATTTGATTTTCAAATAACAGAGCATGACTTTCCTTTGTCTTCTGAATCTCAGGTACAAGGAGACAGAGCACTCTCATCGCTGGAAAGCCTCTCTCTTTGGCGTAATTTCCAATGTATCCCTAAATCCTGCCTTGCTTGGTGTCCCAACCCCCTTCCTAAACTGCTTGCTATACGTCCTGAAATATGGCCATAGATTTATGAAAATAGGAAGTTCATAGGAATGTGTTTCACTTATTAAAAGTAAATAGTAGACTATGCATCTCATTTTTCTTTTTTTTCTAAACTTGTACCAGGTTCTTAATATCTAAGTTTTTTAATATCTATCCATGTTGCTCTATCTATATCTAATTTGTTGCCTTGAAATGCACAAGTTGGGTATACATCTTCCACACTTTACTTTTCAGTTCCTTAGTTATAAAAATCTTTGTTGCCTCTGAGAAAGAATATTGCTATTGTTACTGTTATGACTGTTGTTGTTCAGTCGCTAAGTTCTGTTGATCCTTTGTAACTCCATGGGCTACAGCTCACCAGGCCTCCCTGTCCCTCTCCCTCTCCTGGAGATTGCTCAAATTCATGTCCATTGAGACGGTGATGCCATCCAACCATCTCATCCAGTGTTGTCCCCTTCTCCTCCTGCCTTCAATCTTTCCCAGCATCAGGGTATTTTCCAGTGAGTCAGCTCTTTGCATCAGGTAGCCAAAGTGTTGGAGCTTCAGCATCAGTCCTTCCAATGAATATTCATGACTGATTTCCTTTAGGATTGACTGGTTTGATCTCCTTACTGTCCAAGTGACTCTCAAGAGTCTTCTCTAGCATCACAATTTGAAAGCAGCAATTCTTTGGCATTCAGTCTTCCTTATGGTCCAACTCTCATATCCGTACACAACTACTGGAAAAACCACAGCTTTGAATATACAGACCTTTGTTGGCAAAGTAATGTCTCTGCTTTTTAATACACTATCTAGGTTTGTCATTGGAGAAGGCAATGGCACCCCACTCCAGTCCTCTTGCCTGGAAAATCCCATGGACGGAGGAGCCTAGTGGGCTGCAGTCCATACGGTCGCTAGGAGTCAGACACGACTGAGCGACTTCACTTTCACTTTTCACTTTCATGCATTGGAGAAGGCAATGGCAACCCACTCCAGTGATCTTGCCTGGAGAATCCCAGGGATGGGGAGCCTGGTGGGCTGCCGTCTATGGGGTCGCACAGAGTCGGACACGACTGAAGCGACTTAGCAGCAGCAGCAGCAGCAGGTTTGTCATAGCTTTCCTTCTAAGGAAAGCCCAAGTGATTCTGGAGCCCAGAGAGCAGAATATGCCATTGATTATCTTGAATTGAAGTTACTTAAGGAAAAACCAGTATAAAGATACTGTGAACCTCCTCTGTCCACCTGCAAGCAGGAAACAAATCTCACATGTGAAAAGTGCCCTCGCTGTACCATCAGGATAAAAGGCATCCTGATCACCAGAACCAAAGAATTTAGAGCCAAGAAGCCTGTATAAACAACATTTGTGACCACGTCACTAACTTGCTACCCCGAGCCCAAACCCCTCTGCCTTGTCAGTTCTTCACAAATGTACTGTCTAAATTATCTAAAAGGTATAAAATGCTGCCTGCTTTGGTCGGTTCTCTGGGCCTTATGTTTCTATAATTTGTACATGTGTCAGGCGAGTGTATGCTCCTCGGTTCTTTGTCTCGTCACAACAAAGATTTGGAGTGACGGAACTTAAAGCCCCCTCGGCGGGTCACAGCTCTCGGAGGACAGACCGTGTTATAGCTCTTAAATAAATCAGTGTTACAGTTCTATTTTATTTAGATAATAGCCGGAAAATCCATCTTCGAAGCGTGAGGGCACGTCAACCCAAAGACGTGAAGAGAAGAGCGCCCCATCGCGCGGGAGAGAGAGAGAGAGAGAAGAGAGCTTTGGCTCCTCTCTTTATATGTTTCTCTGTCCCTGGGCCTGTCCTATGTAAATTGGGCCAGCCAGGAGTGTTGTTTTACCTGAGGTTCTCACTCTGGTCCTCGGACCTTCCTTTGTTCTATTTTCGCGGGCTTTTCCCTTCCAGGTCTTCTAGCCACCGCCATTCTGGACTCCTTTTCCCTATTCTCACTACCTAACACATGTAAACTGAAAATTTTGTCCTGTCAATATGCCTTGTGTTAATTTTTAAACATTTTTTTATTGGAGGATGTATTGTGTTATTTTCTGCTGTTCAGCAAAGTGACTCAGCCCCACATTTACATTAGACCAGCCAAAGAATTGAGAATGGAAGAAGGGGAAAGTCTTCTACCTCCCCACCTCTAGCTCTGAAGTACTACTCCTACCACCACAAAAACAGAGGAGAAGATAATCCTCTGATATCTTCCTTTACCTCTGTTAAAATTTTCTGTCAGGCACACCCAGGCCTGAGACAGGAACCATGGAGCACATGTTAACTTAATTTCACTAACTTCTATCAGATAAATTTCCAGAAGGACTATACAGCCACACCCTTGTTTTATTGTGTGGGGCTTTATTTGCACTCTGCAGACACTGTGGGTTTTGTTTTATGTTGCTTTTTTTAACAAAGGTTCGTGGTAACCCGCTACCAACCAAGTCTACCAACGTCATTTTTTCCAGCAGCATTTGTTCACTTCATGTCACAGCATGGCAATTCTTGAGTGTGTTAGACCTTCTCACTACTGTTATATTTGTTATGGTGATCTGTGCTAAGTGATCTCTGATGTTATTATTGTTAATGTTTTGGGTCACAAGCCAAAACCATATAGGATAGCGAACTAAACCAAGACATGTATGTGTTATGAATGCTCTGCCAACTGGTCGCTTCTGTCTCTCTACCTCCTCTCTGGCTTTCCTATTCCCTGAGACACAATAATACTGAAATTAGGCCAATTAGTAAACTTACAATGGCCTCTAAGTGTTCAAGTAAAAGGAAGAGTTAAGTGACGGAGCAAATTTTATTGCTATCTTATTTTAAGAAATTGCCACAGTCATCCCAACCTTCAGCAACCACCACTCTGATCAGTCAGCAGCCATCAACACTGAGGCAAGACTCTCCCACCAGCAAAAAGATTATAGTTTGCTGAAGGTTCACATGATGGTTAGCATGTTTTAACCATAAATTATTTTTTAATTCAGGTATGTACATTATTTAGATGTAATGCTATTGCACACTTAATAGACTACACTATAGTATACACAAAACTCTTACATGCACTGGAAAACCAAAATTTGTGACTTGCTTTATTGCAATATTCACTTTATCATGGTGATCTGAAACCAAATCTGCAATATCTCTGAGCTGTGCCTGTATTCTTACCAACAAATGGGTGAGAAAAAAAGAGGTAGTGTTAAAAAACATTTTGTCCTAGGTGCTTTTCATATGTTTAAAAGCTCTTTAGTTCCCTTCCCTGCTCTGCGGATCCACACTCCATTCAAGTTTCGTTTTAAAAAGGAAGGAGAAAGAAAGGCCTATTTCTGAAAGCACAAGGTCAACAGCTTACACGTATTACATAACATCTTATGAAAACATGTACGCATAACATTTTATGGAAAAACCTGAACAAACTGTTTGAGGAACTCAAATAATTTGGGTTGAGTAGGAGATAAAATATATCATTGTTTTAAAAGGCTCAGCCATGTACTGGGAGTAGCACTGGGAAGTTAAAAAACTAAACAGTGCTGGAATATGGTATATTTTCTACAGCACACCCTATTTCTTTTGTTCTTCACAATACACTACATCTCCCATAAATCCACTCTCCCATTTATACCCAGTGAGATTCAAAATGACACCCTTGAGGAAGAAAACAAAGAAAAGCTCCCATTCAGACTGCCACTAACTTTCCTTCTGGAAACTTTCTGTTATTATCACAAAGTAGTAAAATGGGATGGGTGGAATTCGAGGGTCTAGATCCCTAGAGCTATTAATCGGCAGTCTAAAAATCAATCTGAAGGTTCTGCATTTTAAGAATCAGGGAAGTCAGTGCATATCCTGCTCAGAGATTAAAAAACAAGCTTAACAGCTCCTATTAAGCAAATAAAGCTAATAGCTTCAAGCCCTAATACCAATAGCTCTATGATCTCAGGCTTACTTTTTGTTCAATTTTATTATTATTGCTACTCTGCAAATATATCAAGCAACCCAAGGTCTCTTGCTATTAGTCTGCCCTGAACTCTCTATCCCCATCTATCCACATGGCTCACTCCTGGCTTTGCTCATTTCTATTTAGCAAAAATGCCTCCTCAGCCACACTTCACGGCACTGTGCCTCATATGCTCTGCTAGACTACCTTTCAATGCACTCATCACATATATGCCCCAACTAGAGTGTAAACTGGAGAAGGAAATGGCAGCCCACTCCAGTGTTCTTGCCTGGAGAATCCCAGGGATGGGGGAGCCTGGTGGGCTGCCGTCCATGGGGTCGCACAGAGTCGGACATGACTGGAGTGACTTAGCAGCAGCAGAGTGTAAACACCATGAAGACAAGGATTTTGTTTCTTTTCCTGGGCTATCACCAGCATCTAGAAGAGTGCCTGGCCCAAAGAAGGTTCTCAAATATTTGTGGAACAAAGCAGCTTAGATTATGATAGACCGCTGAAGATCTAAATCATGAACGAGGCGAGAGCCCAGTCCCTGACCTCATGGAGATTACACTCTCATATGGGAAACAGACAGTAAGCTCTAAGCTCTGCAACAGAACTGGAACTCAGGTCTTCAGAACCAGGTAGCTCTTTCCATATTGCCATGCTTAACAAGGGACAAATGGTAGGGTTGGATAATTACCAACAGCTGAGGGAAGACAGTATCAGATATGACAAAAGAGGCTGTCAGAGCCAAGGTGGTTGCCTTTTTCCATCATGTATCTTCAGCGCTTTTATGGTTTTCCAGGGACCCATTCCCTGGGTTGGGAAGATCCCCGGAGGAGGGCATGGAAAACCACTCCAATATTCTTGCCTGTAGAATCTCCATGGACAGAGGAGCCTGGCGGACTGTGGGCATGGCAAAGAGCTGGACATGACTAAGCACACGGCACACTCAGCTTAGAGGCACGAAAGAGGAAGTCGCTGTGAGAACGCTTCACAGACTGCTATTGTTCTAAAGAGCTTTTTCAGTTATGTTTCTCATACATGAGATAGCATTTAAGTTTTAAATAAATTATCACCATAGTCATTTAATCAATGTGCATACATTTACACATATACATAACCACACGTGTGGTTTAACAAGGGGTATAAGAACTAACAATTTGGAATTGTTTCTGTGATTATATAACTTGTCCCCATTAAGTCAGGATGCTTATTTTCTAACAGAATGAAAGCAATATCCACCAAGTCTTATTAGAATTGTGACAGTGTTCTACTAGCGAGCAAGTTAGAACACACAGCTTCTGTCCACATTCACTGAGGTAAGAATAAACATCATATTTTATATTTTAAGCCAGACTCTCCTTGACTAAACTTGAGGAAAGTGAAAGGAACTGAAGTTTAAAACACTGTCCTAGAATTTAATTTAGAGAGATGGAGAAGGTGAAAGTTGCTTTGAATGTGAAGCTGGGCTGATTATGCGATTTACCCTCTAGAAGCCAGAGTTCATTCGTGTTGATGCACAACGCTGTCTGACACCAAAGAAATCCAATCAAGGAGACGAGCTGCTACCCTGAGAGCTTAAGGACTCAGACCTCAAGACTGGGAAGGAATATCGGATTTATTTTGACTTGTACATTATGCCCTAAACATGGACAAACAAAAGAATATAGAAGCATTTTGCAAATAATTTTCACTAGACGTTTATCCTTTATACACTTTATCTTCTGGAAATCATCAAGGACAAAGTATTAAGCACCAGTCTTCTAGTCCTAAACTCTTAGGGGAGAAAAACAAAGTGCTTTATTTTGTACTGTCTATCATCATGAAATACACTGAATTGTTATGATAATTCTGTATGGTTATTTTTTAATTTGCTTATTTGTATGTTTTATTTTTAACTTTTATTGGCATATACTTGATTTACAATGTTGTGTTACTTTCTGCTATATAGCCAAGTGAATCAATTATACATATGTATATATGTATATCAGTATATATGTATAATACATATATACATATGCATATCAGTTATACATATACCAATACTTCTTTTATATTCTTTCCCAAATAGGTCACTACAGAGTATTGAGTAGAGTTCCCTGTGTTATACAATAGGTCCTTATTAGTTATATATTTTATGCTTTAATCTAATATATCTAAAATATTATCACTTCAACATGTAGTTAATATGAAAATTAGTAAGGTATTTTATATTTTTTAATTATAGCAAATAAAAATAAATGGTGTTATTGTATAGTATGAAAAAAGTGCATGTGTCTGTGTAGTTGGTCAATAGTAATGAAATCACAAGTGTAATTCAATCTTCAGTATGTGGTATTTATTCAAGCAGAAATAAAATACAGTCCTTACAAAAATAAGGCTCTTTTGAAACAACTCAATATACATGTATTAGAAATTTTCACTTTCCTCTTCTTCATGGGTATTTCTTTCAGATGTTAGGATCAGGGTATGTATAAGAGAGAGAAATTTCTTTTCATTCCAAGAAATATATTTATAAGTATTTAAGAGTCAAAAGCATACCAATTCTCTTATGTTTGAAAACTAAAATCATTCAAATTTCGAAGAATTACATAAAAATATGACATTCTATAAATCAGCCTTGATAGAAGCCAAGCCAAGGAAAGCCAAGCCAAGCTTCCAGGTCAGAGGCACTAAAGCCACCACCGGATAAAACTAATTCTCTTGGTCAAGAAAAAGAGCTGCAGCAAACCCACATCTTGGGGAACTATTTAAAACAGAAGATACTAATTATTTTCTCTAAGAATCTCATCTGAGATAGCTGAGTTCCCTCCTCCAAATATAAACATAGTCATTAAAATCATAATTTTGTTATAGTTTTTAAGCATCCAGTTTTATAAATGAGGAGGATAAAAATAACTTTGTGTTCTTTTCAAAATTCACAGAACAATCTTGCGGTACAGTTTTAAGAATCTTAGTGCAGCAAGCTCCACGACTCATAAATCATAATGCGCTTCCTCCTGGCATCTTTTTCACATGTGGCTGAATTAAAAAACCAATAAGGGGTGGTGAACAATAGTACTGCTAGTTTCTGTTAGAATGAGCGCTTTATCTACAGATCTCTGCCTGCTCTTCCAACCAGTAACCCATTAAGGTCCAGGACAAACGAATACATGGTTCTGCTCAACTCACCACCGAGCAAGTGTACAAATGTACTCCTCTCAGGATCTGGGGGCCATTACTGCACAGCCTGAGTATCTTGCCTAATGTGTGCCTTGCCATATTCAAAATGCATGCTGCCTTTGCTAGAAACTAACGGGAAATAGTCTTCCCCTGCAAGCTCCCAGACTAAAGGGAGTCCAAGAAAGTCGGCACCCATCCCAAAGACAGTTAACCTGTTGAAAACTGTACTTTTAAGAATAATACCTAAACCCCAAATAAACTAAATTATTCAGGCTGCTCCTTCGCCTAAAGTAAATTATCAAAATCTGCAAATAAAATAATAAGTAGCATCTCACAAGAGCGCTCTTTGGTGGAAGGAAGTCAATAGACACAGAAACATCGCCCAAAAAAACAGTTTGCTCAGGAAGCTGGGGGGGGGGGGGGGGCGTGGAATCTAATGGTTCTCATAAATACCTCCACATAAATCAAGGCTCTCAGCAGTGTTTGCTGACGCCTATTAAAGTCAGTAAATTCTCCTAAGGCTTAAATCATATAAAATAAATTAAAAATGATAAATCATCATCACAGTGAAACCTTCTTTCAGTTAGTATTCTTCCACAGGGGATGAATTGGTGCTTCTGACAGGTATGTGGGGTAGAGTCAGGTCAGAGGGCTGGCCTGGTAATGCACAGGTTTTGAGGGATTATTTCTTGAGCCATGCATGCGTGCTAAATTGCTTCAGTCACATCCAACTCTGTGCGACCCTGTGGACTATAGCCTGCCAGGCCACTCTGTCCATTGGATTCTCCAGGCAAGAATACTAAAGTGGGTTGCCATGCCCTTTGGCAGGAGATCTTCCCAACCCAGGGATCGAACCTGTCTCTTATGTCTCCTGCACTGGCAGGAGGGTTCTTCACCACTAGAGTCGCCTGAGCTGCCACAGTCCAATCGTGAATTCCAGATTGAGCTAAACTCCCTCCTTTACAAGTCTCAGTGGAAATCTCCCTTTCTCCTGAGGAAGCACTTTGGGGAAAATCATTTGTTGTTGGTTTCTTTTTCATGTATCTTCTATGGCCACCTCATTCCCCGAGAAGACTTGAAGCATTTCAGGCAAAAGAGAGCAACATAAACTAAATGTATTCTAAAATGCTCCAAGATTTAGAGTCTAGAGAGTTTTTATAATATTAAGATACATAAAACAGCTGAGTTAAAAATTAAAATGGATCAGAAGCCATTTAGCAAGTAATGAGATCAAAAGAAGTATGTGAGCCCATATGGAAACAAAAACTCTGCTAGTAATAAACTCATGGAGGAGTTTTCCACTTGATCCTTCCTGTGTAGAACCTTAAGAAGCGGAGCACAGAATGTCTTCAATTCATTCATTAATTCAACAACTGTTTGCTGGCAGCAATTGCCGTATGCACTGCAATTCTGCTGAAGAAAGATTCTTCAAATAGAGCTGTTTCTTAACTTGCCCTTTGTTCAAAGCCAATGATATAATATTTAATTATATTCCACCAGCCAAACTGAAAAAAAAAAAAAAAACCTCAGAAAAACTACTCAACCAATGTATTCTACTAGAAAACTAAGGTTTTAGCTAAGATGTGTTGTCTTCCAGTGATGTAGTTTGGCCCCTTCAACAGAATTTAGACTATTCAGTTCTCATTGAGTAGCGTGTCTCTTGAACTGTTTCTCAAAATACCATTTCAAACCTCTTTGGGGAGGAGGCTGTACATGCAAGCTTGGGCTTTCTGCTAAGAGATACAGGATGTGAGGGTCTACACTTTTAATTGATGTCACAGAAGCAAAAGTAGTCATCTTATGCTGACACTTAGGAATTCAACTTTCATCCTTGTTCTCATGATATAGAGATAGATACAGAGGTGTCTGCAAACAGGAACAATTTTTTTCTCAAAAATAAAGATTATTTGCTCAAATGCTTCTTACATGATTCAGATACCTCTGACCAGGGGGAAAAAAATTAAGGCACATATTTGTTGATAGCATGCTCTTTAAGATGACACATTTAAAGCAGCTCTGCATCATGACACTCCCCACCAAGAAGAGTTAGCTGGAAGAGGGTCCTATGCTCACTATTTTGGGGCAGCAGCATGGAATTCGATAACAGAGTTGCCTGTATCCTTTCATGGGATGTGGGAGGATGCCTGGCAATTCATAGAGGAGATGGACAATAGTGACAACTAACTCATATCACACACACACACACACACACACACACACACACACACACACACACAACGGTTATCCACCGCCCCCCAAAATGGCTCATGTCAAAGACAGATTGAAAAGCTGGATCCTCCCATTAAAGTTCCCCTACAAAGTAAAACTTTGACAATTGTACCTGACTTGGCCAAATTGCCCATCACACTCCAACAGTTTCTAGGTTATGTGAAATCATTCCTGGCTAACCAAGAGGATAAAACATGTGCTCCCCATTCTAACTGCTTACCAAAGCCCTCAATACCAACACTGCAACCGCCTTCCTCATCCAGAAAGAGTCTCACTGCCCACCTTTTCAGAGGAGAAAAGCCAGAGCCAACTCACAACTTATATTCATAGATGGGTGTGAGAACCTGTACCTCTTCACCCACCTCCAGAACAGAAGTGTTTCAAGCGCAGCATCTGGCAGAGCTCATCATCTGAAGCAAATGTATAGAAGTGTACAAAATAGGATGCCAAAACGCCTATTGCCCTCAGAGCCTGTGAAGATGACTGGAGAGAGGGATATGAAGAGGACATTGATTATCCGGGCTGGAGTGTGCCCATGTCAGAACAGTTAATGCACCCTAAACCTGTAAATAATCACCTTCAATATTTTAATGATTTCAGCAACTGAGAACCATCTTTTCTCATCCGTTTCACCTCCCAAACAGCCCTCCCTACGATTCAGTTTCTATTAGCAATCTGCTGAGACATTAATTAAATATTGACCCAAAGAAACGTCTGCTACCTGTGATATCACGGCAATTCTCCAATCAAAAACCAGCTCTCAATTTGAGATACAGCACATAAAGAATTCTATCTCACCACTTTGATTATATTTTGCCTGCTTGTACTTGGCAGCCAAAGGATTTCATTTAAAAATAAAGATTAAAAAATTCATGACAACTGCAATATAATGGGAAAATCCCTGGATTAACAGTCAGGAGTCTCAGTTTTCTATGATGGCACTGTTCTTCCAAACTCTATGCCTAAAACCATGGACCATTTGTTCATTCATTCTTTTTATTTATTTTTTTTATTTATTCAACTAAGTGTCTACTGTGAGCTAAGCACTGGGTCAGTATCTCTGACTCTTCATTTGTTTAAATGGCAATGAATCTTAAAGGGCAATATTTATATCTATTCTCACAAACACACAGGTAGTTACAAGTATTAAATAAAATTGTTTATGTGGTAGTTCTTGGTAAACAATACAACACTATGCAATTATGAAGTGGCTACTATTAAAAACACTTTAATATGATTCTGCATTTGACCATCACATCAAGGGGTGAATATGTATAGAAAGAGAATTTGTGTGTACATCATTTGTAAATTACACACAGTGATGTGTATATTATAATATATGTGAGCTATAACAAATGAAATGTAATTTGCAGAATTAATAGAAATGGTGAGACAGGATATTTAAGTGAGGAAAACAGTAATTTTTTTTTAGATATTCATGAAATAACTATAAATGGGGCCAAATGAAACTTATAAGACAGTACATGGAGAGAAGCAACAGAACAAGCTACTTTACACTGTGTCCCAGAATTGGATTGTCTAGGTGCAATTATTAGCTCTACCACTTTCATCTGCTGCCTAGAAAAGCTGCTTACTTTCTGGGTCTCAGTTTCCTCTTCTATAAAATGTGGTCAATTATAGTATCCATCTTCTGGATTTGCTGGGAGGATTCAGTGGACTAGCATATTAGAGTTCAAGTTCTACTGCACATCCCATCAAAGGATGAACTGTGTGTTTACAATGCAGAGACTTTCCCAACTTTTATATTTAATAGGGGTAATAAGCATAATGATGCTTATAAATCAATTTGCTGAATTTTACTGAAGCCACATATAGATTTTATGCCACTTCTCTATTCAAGTCTCTATAAAGGTTCCATGTTGCCTACAACATGGTCTCAAGTTGTTCGTTGGCTTTTAAAGCCCAATATTATCATCTAATATCCAAACATTTCTCACATTCTCGAACATGAATTCTACAGTTCAGTTACATCAATTGTCCCATCATTGGCTCTTTTCCCTTAGCATAAGTTAATACAATGTCTCTCCTGTTTAAAAAAAAGCTTTGTTGATCTTCCTTATTTCAAGTCTTTGCTGCTTCTTACAGCAAAACTTTCGAAAAGAATTATCTACACTTGCTGTCTGAACACCCTGATGCATTCTCTCCTGAACCTATTCAAACTTAGCTAATTTCCTGCTAGTTTTCCAAAAAACAGCTCCAGTCAACATCAGTAATCTGAACATTGTCAAACCCAGCTGCTACTGCTCAGGGCTTTTCTCACTCATCTGTTAAGTAAAAACTGACTTTGCTGATCACTCCCTGTCTTTTGAAACAGCCTCTACATTTTGGCTTCTAAAACACTACTCTTTCAATTATTCTCTTACATTATTTCCCAGTCTTTGCTGATGGTTCCCTCTCATCTTCCTGACCTCTAAGCACTGATCTAACTCAGGACTCGATCCTTAGATCTCTGGTCTTCCTACACTAACTCCCTAGCTCATCTCATCCAGTTATATGACTTTTTAAAAATATCTACATGCAAATTTCTCTCAAATTTGTATTTTAGGCCCTCCCTCTCTCCTGAAATTCAGACAAACTTCCAAATTCTATTAGTTAATTATATCTGGAAACCTAAAAAGAACTTCAGTTGTATGTCCTGTAGAAATCTTGACCATTCCACCCATGGCTGCTACTATTCTATCTCCCTGATTTTAGTACATGGAGACTACATTCAGAAGAAATATTTCTTGATCACCCTCTTTCTCTCACACTCCACATTCCATCCATCAACAAATCCTGCCAAGTACTTGCTGAAAATATATGCAACAGCTAATCAGAGCTCATACTTCCACCGCTATCTGACCCAAGGGCCCCTTTGCTTTCAGCTGGACTTTTCACAAGACCTGTTCACCTCGCTTTTGCCCTCGTCTCCCTATAGCCTGTTCCTGCAGAGCAGCCAGGGTGAGCCTTTAACATATGTGTATCTCCACTGCCCTCAAATATCTAGATGGTTTCACATTTCTATCTGTCAAATCCACCATCTCTACCACAGACCCTGATGGTGCCTTCGCTAAGGTCCTATATGATCTGACCACCGCTTCATCTCTGACAGCCTTCACTCCTCACCAACTCCTTCATCCACCTTTTTCTGCTTCATCTACACTACGCTTCCTTTTCTTCCAATACACAACCCTCCACAAGATTATAAGTTCTATGAGAGTGGAAACTTGGGCATTTTATAAACGGCTGCATCCCCTGAACCAAGAACAGTGCCGAGTACATTTATATTCTCTCTCAAAGAACAGACTGAATGAACGATGATGCTTTCTCTCTCTGTTGTTCCATAAATAATAGCTCCTACACACTCAGGGTCAAGCCCAATGCCTACAGCACGTCACACCTTCATGAGAACTCTGAAGGCAAGCATCATTATCCCTATTATGCAGATGAGGAAACTGAATCCCAGGAAGGTTATATTTCATGTCCTGGATCACAAAGCTGGAAAGCCACAACAGTAAGGTTTTTTAACTAGAGTCTATTCATTTCACCAGGTCTCTCTGCTCATTAAATATTCCACCATCATGTCTATTCCTTAAACTGGTGTTTTTACTATATCCAGCATGCCTTCTTTCAATCCTAAATCTCAGATTTCTACTATGAATCAGCACTTCTCTTAGTAGTTTCCTTTTTCAGCATCTCATTCATCCATATGAATCATGCCAATTCATATCAGTGTCTCCATTCTCAGGATTAAAGTGTTTAAAGCTTCTGAGGTACCACGGTCCTCTCAAGTATACAGTTTTCCATCATTTTCTAATCTGTATGTGTGGTAATCTTATCTGCCAAACAGATATAATTCAGGGCTTTATTTGGAATGTATTTTATTAAAATGTCTTTCTGCCTCATATCTTGGTCATCATGTTCTTAATAGGTGTTAAATGATAGGTTGACCAGAAGATACACAAATGTGTATAAGAATACAATGTACCTAGATGTCAGAAGCTACAAACCTCTTTGTTGCCAAGTATTCCTATCATTGGACAGACACATAAGTTCAGAGTGTAGAGATCCACTTGCTTACATGAATCCAAGTTTCATATATCAGGATTTTTCTTTCTAGTCCTGCTAACCCTCAGTGCTCACATTCATAAACTGAGGATACTCAACAAATGGTCACGGTTGGGTGTAGATCCTGAAATAGATCTTAATCATTTTCTAACACAGAAACTAAAGTGTGTGTGTTAACAAGATGCTTATTTGCCTCAAGTATTTGCATTTCACTCCCCTCCAATTCACACTGAAAGCAGATGAAAGATTTATGTTCCTTAAATACCATATCCCTCAAATCTCTTGCTCTCTTATGAAACCCTGCACAGCTCTCTACTACTATAGAATGAAGTCTAGATTCCTCTCTGACTCACACCAAAAACTCCTCCCCACCAGATCCCACTCTCTACTAACTGGCCTGCAACTTTGTAACTAATAATCCAGCCAATAAACTCGCTCATTTTAAGTAATTCAATGAGATGTCATATGCACTTAAGACGGATAAACATAATATTTCCTGCCATATTGGTAAGCAAGGATTCCACAGTCATCAGTAATTGCAGCCACCACAGATGGTGAGCTGGTAAGCCCTGAGGGAACTCAGGATGTGAAAAGCACAGGATACTGGCCCCACATAGCTGAGGTATGTATCAAAGCAATGATTTCAATGAGCCCAGACTCTTGTATCTTCCCATACTTAGAAAAGCACTCAATTCCTTAAGATATCTGGTTTCTTTAATTAACAGTAAACTTTTTACATTCAGACTACCTGCTCTTTGTTGCAAAAGTCCTATATATCTTAGCATCTCCCCTTGCCTTCTCTGAGCAGCTTCTCAGAGCTATCTGAAATGCTGTCTCCTGGGCTTCAGTCCTCATTTTACCCCAGCTAAAACTTAACATGCAACTCTCAGGTTCTGCAAATTTTTTTTTTAACAATGCATCTATCCTTTGTCCCTTGCCCAGGTAAGCTCACCTTTACAGTGAACCTTTTCCACCCTCAGTATAGGATCAATGGACACTCACTCTCCCCGTCTTCAGAGTCCAGACATCTCCACTGAGAAAAAAGAAGCCACCAAAGTGGAATTCTGTCACCAGCACAACCTTAAACAAACAAACCTATCTGCTTGTGCTGGCTCTGTCCTCTTCCCTCTGATTACAATGAAGAAAATTCACTATTCTTACTAAAAGCCAATGCCTCCAGTCATACTCAGAATCTCCTATCCTACCATCTTCTCAAGACCTCTCACCTGAATCTTAAGCTCTCTGTCTCAAACCCTCTCCAGAGTCATTTTCACTAATATTCAAATATGTTTCAATATGTCCCAACTGGAGGGAAGAAAAAAGACATCCCACCCAACTCACTTACCCCCCAACTTGCTTCTCTACTCTCCTTAATAGTCTACATAGATGACCTCTACCTTTTCACGTGCATTCCCACTTTGGTCCATCTAACCACATTTCTACCCATCTTTCCATCAATACTGCTTTACTCAAAGTTGTCAATGACCTCTATTTTGCCAAAGGTAATGGACTCTTCTCTGTTCTTTTTTGACATCCTCATAGCCTCTGATGAATTGCCCACTCTATCATCCTTGGTTTCTACATCTTTAAAATCCCAGCTTCCTTCTTACTTGCCTGGAGACTCTTCTGTCTCCTTTTTCCTTATCTAATTTCTAAATGTATGTTCAGATTCTGGGTCTGGGTCATATTCTCTATGCTCTAGACTGTATTTTGAACATATTCATTCCTCTGCATCTCCACTGAAATCAACCCTTCACAGGCCATCATCCTTGCTAGCCTAGACCACTGAAACTGCCTCCTAACTGGTTCATTTATCTTGTATCTCTTCCATTTGCCATTCACCAAGAATGATCCTATTGAACACAAATCAGTTCACTTCACTCTCCTATGTAATACCCTCAGTAGCTTCTCATACAAAGAGAATAAAATCTAGCCTCTTAAACTGATCTCCAAGGCCTTGCATCATCTACTCCCTGCACACCCCTACCCTGTCCCAGTGGGACTTGAGTCCTAACCCTAACCCTAACCCCTAACAAGCAATCTTGTGCCCTTGTCACCGTTAGCTCACTGTGCTTCACCCACAATGCTTCAGTTTCTCAAATAAGCTAAGCTTCCGCCCATGTCTTAGCCTTCACACATGCTGCTCTCTCTTCTCAAAACACCCTTCTATCGTCATATGATCAGTTTCTTCAAGTTTCACATAAATGTGGAACCTGCTTAGAAAGTGTTTTCTCATGACCTCACAATTCCATCAAAATGTCTTTGCCATCATCACTTTTCTCTGTTTGTATACTTTTTGTCTTCAATATAGCACATATCTGATTGTTTCATGTATTTGTTTAGATTTGTTGTTGTTGTTGTTTGTTTCTGCTTCCTCTACTAAAATGTAGCCTGGGACCTGGTCTGCTTTTTTCAATATCACATTCCCCCATGCCTAGCATAGTACCTGGCTCATAGTAGATACTTAGGAAATTCAGGTTCAATGAATATGTGCAAGATTTAAGAGTATATCTGCTAGTATATTTATGATTCCATTTATATAAAATATCCAGAATATGCATATCAATAGAAACAGAAAGTAGGTGAGTCACTGTCTATGGCTGGGGAGAGCTGAGAAGAAAGAAATGACTGCTAAAGGCTAGTATGGGGTTTCTTTCTGAAGCAATAAATATGTTCTAAAATGGACTGTGGTAATGGCTTCACAAACTCTCAAATACACAAAAATCACTAAATTGTATACTTATAAATAATAAGTTGTATAAGCATGTAAATTATATCACAACAATGCTGTTCCCCCCCCCCAAAAAGAGTACAGTTAACTAATCCATGCGTTGATTGAGTCTATTTGTTTTTTACATTTCATTGACAAAAGATGTATACTAACCTAGAGATTCTTTTTTTTTTAATACTTAAGGGTATACCAAAAGTAAATGACTATGGGATAATTTCAAGGTAATCAAATAGTAAAGAAGTATTTCTCCAACTCCTACTATATATCATGTGAGATAGTGAAGGAAACCAAAAAGCAAAAGGCCTGAAACCTGCCCTTAAAGAGTATGAAGAATCACTTTGATCCAGTTTAAGATGAGTAAGAGGGAAACAGTGAAGATCACTGCATCAGAAAACTCTTATTGGAACGTCCCTGCTGTTCCAGTGGTTAAGATTCCATGCTTCCAGTGTAAGGAGCATGAGTTCAATCCCTGACTGGGAAACTAAGGTCACACATGCCATGTAGCCAGGAAAACATAAGAAAGAAACCTCCTGTTGCCCATCTCTCACCCTCCTCCCTCCCTTTTTTACTCCAACTGGTACTTCAGTAACCAGCTGTGTGCAGGTGTAACCTAACAGCCCCTCCCCTCAGCTTTCTACCAGGGGTCTCCACTGCAACCACAGGGACACTGCAGAAATGCCCAACAATTCCAGTATATGTGCAAACCTAGAGTTGTTGTTTAGTTGCTAAGTCATGGCTATCCCCATGGACTGTGGCCCACCAGGCTCCTCTATCCATGGATTTCCTAGGTAAGAACACTGGAGTGGGTTGCCATTTGCTTCTCCTGGAGATCTTCCCAGCCCAGGGATTGAACTCACATTTTTTTGTATTGGAGGCAGATTCTTTACCACTGAGCCACCAGGTGACAGCTAACCACTGGTACAATTCTGGGAGTTTATATTAACACATAAATACTTTACTCTTCAGTCTCTCAGATGCACAGTTCTCAGGTGCCCTGTACACTATTCTCAAAAACTTTCCCAGTGGGACTGACTCAGCATTGCCTACAGCAGCAAACAGCTCAGAAATTCACCTTGGATAGGTTATGATTGCTTCCCTCTTTCTCTTTTACAACTGTTCCATTTCTTCATCCTTGGGTCACTTCCCCAAATCAACTACCTGTGTGAAAGCCCTTGTCTTGAGTTGTGGTTTAGGAAGGAGAAGTCTCAGTTTCAAACAATCGTCAAAGTGTATTTCTCCATTCTCATCACCTTAGCAAGAGGAACCAAATACCCTGAACCCAAATTATGGCATGATGTCAATCAGATAAGATAGCAATAAATTCTTCTTAGGTCTACACACTTGCCAAGTCAGTTTAGTCAACAAATCATTTCAATTCATGCATTCCTTTATCAAATATTGATTATCCACTATAAACCAAGGTCCCTTCCATGTCCTGGAAATACAGCAGTGGACACAACAAAATCTACATTCTCGGGAGTAAAGGATTAAGAGGTACAAACTACTACATAAAAAATAAATAGGCTACATGGATGTAGTACAATACGGGGAATACAGCCAATATTTTGTAACAATTATAAAAGGAATACAGCCTCTAAAAATTGTGAATCACTACGCTGTATACCTGAAGCTTATATAGTTTTGCACATCAACCATGTTATTGTTGTTCAGTCACCGCCATGTCTGATTCTTTGCGACCCCATGGACTGCAGCACGCTGGTTGACTACATCAACTGTAAGATTAAGAAATTTTAAAATACCTATACTCCCGGGAGGTTATATAATAGTGGAAAGGAAAAAATAATAAATAAACATATATCAGCTAGGGATAGACAGAAAATTAAAAATAATAGTATAGTGATAGTGAGTGATGAGGAGAGGTTGTGACAAGAGAAGTATTCTTCGAAAGAGTGGTATTTGAGCAGAGATCTGAATGAAATGAGAAGGGAACCAGAAATTATCTGGAGGAAATCCTTCTAGGCTGAAACAGGAGAAGAGGGCAAGACACAACTTTGGCCATAGGATATGACAAAAACTGGCTGGAACCAACTAGGTCTAATATGGCAGAAGATTTGACTTCCAATAGAACTTAAGCGTCATTATATGCTCATTGTAATACATTAGCAAGTGCTAAATGACATGATCACCAGTTCCATGACAGTTGAAGTGAACCATAAAAGGTAAAAAAGCTGGTGGTGTTTCAGTCCTAGAAATCTATACCCCTTCGCCCAAACAACTGGAATAACCCTCCCATTAGCGTATGAAATTACCCAGCTCATAAAAACGAACTATGCCATATTTCAAGGCTCTCTCTGAAGGAGTCTTTTGGGCCTAGAAAAGAGAACAACAGTCTCAAAGGCCCCTTGCTGAATCATCTAACTTCGGAGAAAACAAAGCATAACTTTAGTTCCATCCTGATCCTCCAGGCCAGTTGCATCTATCTGGGACTTATCACCCCCTGTCCGGAAACCTTCTACCCCCTACACCCGCCCAGAAGACTTATCACCCCCTGCCCAACTACAAGTGTCATCTCAACAAAAGAATACTCAAAATATCCCACTTGATTGACGTTTCCCTTATCGCTTCCACAAACCTCCCTGTAAGTATGAAGCCTCCCTGATCCCTTTCGGCACTCAGCCTGGTCGTTAGGCCGACTGTCGCCCCTCCTTGCCTGAATAAAGGTAACCTACTTCTGTTGAGGTCGTCTTTCCTTTTCTGCCTCGCCGCAGAACTATGCCTTACACTCTCACCTTCTGGGATGGCCCACACTCTTATTGTGGAATATGTTTCACTTTAAATAAATCCACTTCTTTGAAAAGACCCTGACGCTGGGGAAAGACTGATGGCAATAGGAGAAGTGAGCAGCAGAGGAGGGTTAGATGGCATCACTGACTCAACGGACATGAATTTGAGCAAACTCTGGGAGACAGTGAAGGACAGGGAAACCTGGCGTGCTGCAGTCCCTTGGACTGCAAAGAGTCAGGCACAATTTAGGGAATACAATGAACAAAATCCACTCTTTACCTATCACTTCATCTCCAAATTCTTTCGCAAGAAGCAAGAACCTCAAATTCACCAGGAAGGCAAAGGCCTGCAGTTGGAATGAACTTGGTCTGTTCAAAGAAGAGCAAGAAGGCAGGAGAGCTGGAGTTGAAGGAGCACGGAGGAGAATGGCAGGAAAGAGGCAGCGTAATTCTTGAAGGAAGTTAGAGGGAAGCAAGAGGTGGCCACAGTGGGGTTTTGAAATGTGACTTAATTTACATTTCTATAGGATCTTTCTGACTGTCGTGTGGTGAAGCCTTTTTGGAAGGGCTGAATTGAAAGACCCAGGGACCAACACAAAAGCTTTAATGGTGGTCCCCAGGGAGAGAAGAGTAGATAAAGATGCAGGGAGGAAGAAAGCATTCAAATGACTTAAGCATCTAAAAGAAAAGTGAACATGTTAATCCTTTCAAACAGTGTTTTTCTTGCAAATGAGCATTTTGACCCAAAGCTAAATTCACATTAAAACAAAATTTTAAATTGAATTTTTACATAAGAAAGTACAAACAACAGTTCATACTATTGACAAAGAAAAAAATAAATGCTTATTTTTAAGCATTTATGCCAAGGAGAGAACTTAGATCAGCTTCCTCAGTCACAATTCACAGGAAATCAAAGGTCAAATGTAAATTATACAGGTCTGAAGGGAAAAGAAAATCCTAGGCTCACAGGTGGAAAGACAAGAAAACTAAAAGGAATTTAATGAATACATTTAGTGAAGGAATTTTGGGAATAAACTAAGACAGGTAAAAGAGTAGAGATTTTCCTAAAAAAGCATGACTGCTCATTCCTGTTACTCAGAACATCAGTATGAGGGGAAATATGAGGTTTTATTGAAATGATGATTCCAGATCTACACATTTATTAAAGATAAATGTTTTGCTGTTTTGTTTAGTTGCTAAGTCATGTCCTACTCTTTGCCACCGCATGGACTGTAGCCCACGAGGCTGCTCTGCCTGTTAGGGGAAGCGCACTGACTGAAACCGCCCACCCTGGCCAGGCACCAGAGTAACCATCTGCAGGAGTTGATTTAGGACAGGAGGTCCTGGTAAGGAACACGGAACTGATAAGCCACCACCAACCGGAAGAGTTCAGGAAAGGTCAAAAGGAGACACCACATGTCTGACCACCTCCCAGAATCCTCCTCTCTGGCGTCCATCTTGGCTGAACAAGGCGTGCACCACCAGGAAGGACTCTGAGTCAGAATGACTGGCTAAAGACAACCCCGAAACTAATCCCATCACCATAAAACCCGAGACTGCCAGCCACACGGCAGAGCAGTTCTCCTGGGTTCCCTGGCCCTCCTGCTCTCCACCCGGGCGCCCTTTCCCAATAAAATCTCTTGCTTTGTCAGCACGTGTCTCCTCAGACAATTCATTTCCGAGTGTTAGACAAGAGCCCAGTTTCGGGCCCTGGAAGTCCTCCTTCCTGCAAAATGTCCATGGGATTTCCCAGGCGAGCATACTGGAGCGAGTTGCCATTTCCTTCTCCAGGGGATATTCCCCATCCAGGGATCGAACCTGTGTCTCCTGCACTGACAGGCAGACTCTCTACCACTGAGCCATCAGGGAAGCTAGGTAAATATAATATACCATAATTTTTAAAATATTTCCAGAAAACTATTTTTTAAAATATCATTTGCTTCTTTATTTATCACATTTCCTTGCCTCACTCAAATATTTTTAAAAAATGGAGCTTTCATCAAGATTGCACCTAGATACAAAAATACAATGAATACTTTTTTATGACATAGGTAAGTATCTTTTTCACTCTTCAACAAACACTTCCTATATCAATGGCAAACATTTATTTAGTAGTTACTATATGCTAAACATTGTCCTCTGTGTGTTTCTAGGATTTTCTTCCAGCCATAGCAGTCAAGCGCTAACCTGCTCTGTAATAATACCAGGGCATTATGCTAAAGAGGTCGGGTTTTTACTCAGCTGGGTGAATAAGACCTAGTTCCAAATACAAGGCTTTCTCGCTTCTTTACTCTAGAGATTTCATTTAAGACTGAAAAATACCCTTGCCTTAAGAGGATCTCAATATGCAAGGAAACAATTCTATTTAATTTCAGGGTTTCTTTGTCTTCCAACATAACTGAATGAAAAACTCAAAATCCTAGTCTACCAAAGCATGCCTCATTCTTCAAAGTGGCCTTAAGACTCTCATGAAATTTTCCCAGACATTCCCAAACAATTGATGCCATAGCGTCAACATATGAAACAATTAGGCTTTCATTTTTAAGTATTTAAACTTAACCTCATAAAAAGCCAACTTAGAAGATCCTCAGGTATTAGTATCTGCATTTTCCAAATAAAGAAGTTAAAGAACAGAGACCTTAAATGTCTTACATAGAAGCATATAACTTTGTAAAGTATGGGGAAGATATATGTATGGATATAGCTTCATAAAGTGAAGATCAGCCCATTGATCATCCATTGATGGTGGGTTAATCATTTAGCTGACTGATTGATTAGCCTGTCACATGCCCAGTTCCATGCTAATCAACACAATTTCATAGAGAATAATTCAAAAGGTCTAACCAAATTCCTTAACCACCAGTACCTGCTTCTTTATCTACATAATGATGTTAATACTAGAACCTGTATCCCAGAATTATTTTGAAGATTAATCAAGGTAATGTATGTCGGCACTTAGCACAGTGTCTGGCACAAAGGTTTTTTAATGAACTTAAAGGAAAAACTTGGCAATGAAAACTAATGATAATTGAGCTCCTCCCATCAGAAAGGTAGAAAGGTGATCTGGATGACATATGTCAGAAATGATGGATGAAGACTTTCCCCAAACCTGTGAGAGTGTGTAAAGAGGTAACATATTGGCTAATCTAAGTTCTTTTTACCTCTATTTTCTGACATAGGTGCACTTTCTCAGAAATATTCATATATTTACAGAGAAAAATCTTACAAACAAAAAATTAATATGGGTTTCAGAGACATTCCAAAATAAATTGATCAAATGTTTGTTTGAATTAACCAACTCATTTATTTTTCCATTAAGATTTCTGCCACTTCCTGTTTCTTGTACATTTTTAAAAGAAAACAAATATAGCAACCAAAATTAAATTATAAAAGATAATAAATGCAGCTTTTAGCCTTTTGCCTGTGTCATTCTTTACTTTCTTCATATGTTTTAGCTATTCCAACTACATTAGGAGAAGCTTCAGATAAACCACACCATATACTTTCTTTTTACTTCCGGCAACACTTGCTATAGTTTCTAATACATAACAGATGGTCAGGACCTTGATATCATGACGGTTGTGAACCAGATTCCATACCAGGTAGTACCAAGGGCATGGAGCACATGGAACTCTCATGCATTCCAAGAGGGAGGTCAGAATTGGTACAAACACTTTGGGAAAATGTTTGGCAGTATTTATGAAAATTGAACATATACATTCCGGGAAAGATTGAGGGCAGGAGGTGAGGGGGCAGCAGAGGATGAGATAATTGGACAGTACCACCGACTCAATGGACATGAGTTTGGGCAGACTCCAGGAGAAGGGAAGGACAGGGAAGCCTGGCAGCTGCAGTCCATGGGGTCACAAAGAGTCAGATATGTGATTTAGTGACTGAATGGCAATGATGAACGTATACATACCCTATGACCCAGTGATTCCCCTACTGGTATATATTCAGCATGTATGTATAAATGTGTACCCTCAAAATTGTCAGAGATGTTCAAAACAGTATTAAATGGAATATCCCCAAGCTGAAATAATCTATACATTCTTTCAGGATAGAGAATAAAGCAATTATTGCAATACATATTATAGAATACTGTGCAGCAATGAAACAAAACATCTCCTCTCGTATCAATAATGGTGATTTGCACAAACAGAATGTGAAGCAAAAGAAATTGGACCCAAAGAGGTTCATATTCTATGAATCGATTTACATAAGGTCAAAAACAGGTAGAATGAATCTATAAAGAAATCTGAACTGTGATTGCCTTTGGGAGAGGGACATAAGATGGACTCTTGGCACACTGGGAAAAAAGCATGTTTCTTTAAACAAAAAGCTTGAGGATCATCATTATTATACTCCACCACTACCTTCCCCCTTTCCTAATGATATCACTGTAATTTATCAATATTTTACAGGAATTCTAAAAGGCCGGGGAAAGAGCATCAGAGCAAGAACACTGGTCTGTAAGACATTTTTGAAGTTCAGTTGCTTCCTTGAACTCTCAGCTCTGCAAGTCAGTTAAGTTGCTAAACTTCACTGTGTGACCACACCTGGAAAATGCATGAATTGAACGGACATCTTTTATTCTAGGCAACACAAGATATAGAGACTCAATTGTACATAAAAAGTAAAACAAAAATACACTATGATTACAATTAATTAAAAACTAAACATCAGAAGAAACTACGGGGAACAACAATTATAACTGCTCTTAAATGATGATGTTGTCAAATGGTTGTAATACAAATGAAACTTGAAATCAAAAGATCCCATAATAGTACAAATAGAACAGTGTTACCAGAAAAATAAGATCCAGATGGTTTTATCAGCAGCCCAGAGATCCCTCAGCCCTCCAGACTCTCCTTGTTGTATGAACCATACCAAGTGTCCGTTTGTCCATCCAATGGAAAAAAGTCTTCAGGGATACGGAAAAAACATGATATGATCGGGCAGGTCACAGCCAGTGAATATTACAGTGGCTCCTGCTTCATTGTGTTTGCATGGACCGTAAGATATAGTACTCTACATATTACAGATATTCAACAAGTATTGGTAGATTTGATTCCTTGACATAAAAAGAAGTGTTCTGTGAGGCACACACTTCAATCATAAAAGGCATTTCTTGGTTTCTCCTTTTAATGGGAATGTAGCCATCTTGTCATCTTCACCTTCTTCCTCTAACAAATTCTGGCTCCTCCCTTAGCAGCCTGCTTCCCCTGAGTCTTGAGACTCGGGCTTCCTTTCCTACAGCTGGGCCTTGAAGTGAGGTAGGCATCCTCCCTGTTTCTCACTGCAGTCTCTCTCTAGTTACATTCTCATATTGCAACTCATTCTTCTCATTACATTCTCCTTCTCTCCTCCATATAACATCCTAGCTTGGAATCTCATCAGATTTAATCACCCCAAGCCCACAACGTTGATGTCATCTTCTCTTGACGATTTTAGCTCCTTGTGTACTATGACTCTCTAAAGCGCAACTCCTTTCTTCATATTTTGGCTATTTCAATTTATACATAAATATGTCTTCTAAGAGCCTGGCCTCTCCCCAAATTTCTTTCCTCCGGTGATCATGTCCTATGCCCTCCTCTAGCCACTCACTCCCAAGTCACATTCCTCACCTTGTTATTATCTACAAATCCTCCAAAAATTTATATTTCATGCATCCCATTTCCTAATCACTTCCTATTATTTTCAGGTGCATGCCTCCTCTTGTCCCTCAGATCACCCTGACAATGCTTAAACCTCATAGGAACATGCAGAGCATTGATGCTACTAATTTTCACTGTCCTTTACCCTCCTGATATGTCTCCACCCTCCTACATAGATTAAAATCCCATGAAAAACTATTATAATCACTTCCTCGCAGTTACTCTTAAATCCTTTCCTCTGTCACCACCATCATCTCACGTTAAGTCTCCTAACAGTTCCTCCAGCTCCCAATTTTATCTACCATCAACCTCCTGACAAGAGAACAATCAGAAGGATCCTTTAAAAAATGTAAGTCTGATCATGTAATTTTCCTGTTCAACACCCTCCACTGGCTTCCGTCTCAGAGTAAAATCCAAGGTCTAACCATTGGCTCACAAGCCCCATCACGATCCATGCCCCTCATCTCTGATTTCCCCCTCTCCTACGACTCTCTGTTCACTCACTGTGGACCAGCAACTGAGCCCCTCAGTGAGCCTCAAACCCACCAGAGACGCCACGCCTCAGGGTCACTGCACAGCCTCCGCTGCCTGGAATGCTCTTATCTTAGTTATGTCCCCACGAGTTTCTCCTTTGTCTTCAAATTTTGCCCAATCTCAGCTTCTAAATGAGGCTTACCTTGAAATCCTATTTAAAACTGTAACCCACTCGCCCCAGACTAGCACTCCCAAGCCTCCACACTCTGCATTATTCTTCTTACTAGTATTGTTCTTTTACCCATCCTCTATACTATAAAATTTATTTATTATGTTTATTGCTTTCCCTTGTGCCTCCACTATTAGAATTCAGACTCCATGAATGACAAAGGTCTTGATCTGTCTTGTTTAATTATATATCCTGAGTACCTAAAACAATGCCTACTACATAGTAGATATACAATAAATATATTTAAAGAAATTAAACATAAGCATGGTTTTGTGTGTGACTTGCTGGATTTCAAAAGAACCAAAAGCAGATTGCAGTAAAACCTTTCAGATTCCTCGTGTATGATCTTTCTGCAAAAAGTAGGTTCAAAAAGATCAGAAAGTTCCTAATGACCCATATATTAAAGTCTAAAAGCCGATTTCTGTATTTTTCCCTAAAAGTAACAAATGTCCTAATTGTAGATCCACAACTAAGTCTATAAAAGTATATTTAATTTACATTTATCTAAAATACCATATATCATAAATGGAAACAGTGAATGAAACCATTTCAATATCAAGCAATAAACGAAAAACCCAAGGAGGGACTTCCCCAGTGGTCCAGGGGATAAGACTCTGCCGGGACCTGAGTTCAGTCCCTGGCCAGGGCACTAAGATCTCACATACTGCATCTAAGCCCGTGTGCTACAACTAGAGAGGCCCACGTCCCACAAAGAAGACCCAGCACTGCCAAAAAATTTTTTAAAAACTGAAAAACACAAAGTTTTGAAGGTGATGGATATGTCACCTTGATTGTGGTTATGGTATTGTGACTGTGTACATGTATGCAAGCTCACCAAATTATATATATTAAATATGTGCAGTTTTTTTGCATGTAAATTTTCCCCGTAAAGTTGTTCTCTTTTTCAAAAGCAAAACAACTAATAAAAGTCTTATTTTATCATGAATACCAGCACTTACGAGCTGCCATATTTAATTAGAGAGAGTGAGCATGAGAAGGAAGACAGAAATTTTGTATTAGTTCTGAAGGGCACCTTAAGGCCCTTTTAAGGTCATTAGAAACGGGGCCTTTGTTATATATATTTCCACCTCAAAGCCTGGTTTCCCTTATCCCTGTTACAAATCGATTACCAGCACTGCTGTCCAACTTCCAGCCCCATTCAGGTTCTTTTGAGCTCATCTAAATGAAATAAAAAGAGTCGGAAGGGGTGAAGGAGAGCAGGTGTATCTGAGATCACCAAGCAACAGCTAGAAGGGGGTGCAAAGAGGTGTTAAAAAAAAAAGAAAAATTACTTGAGCTAAAAATAGCTGTATTGTAGAAGAGGAGAAAACATCTCCTCTCTGCTCTGACATGAGGAGAGAGGAAGAAGAAAACAGCATCTCCAAGTTCGGCGGGAAATGTGGCAATGCGTAAACTGCCTTTAACACAAGGAAGACAAGCAATATAAATGCTCAATTAGTGAATCAGTGAATAAGTGAATGAAATAATAAGCTGTATGTTTATAACTTGAGGGTTGCTTTCACTCCGGGAAGAAGGAACGCCTAGAAAGACGTGTCATATCTTGATGGCTAGTCATTCTGATTACCTGTTAAGGGAGCTATTTTTATTCATATTGCCTTCACTTTGGCTTTGCTTCTTTCTCTCTTTCCAATCAGATCTTAAATACTGACCCACTGTGGCTTCAGAGTACAGATATGCTCTTGGAAATTCACATACAACATAAAGTAATTTTAAAATACTGGTGAAATGCATGCCTTATTATTCAATTATATTTCTATAGCACTTTGCATATTACTAGCCATTTTAAGTGAAGATGTTAGTACCAAAGTGCTTTCAGGGACCACATACCACCTATAGCTACTCTAGTCCACACCATTCATTCTGAAAGCAGGAAACTGAGGACCACGGATGTTCAGTCGTCTGGAGTCAGAGAGATGGCCTATAGTGCAGGTCCCCCCTCTGTACCTCCTGCTTTCTCTCCAATAACCGACACATAAATCAGGCAAGCCTTACTACATGCATTTTACAAACAAGGAAAGCGACAGGTCATACACTGTAAGCTGTGCAAACAGCGAGTGCCCGGCTCAAACCGGATGCTCTTTCTGATATGCGTACCTGTCAAAGGAAAGTCACAGTTGCAAAGAAACAACTGCAAAGCGAGTAAACCGTGGGTAATCCACACCCAAATCACCTATTTATCACAACTTGCATTTCATTATTTTCATATCAAGCTCTATGGAGGCAAAACAAATCTGTTTTCTCTTTTTGTAATACCAGTAAGGCTCATAGCAAGGATTTATTATTGTATTTTTCTTCTCTCAATTAAGAGAAACAACTTTTAATCTCTCTTGGATGACATGAAACTATAAAATATGGCATGATAATAGGAGTATTGACTAGATCCTAAGTTCCCTTCCATTGGATACTTTTTGTTTTGTAGACTGTGTACAGAGGATTTAAAAGTTCATCATTTTGGAAAGGTTTTGTTCTTTTTTTAAAAAAAACCTTTCTAATTCTTCTGTGCTTGTTATTAACAAAAGAAAACAGGGTTGTGAAGTCTGCCCTCTGCTGGTAAAAAGAAGAAAGTACGAGTTATGTGAATATCTGATATTATCTGAAGATCTGAAATACTAGGCTACAAATGATTGATTTTTAAGATAACCATATGTTATAGTATAGGCACTTAAAGTTGGAAAGAAAAATAGATTTACAAGACATAGAAACTGAAATTGAATGATAGGATTTATATTTATTTCAACATTTTACATATTTGTTTTACCACTAACTGAAGTCGAACAACTAGCTATGCCTAGGAAGCTATCACTAGGAAAAGAAAGCTAAATCTGCCTCAGATAGATGGAGCCACTCCAATTTTTCAACATATTTTGCCAAGCAGATTATCACCTGCTTATCAATTGGAAAATAGCAACTGCAAGCACTGACATGGTCATTTAAATGGAAGTCACCAAATTCTATGACCAACACTTCCTCTCCCCACCCATTTTCTATCACTGCTCTTGAGTAATTCGCCGTCAATCTTTTCAAAACTTGCTTGCAAGACCAAAAATAGACAATCTCCAGTTCACCACAGATGTTCATTACAATCCCTTACACCACAAGATGTTCAAGCAAGTTACATAATCTATATATATATATAGGATATAAAACTAGGACAACATTTCTTACATTATAGGGTTGTTTGTGGACTAAAGGGACAATACGTGTCCCTTATTACATTGGGTTAAGTACCAGGTCCTGCCCTGAAGCGTGATAGCATGCTGTGATGGTGATCTGTCCACGTCATCTGTCCCCTGGTCAGCTCTCCTACTATTCTTCCCCTGCTTCAGCCATAGTGGCCCCATGTTAAGTACACCATGCTCCTGGGCCTTTGCACATGCTGACCTTAAGGCTGTATACAGCTTAGAGCCTGTTCTCAGTTCATTTAGAGCTCCGCACCATATCAAAGGGCTGTTCCCTGATCTCCCTATATAAAATCATACCCTTTATGCTGACTTTCTTCCTAGCACTTATCATTTCCTGTTATTACAGTGATTTTCCAGTCCATATATTCCCACTAGGAAGCAAATTCTGTGAGGCAGGGGGTTATTTATTTGGTTCACTGCTTTTTCACAATGAGTGGAAGAGGACCTGGTTCATAACAGGTAATCAATTACTAAGCTTCCCAGGTGGCTCAGTGGTAAAGAATCCACCTGCAATGCAGGAGACTCAGGAAATGTGGATTTAACCCTTCAGCTGGGAAGATCCCCTAGAGGAGGAAATGGCAACCCACACTAGTATTCTTGCCTAGAAAATCCCATGAACAAGGGAGCCTGGCAGGTTACAGTTCATGGGGTTACAAAGAGCTGGACATGTTCTAGCCCAATATCAGTTCAGTTCAGTCGCTCAGTCGTGTCTGACTGTTTGCGACCCCATGGACTGCAGCACACCAGGCTTCCCTGTCCATCACCAACACCCAGAGCTTGCTCAAATTCAATTCCATCGAGTCGGTGATGCCATCCAACCATCTCATCCTCTGTCGTCCCCTTCTCCTCCTGCCTTCAATCTTGCCCAGCATCAGGGTCCTTTCCAAGAGTCAGTTCTTTGCATCAGAAGGCCAAAGTATTGGAGCTTGAGTTTCAGCATCAGTCCTTCCAATGAATGTTCAGGACTGATTTTCCTTAGGATGGACTGGTTGGACCTCCTTGCAGTTCAAGGGACTCTCAGGTGTCTTCTCCAACACCACAGTTCAAAAGCACCAGTTCTTCAGCACTCACATGCATGTGTGTTAATCAGTTCATATTTTTGCTGAATGAATGAACGAACTTAGCAGGTATACCATAGAGATTGTTGCTGTGGTTAGTCGCTAAGTCGTGCTCCACTCTTTTGTGACCCTATAGACTCGAGTCTGCCAGACTCCTCTGTCCCTGGGATTCCCAGACAAGAATACTTGAGTGGGTTGCCATTTCCTTCTCCAGGGAATCTTCTTGACCCAGGGATCAAACCCATGTCTCCTGCATTGGCAGGTGGATTCTTTACTGCTGAGCCACTGGGGAAGCCCAACACAGATAATTTCAGCTGTTAGTGGGAGAATAAACTAGTAACTTTTAGGGTCCCACTCTGTGATTTTATAAAGAAAAATCATTGTGAATAAAGAGATCCCCATTCTCTTCCCATTGATCACTAAGAAAGTACTTTCAGAAGTGTTCATCAGCACTTATTCTTATTTTTTATTCTTTTTATGCAAAGACAAAAATTATAAACAAGTTACTCAAATAAATTTTGCAGACTCCATGAAAAAAGATTGATCAGATATTTAAATAATTGAATGTATTACTATGTAAAATACTTTTTTCTTCTGAATTACAGTGCTGCTGCTAAGTCACTTCAGTCGTGTCCAACTCTGTGCGACCCCACAGATGGCAGCCCACCAGGCTCCTCTGTCCCTGGGATTCTCCAGGTAAGAACACTGGAGTGGGTTGCCATTTCCTTCTCCGATGCATGCATGCATGCTAAGTCGCTTCAGTCGTGCCTACTCTATGCGACCCCATGGACAGCAGCCCAGCAGGCTCCTCTACCCACAGGATCCTCCAGGCAAGAATACTGGGGTGGGTTGCCATTGAGTCTCCCCTTCTCTTCATTTTCACTTTTTATAGTCGCAGTTACTTGCCATCAACTGTGGCTTGGAAATATTAAATGAGAAATTCCAGAAATAATTCCTAAGTTTTAAATTGCACACCATTCTGAGTAGCATGATGCAATCTCACACCGTTCCACTCAATTCTACCTAGGAACCCCAACCATTCACACAATCTGTTCCTGACATCTGACCATCCTTCATGGCCTGATGATCCATGATCACCTGAAGCAGACGCTGCTCCTGACATATCATCAGAAGGTCAATAATATAAAACCTTATAAGTTTAAGTAGATCCCATTTATTTTTGTTTTCACATCCATTACTCTGGAAAGTGGGTGCAAGAAGGCCTTGCTGTGATTTATATCAAAGAGCATTCTATGTTTTCCTCTAAGAGTTTTATAGTTTCTAGCCTTATATTTAAGCCTTTAATTTAATTTGAGTTTATTTTTGTGTATGGTTAGGAAGTGTTCTAATTTCATTCTTTTACACATAGCTGTTCAGTTTTTCCAGCACCACTTACTGAAAAGGCTGTCTTTTCTCCATTGTATATTCTTGCCTCCTTAGTCAGAGATAAGGTGCCTACAGGAGCACGGGTTTACCTCTGGGTTTTCTGTCTGGTTCCATTGGTCTACATGTCTGTTTCTGTGCCAGCATCATACTGTTTTGATTACGGTAGCATCATAGTATAGTCTGAAGTCAGGAAGGTTGATTCCTCCAGCTGCTTTTCTCTCTCAAGATTGCTTTGGCTATTCAGGGTGGTTTGTGTTTTCATACAAACTGTATTGTGCACACAGTAGGGAAAGGAGGTGGGGCGAACTGAGAAAGAAGCATCGACATATATACCACTACACATAAAACAGACAGCCAACAGGAAGCTGCCGTGTAACACGGGGAGCTCAGCCTGGTGCCCCGGGCAACCTAGAGAGGTGGGTGGGATGAGGGGATGGAGGCTCATGCAGGAGGGATACACACACAAATATAGATGCGCACACACATATATACATGCAATTATGACTAATCTGCATTGTTGTGTGGCAGAAACCAACACAAGACTTATCTGTGAAGCAATTATCTCCCAATTTAAAAAAATAAGTAACAAATAACTTAAGTCTTTTAAAAAAAAAGGAGTCAATGATAACCTAATGGTACATCACGATGCCTTTCATTCACCTCATTTCATCTCATCATGTGGGCATTTTCTCATCTCCCATTATCACAAGAAAGAGGCTGAGTAAAGATATGTAGAGAGAGAGACCACATTCACATAATTTTATTAAATTATAATGTTATAATTATTCTATGACTATTGCTGTTATCTCTTAATGGGCCTAATGTATAAATTAATCACAAGTATTCATGTATAGGAAAAAAACATAGTGTATAGGGTTCAGTACTATCTATACTTTCGAGTATCCACTGGGGGTCATGGAATGTATTCCCCAAGGATGGGGGGTGGAATACTGTATTGTCTTTTCCTTTTGATCAAGCATTTTAAGACAAATAAAATATAGCAACAAAAAAAACAGCTATAAAAATATCACACTCCTGGAAATAGTTAAATGGTTAAATGTTAAATATTTCACATAGATTTTATTCTTTTAAAAATAAAGCTTTTAAGAGAATAGTGCTTCTCAAGAAAGAAAAAGGGAAAGTGGTAACACAGAAAAAATATAAATTTTAAATGTGTGAACATATGCTAGTACCTATTGCTTTTTTTTTGTTATGACACTGCCAACACTTGTTAAAATAGAAGCATTTCAACATATGATCACACACTGTGACATCTTCTAAGTTTGATCCAAAGATGGTATGCCTAGAATTAATCTAAAAGAAGTATTAGACTGTGTTAAAAACACTGCTACTATAAAAGTCCAACTTTATGAAGGACAGATTTTAAGTGTACTTATAACCACTAAGGAATAAGCAAAGTGATGACATTGTTAACATATCCAAATATTCCTAGCTGGCTTTCTGCTACTACCATATACCTAGACGTACCAGGATTACACAAAAGAAAAATGCTTGCAGTCATTTGGTGTTCAGAAAAATACCTGACACTATCCATTTTATTGCCAACATTTAGGCCCCATATTGTACATGATGGGAGAAACGACCTTTGAAAGAAAACTGTGGGGTCAAATAGAGAAAAATCAAAAAGAAATTGACAGAAAGGACTGTTGTTGTGATCATACGAGGATCTCCTTCTCAAATGACCAAATCCTCGAAACCAGTAAAATTTGTTACACTTGTGAATGAAAATTTCCATCCAAGTACACACGAGGGCTTCCCTGGTAGCTAAGCTAGTAAAGAATCCGCCTGCAGTGCAGGAGACCCCAGTTGATTCCTGGGTCGGGCAGATCCTCAGGAGGAGGGATAGGCTACCCACTCCAGCACTCCTGGGCCCTCCTGGTGGCTCAGCTGGTAAAGAATCCGCCTGCACTGCAGGAGACCTGGGTCCAGCTCTTGGGTTGGGATGATCCCCCGGAGAAGGGAAAGGCTGCCCACTCCAGTACCCTCGCCTGGAGAATTCCATGGACTGTACAGTCCGTGGGGTCACAAAGAGTTGGACACGACTGGGCGACTTTCATTTTCACTGTCGAGTACAAATTACAAGAAAGGAAATTCAGTAGCACATATAACCAACTTTTTGAAAGAAGGCAAAGGCGTGAGAACTTCTGTATCTAGCCATTTGTAGAATCATCATCTTGAATGCATAATTTCTGATCTTCATAACATTTTGCAAAGTAGTAAACTACTTAAATTCAATTAAATAAATTTTGGGAATATCATAAGAGCAAAAGGTGCAGAAGGAAATCATCATCTTCCCTGGTACCCATCCTTCTTACAGAGATATCAAAAAGCAGGTGAGAAACCTCAAGATCCCAAAACTATTCATTCATTTAATAAGCACTTCTTGTGCACCTAGTCTATATCAGGAACGAGCAGCTGCTGAGAATATAAAGATGATATATAGGATGAACCCCTTTAGATCTGACAGAATTAATAGCATAGCAAACAGGACTTCTGCATGCGAGCATACTAGTTAAGTTACTTCAGTCGTGTCTGACTCTTTGCAACCCTATGGACCGTAGCCTGCCAGGCTCCTCTCTCCATGGGATTACCCAGGAAAGAATACCAAAGTGGGTTGCCATTCCCTCCTGCAGGAGATCTTCCCGACCCAGGGATCAAACCTGCATCTCTTAAACATCTCTTACACCGGCAGGCAGATTCTTTATCACAAGCACCACCTGGGGAAATTTGGTGGGTAACAGTACCACCACAGAATACCTAAGTCAAAAAGAAATTGAGTATTAGATATGAAGCAATTTAGACACATACATTTTGCCATTTCAGATATAAAAAATTTATGTTAAAGTTTCATATTATTTCAAATGACTAAGCCATCACAAGCAATACATTATGTCATTCCATCCTTTGATCACCCCTAGAAAGTATTAAGAGACTTCCCTGATAGTTCAGTTGATAAAGAATCCACGTGCAATGCAGGAGGCCCTGGTTCAATTCCTGGGTCGGTAGGATCTGCTGGAGAAGGGAAAGGCTATCCACTCTGGTTTTCTTGCCTGGAGAACTCCAGGTCGCAAGGAGCTGGACACAACTGAGCGATTCTCACTTTCAGTTTCAGAAAGTACTAAGAGAATTACATTCCTTGTTTTGCATATAAGGAAACCGATGTTCTGAAAATTTTATGACTCCTACAAGGTGAAAAAAATAAGATTTTAGATCTGAACTCTGTTCTGCTAGCATCTAAGTCTATGGTTTTTCCACTTATAACAATTTATCTTACCATAAAGAATAAACGCATCTTCCTTCTGTTTCCCGCTTCAAACTCTGACGGGAATGCCTTAGTTCAACTGCACTATATGTCAAAATAATTCAATGCACTTTGAAAAAGGCCTGCAAAGAACTTTCCATTACCATAAAAGCATAAAGGGAAGTGGCCCATAGGGGTAACCTTATTACAAATATCATACTTAGATGTGATTAAGGGACACACCATTCTCCACTAATTTTTATATCATCTTACTATGTTTTGCCAGCATTAAAACATCCCTACAAAACCATTAATTTGAAACTGTAGCGTAAGACACTCAATGAGCTCCAGGTCTTGCATTAAGCAGACCAGCATCTCAGCAACTCCACTAAGCTCTTCTGGATACCTCAGTTTGCCTCACCTGTATAACAGAGATAGTACTGACCACCACATTTGTGAAGTGCTTGGTTGAGCTCTCAACACATAAATGCCAAATAAATCATACATTTGTATATAATTTTCAAATGTTCTTAAGTCATTTTTATAATGAATGTACAACATTACAGATAGAATCTATAGAAATCTAGAATCTCTAAGGTCTAATTTTTTTAGTCATATTCAGTAGACATTGAATACATAAAAGTGATTTAGCAATGAGAGTAAAATTCCAGACCACCTGATATATATCTAGTGCCTAAAGAATTATCAATACATATTAATTATCTGACTGTTACATTACTAAAAGTTGATAAGTCTGTATTTCTCCTAAGGTAAATATAAAAAACAAAATATCTGGTCTGTAACAAAACTTATTTGTATTACTTTTATTTTCCTTTAATATATCACATTGAAACTAATGAAAAGCACACATACCATATTCTCCATTTCTCAGCATTTCTAACAAACTTCTGGTTTATAACAGTGTTTCTCTTGTTGTTTTAACTTCTTGTAGATGTTTTGTGGTAGCACAGAGGTGCCTGTGGTCAGAAAGTATTTCCCATTTTTCTTAATACTTTCAAAGTTTCATTGCTTATACGCTTATTCAATTTTGTCTTAGCACACAAGTAGAAAAATCTCTGCAAGAGTGATATTGTGTCCAAATTATTTCATCTCAGACTTTGCCCTATTCCTAAAATTACACTACAGAAATAAATATTTGGAACTTTAATGGCTACGAATCCAATCTAAAACACAGTACTTGAAATTTAATCTCACCAATAACAATGGAGAATCAATATGTTTTAGATATGCTAATACTGCCAAATACTCCACAATAAAATGCACTCATAGAAGAAAAAAATAAAATCCTCTTTTCTCAATTATTGCAAGGTTGGAAAAAAGTCACTTAAATATAAATACTGGAGGAAAACGTAGCTTACAGAAAATAATGTAAATGCATTCATGCTGCAGACAAACAAAAGTTGCCCAGTTAACGAAGAGTTTAGGGCCTCAGTACACACTTACACACCCTTCTTATTAAAATGCTGGAAATTAATTCTTTGCCTAATAGGCATTCATGGTTCCATATTTAAAATCATACAGGTTCACAGGGGGAACATTTAGATTATCTGCAGATGCTGTCATGCGAATTTAGCCTATTACAGAGCATTTGCAGTTCACAGACAAAGAATCAGTAAATTCAGTGGGATAGGCTATGCGAGAAGGATTAGGTTATCAGATTAAAAATGAGGAAGAATCTTACTACGTGGAAATCAGTGAGGTAAATTCAAGCTTTGCAGCTTATAAATTCATGGTATTTACGGTAAGGGCAACACAATAGAAATCAATGCCTGCCTCTACCCACCCACAAATCTCTAATCATAGCATGTTAACAGACTTGAACTAATATAGAATTAAGTAGAACACAATTTTCCTGGTTAACATACTTTAAAAATAAGTGTTAAAAGCATTTATTAAGAAACACAACAAGAAAAAGGAAAGAAGACTTCCTGTTGCTACTAGGTACCATTTGAGACTTAAATACATAATAAGTCTATAATTCCAACATCTAATTTTTCAGGCAAACAATACACCCAGATATTTACCACCACAAAAATCATCATCACACAGTATGGTGACTCTGCCGGACCTAATCTATTATAAAAAACACCCTTATCGCTACTATCCCAATACCACAGTGTGAGCAATAAACCATATTGTGAGGTGCATGGTATTACTTAATGAACTGCAATTATGTGAACCTGCTTTTCAATAGAATGTGTAGAAACCAGGTCATTCCATTGGATAACCTATCTTATTCACTCAGCTACTTGTATCTTTAAATCTTGACCATTTATAGGTAAGCACTATGAAAGATTCAACATGTAGATAGATAAATTAGGTGTAAGTTAAGCCATCATGTAAGGTTACCTTCTTATAGCATAGTCAAGAGCCAAAACACCATTACACTTTTACAAAAGTTGATACAGCAGCAACAAGTTTCATTTCACAAACCGTACCCCACTGGTCTTACCAATATATGCAGAGAAGCAATGACCAACCTTTTCAGATACACTTTTCACAAATAGTGCCTAGGACACAAGAGATGCTCCAGAAATAGCAGATAGCTGATTGTTGACAGATGCCTTTTGTGAGCTACTATGAAACAAATTCACCAAATTTTTACAATACACATTATCCCACTGGGTTCTATAACATACGTTAAGTTGGAAGACCTTACTGGTATCACTAATCTTGATTCTATATTAGGCACCAAAAAGAAGTAATTAAAAGCTACATCCTCAAGGTTATTGTATACATTTAGAATATCAGTGAGTTAAATTTGGCACAAGATACCAATATGCAGACCTAATCAAACGGTATATTAACCAATGCTGCTGAGTAATTAATTTCGTGTTTGCGAGATGGAAAGAATATAAAACTGTTTCCAGCTCCTTCTCATCTTGGCTGCCATCATTATATATACCAAAAAAGCAACTCAAAGTCAGATTCAGGTAGCACATATTAAGCACAACTATTAAATATCAATCAATGGGCTGAACCTTCCTACATAAATTGATGATTCTGATATTCAACCAGGTTTGAAAACCAATCTGCCAGGGTGTGAGCATAATATCTCCACAAATTCACGTCTAACTCCCTTCAGTAGTGGGACAAACAACCTGGAAAAGACCATGCACTTCATCTTTGAAGCATGCACACACGCACAAGAATGTTTATCCTACCACCTCTTCAGTCTTTCAAACAAGCCCTCTTGCTGTCCTACACAAGAGCGCAGCTCATCACAAACATGAAAACTGTTATCATTTATTTCTCCACTCCCTTCAGTTTAAAGTGGTCTGTCCATCATTGATCTTTCTGACAGCATCACATCTTTTTCTTTCACGTAATTCACAATGAATGCATCAGCTGTGTGTTCACTTTTTACCTCCTGCGCTCTCCTCTAGGGCTCTGAGTTCAAGGATCAAGGCCATTTGTGCACCATGGCACGGCCGGCACCTAGCATACGGAGGCAGCATAGAGCGGTACTCAGCATATGGAAACTCAGCCGATGGGTGAATAAACAAATGATGTGGAGGGCATACGCGCAAATTCAATTTTGTTCATTCTTAAAAACTTAGACAGGTTGTCACAGAAAGAGGAAGTGCCTGATTTAACTGGTCTCCTACATAGCAGAAAATTCCAGTAAAAGATTTTTAAATGGTTTTTTAAGTAAACAAACTTTTCCAATAATGAAAGTCAGCAGTATCTTTATGCTATACACATTTACTGTTGCTCCACAATGTACAACAATGCCTCAAACACTGGTAACAGCACAGATAACAGGTCTTCCCTTCAGGATGTGATAACAAGATTTAAGAGTTTACTATAGAAAGAAGTAAAGTAGAATATTTACTACATTAAGTTCACAAGCTTGCAAAGATATAGCAGTAGAACGTCAATCTCAGTAATTGGACATTAACCATTATAAGAAAAAGTGGGAAAATGTAGGCCTCAGTTTAGACCAATAAATCATGGAGTTATAAAACTAAAACAAGCAGTCAAATTTAGAGACAGAAAGCAGAATGGTGGTCACAAAGAGCTGAGGAGAGAGGAGAATGGGGAGTTGGTGCTTTATGGGCATGGAATTTCATTTTGGGAGGATGGAAACGCTGTGGAGATGGATGGTAGTGGTGGTTGCATGACAGTTTGAATGTACTTAATGCCACTGAGCTGTACACTTAATCAGAATGATCAACTTTATGTTATGCATTTCTTCCACAATGAAAAAAAAATTGAGTCACACAAGCTGATGATACCTTCTGACAATACGACTGTCGTTCAGCGCCTCCATGTACAGAGGGACTGGTCCTGAGTTTGCTGCTGACTTCCACGTGCTCCAGGATGGAGAAACAGCCCCAGGATCAGGATCTTCACATAAAGAAAGACAGCTGCATTTGACAAATGATGCATCATTATATGACTAGCAAGGAACCTCAAGGACACTAGACAGCTCATTTTTAACTCAAATTCCCTTTGAGGAAAGTTCTCCAGGGCTATGAGATCCAGTGGTTTTTTTGTTTGTTGTTGTTTTTTTTTTTTTTTTTAATTCTCTCACCTTCAAAACACAGAGAGAAGTTTTACCTCTCAAGTGAAAAAAAAAAGTGCAACTCTGAAACATCCTAAGACAGAACCACCAGAAATGACTTCAGGGTGCAATTGAGATCTACTGACAAAGCTCCCTGGAAAATGTTACCACCACCTGAATACCGCCTGTTCTCAGTCCCTTCTTCATACCACCAAGGGAAACAAAATTTAGAATCAGCATGCAGGTGGCACATTACTTGGGGACGGGGGCTTTTTTGGATATAAAATGCAAGGCATACTGTGACAAGACTCCTCTGAGTCCTTCTCAGAATCAAGCAATCGACCAACCATTCACACGGAAAACAGAACCATCAACCGTGTCACTGTCAAGCCAGTCAACAGCATTTATTATTATGTGTACAGGGTACTAGGAGATAAAACAAAAGAAAGACATCATTTGCCCTACAGGAGCTCGAAACAGGAAGGAAGAGGATTTGTACTGTGTTTAGGGTAGAAAATCAGAACACAGTGATGAAGAGGGTGGGCTCTGAAGTGAGACCAACTGGGATGCAATCGCAACTCACAACTTGTTCGCTGCACGTCGTTAATAGTAACAAAGGGCTTAGCACACACCAGGAAGTTTGGTCTATAATCCATCCCAGTTAATCCTCACAAACCCTATAAAGTACATACCACTCTTATTTTACACATAAACTCAAGTTATTTAAATCCCCTGAGGCTCAGTTTCTCTGGGAGGGGGAAAGGATTAATACCAACTCATACCACTGTTTTGCAAGTTAAATGAGTTAATGTGTAAAAAAAATAAATAAAAATAGGATACTGTAGGCTCTCAATGAATGAATACTGATACCATGGTTTAATTACTACATATTTATGGAAATAGCACATATTTGGAAAAGTTTTTCTCGGGAAACATTTCAGAGACTGCTACTTTTTCTACACGCTGCACTGTTTGTAAATACAATTCAGCAAGTGTGTGTGTTCCTGTTATATGCAAGACACTGTACCAGATATACAATGTACACAAAGACAGGTGACAAAGTTTCTGTCATTAAGGTGTTTAAAGCTTAATGAATGAATTCAAGAAAATATATACGATCTTAAATTAAGACAGCTGACCAATGGACCGAGGATTGGGGTTTTGTGTGAAATGTCCCCGTTCTGTGTATTCTGTTACATTCAGCATCATTCTTTTGTTCCATAAATGCAATTTGACATTTTTTCCTCTATGAAATATGACTTCCTACAAGTTAAAGACTAGGTGCATTCACCCAAGTATGGTTTCTCTTTTCTCCACATTGATACGGCATATATTTTATAAACACCTGTACCAATTGAACACATGCTGATTTCCAATCACTGGTATGCAACTGTCTCAATAAAAGAAGATAAACAGCCTGCATTCAGACATTCTATTTATAATGACAGCCTAAGCTACCACACTCACTACTATTTTCTATGATTATAATGAATGAAAATAAATTATCAATAATGAAAAAGCTTCTTATTCATCTCACATGGTGATGTGCTTTCAATTCCTACTGAGATTTCCAAACGTATTTATGGTGAAATCAACCCAGAACACTGATCTCAATTGAAAATCTTATAGTTTGGGAGAATGCAGGAAATTTCCCCAAGGAAATAAAGAGATATATGATATAAGGTACTGGATAGTATCATAGTAAATAAGTATTGCACATATATAAGATGCCTGAGAAAATTTATAATGGAATATCTGACACTAAAACTTAGATATGTTATAAGATATCTCCTATCTCTTCTAGGCAAATCCCATCAAAGTAAACTTTTGAAAGCAGTTAACTTGCTGAAATAACATAATAATTAGTCAAAATCCTTTGCATTTCACCACGAAATCTCTAGTACAACCAGTATCCCTTATCTTTCCAGGAAACAATAGCAATATATACATATGATTAAATAGTATTGCTAAGCAAAGGCTTAAGACAGTATTTTTAAAATACATCTACAGATTTTAATTCAGCTAAGCTGAACTTAAATTAGAAAACTGATGTTTTATATCACACACAAAGCTTTTACTTCCTGAGCTTCCAATTTAATTGTTTTTAATTTTTTAGTGATACTTAATACTTTTAGTCGAGTTCAGTTGTATTCATTTCAGTGTTAGACACCGAAGTTACCTCATTATCAATAATGAAAAACAGTCTCATCATTATAGATTAAACTGATGCCGAACAGTCTCAACTGATAATTGAGAATGCTCATAAAAACATTTCATTGTTACTAAAATAATGTCACATCCTATACTGGTACTAGGTATATAGTATACCTTCAGGAAATGATGGAAAAGAGCAACACAAGCAAAGACAATTAAAATATAGTATGAAAAGTGCTACACTAATGGATATATAATATTAATACAAAGCTCCGTAGAAGCACAGATGGATATGGACTCGCCAAAGACCCCATCTCCTTTTTCACCTGGAGGAGAGCTGAATTCTATTTTGAAAAGCCGACCCTCTATCTTGAAGAACAAATAATCGCTCACTAGGCAGAAAATTAAAACGAGCAAATAAAAACAAGGACATTCCCAGTAAAGAAAGAGACAGGACGCTCGGCCTGCAGGGAGAAAGAGACGCGCTGCTTTTGGAGGATCAGTTCCCTGTGGCGGTGAGCTGCCATAGACACTCAGATGTCCTGGCTGAGCACTCTTTTCACGCCGGGCATTTTGCTAGACGAGGGAGCGGCAAATAGCACACAGACCAAATTTTTCCAGCTGCCTGATTTTGTATGGCCTGCAAACTAAGAACAATTTTTGCATTTTTAAGTGGATGAAAAAAATCAAGAGAAGAATAGCATTTCAAGGTACATGAAAATTGTATGGAATTCCAATGCTAGTGTCCATAAATAAAGTTGTGTTGGAGCACAGTCACACTCACACCTTGGCATATGGTCTGTGGCCACTTTCGTGCTATGCTGGCAGAACTCAGTAGTCATGACAGTGAAAGTGCAGCCCACAAAGCCTAAACCATTTGCTAAACTAGAGAAAGCTTGCTAATCCCTGCGCTAGATGATGGGAAAAGAAAACAAGGTCTAGTTGTGGAGACGAACAGGAAAGAGACCTACTCTTAGAATATTGTAGGAGCAGTTAGGACATACAGCCCAAGAGACTGTGAATAAGAAAGGTCTATGAGACTGGATTAGATAAAATTAGAAGAACAAACCACAAGAAGCCTCACCTGTTCATGCTTCAGATTTCATTCTGAAAGCAATGGTAAGACTTTGCTGGGTGTTAGGACAGCCCATGACATGCTCGGTTTTGCATTTTAAAGCAGCCATCCTGAGCACAGTGTGCCCAACTATACTTATTGTCTTTTTCTGGCAAAGCAAACACAGCACTGGCACGTAAGGACTATGTGCTCTCGGAAGAACCGAGAAGCACTCTTACCAGACAGCCATCGTTCTTAGCTACTTTCTCTCTCAATGAAACAATGAAAATAACAAGAATCATTATTGTTTATATGTTGTTATTGTTTTATCGTAATCATGTGCTGTGCTTTAGTCGCTCAGTTGTGTCTGACTCTTTGCGACCCCGCGGACTGTAGCCCTCCAGGCTCCTCTGTCCATGGGGATTCCATTCTCCAGGCAAGAAGACTGGAGTGGGTTCCCATGCCCCTCTCCAGGGAATCTTCCCAACCCAGGAAGCAAACCCAGGTCTCCTGCGTTACTGGCAGATTCTTTACCGTCTGAGCCACCAGAGAAACCCAAAGATACTGAAGTAGATAGCCTATCCCTGCTCCAGGTGAACTTCCCAACCCAGGAATTGAACAGGGGGAGAAGGCAATGGCACCCCACTCCAGTACTCTTGCCTGGAAAATCCCATGGATGGAGGACCCTGGTATGCTGCAGTTCATGGGGTCGCAAGAGTCGGACATGACTTAGTGACTAAAGTACCACCAGCTGAAAATATTGAACACTAGTAGCATAACCTTAATTTCCTTTATCAAGCAAGAGAGGCAGCTGAGCCATCATTCACTCATCCTCATTCACCACTCACTGCAATCAGGTACTAAGTGTCTCTCACGTGTCAGGAAGCAAAGTGAAGGGGCCAGGGTATATAACTGCAAGAAGCTTTTTCCGTTCCCAGGAGCTCCAGCAGCTGAATAAGAAAAGCAAACACACCACCAATCTCAGACCTGAAACCCAGTCACGGACCATTCCATCCACCCAGATTATCCTGGTGGACACACCTAATCCTTGAAAACTTTCTTCTTAAAGTTTTCATTTCTAAATAGTTTTGTGGATACCTGTCACAGTAAAGATGATAGAGAGATGCAAAGAGAATTAACAAGTATTGGTAATGAGAATGAAACCCAGAAAGACAGAAATCAGTGCTTCACACATGGTACTTTGGGCCTGTTTCCCAAAATCAAAGCTAATAAAATAACAAGGGATTGTTACTTGGCATGACTAGCTTAGAAATAGAGGGAAAAGGGCATAGGAGACAGGGGGTGGACCCATCAAGGTTAAGGACAAGAGGTGAACTTGCATTTGCCTTCATTTCTTCTAGAAAGTATTTCATACCTCTAAGTATTTTGCTTATATTAAATCAATTTGTTTTTAAGTTCAGATCTAAATTTAGCAATTACATGTACATTTAGGATACCAGTGTCTTATGGTGTATTTCATAGGCTTAATCACTTCATTGTAAAATTAAATAATATCAGATGACAAAGAAGAAAGTTACCATTGTATTAGAGTATCGCCCACACACTAAAAGATTTACAAACCCAAGACTTACGAACCGTAAATTAGAAACTATGATTTTGTGATTAGAAAGATGCTAAAGTGTGTCTGGAATTCCCTGCAGACTTCTTACAGTAGCAATATACCTTTGAGACTCACTAGAAAACATTTGTACTTTGTCAAAAGTACACAAAATGCTCAGCAATGTAAAAAAAAAAAAAAGAAAACAACCCCAAGAGGGAAAGATAGCATTTTGCACCTCTGTATATTTTTCAATACACTGGAAATGGATAGCTTTACCACTATACTTTCACTCTTTATATTCTAAACTTGACATGCTGACAAATGGGATTTTAAAAGGCAAAGAGAAAAAAATCAGGTAGCGAAAACCACAGGTCTCTTCCCAAAACTTCCTACCAACATTTACCAATTTTTTTTTTTTACTGCAAATTATCATCCTTATTGCGGTAACTAACATCAGTTACCTTATTAGAAAGTTTAAAGAGGAGATAAAAAGACATTTGTTAAGACTGTCAAGTCAGAAGTGCAGATTTATTCTAAAGTACTTTTCTGTGTCTGACTTAATTAAAAGTTTTCCAATCTCAGGCTCAACTGTCTTCCCTCTACTGCTTGAAAAAATTCTGCTTCTATTCCTCTTACTTGCCTCAGATGTGGAGACATTCTCTGCATCATTTGGACCCCTTCATCCCCATCTCACCACACCATAATTTGGTACAATCACCCTTAGCTACAGTAAAAAAGTCAATGAACAGCTCCATGATCTCAGCATTCATTCGCCTTAGCTCTCTGTACAGACTTGATATATACTACCAAAAAGATAACTTTCAAAAACTTACAGCCTAAGTAACCTAACTGTATTATGTAGGTTGAATAGTCATGGAGTGTTTGATAAATTGGGTCTAGCAACAGATAAGGGCTTCCCTGGCGGCTCAGATGGGAAAGAATCTGTCTACAATGCAAGAGACGCAGGTTCAAACCCTGGGTTGGGAAGATCCCCTGGAGAAGAGAATGGTTACCCACTCCAGTATTCCTGCCTGGAGAATCCCATGAACAGAGGAGCCTGGCGGGCTACAGTGACTCCCATAGGCACAGCTTCTTCTAAAACGATTCTGTGACCGTGTTTAAGGTGCCTACCGACAGGTGTGAACACAGCCTCTGCAGACTGTTTCTCCTTTGTAGATAGATGAAACTCCTGTCCCACCCGAGAAACCATTCTGATTCCTACATAACGACGATCTATTATTTGACAGCTTTTTCTCAGTAGGACAGAGATCAAAAAAACGTTATTGTGAACTGTTTCAACTCACAGCAAAGAGCTTCTACAGAAAACTTATCTATATTTCAGGCAGACGAGGTAAAAATTAGCAAGAACATCTTACTGCTGTTTTGCTAATGCCAGTGTAAAAAATATATATATATATATACGTTTTAACTTGCTTTGTATCACACTTAGTAAAGCATAATAAGCATGCATTTTAAAGGCATCTAATAAAGCATGCCTCAGAGATACTGCAGCTTCAGTTCCAGATCACTGCAATACAAGAAATAATGCAATACACTGCAATACAAGTAAAAAGTTCCATGAAATTTTTGGTTTCCCAATGCCTATATGTTTACACTACATTGTACATATTAAGTGTATGACAGCATTGTGTAAATAATGTACACACCTTTATTAAAATATTTTATTGCTAAGACATGCTAGCTATCATCTGGGCCTTCAGCTAGTCCCAAGTATTTTGCTGCTGGAGGGTCTCGCCTTGCTCTTGATGGCTGACTGACTGATCAGAATGGTGGCTACTGAAGGTGAGGGGGGCTGTGGCAATTTCTTAAAAAAAAAAGACAATGATGAAATGTGCTGCATCAGTTGACCTTTCACCAACAATTTCTTTATGGTATGCAATGCTGTTTGATAGCATTTTACCCACAGCAGAACTTCTTTGAAGATTGGAATCAATCCTCTCAAACTGTGCTTCTGCTTTATTAACTAAACTTATGTACTATTCTAAATCTTTTGTTGTCATCTCAACAATCTTTTGAGCATCTTTACCAGGAGTAGATTGCATCTCAATAAATCATTTATTTGCACACTATAAGAAGCAACTCCTCGTTTGCTAAAATTTTATCATGAGATTTCAGCAGTTCAGTCACATCTTCAGGCTCCACTTCTGGTTCTAATTCTCTTGGTATTTCCACCACATCTGCAGATGCTTCCTGGTCCACTTAAGTGTGGAAGCTCTCAAAGTCATCCAAGATAGCTGGAATCAGCTGCTTCCAAACTCCTGTTACTGTTGATATTTTGACTTCTTCCCATGAATAACAAATGTCCTTAACAGCATCTAGAATGGTGACTCCTTTCCAGAAGGTTTTCAATTTACAGTTGACCCTTGAACAATGAGGGGGTTCAGGATGCCAACCCTCAATACAGTTCAAAACTACAAGTAACTTACAGTTGGCCTTCAGCATCCACAGGTTCAACCAACCATAAATCATGTAGTACTTCAGTATTCACTATTGAAAACAATCTGCATAGAAGACCCACGAAGTTCAAATTATACTAGTCAAGGGTCAACTCTACTTTGCCCAGATCCATCAGGAGTCATTATCTATATCAGCCATAGCCTCATGAAATGTATTTCTTAAAACATAAGATTTGAAAGTGGAAACTACCCCTCAATCTATGAACTGCAAAACAGATGTTGCATTAGTAATCAAGAAAGCAACAGTAATTTCATATATCATAGTCATGTATGGATGTGAGATTTGGACTATAAAGAAAGCTGAGCGCCGAAGAATTGATGCTTTTGAACTGTGGTGTTGGAGAAGACTCTTGAGAGTCCCTTGGGCTGCAAGGAGATCCAGGCAGTCCAACCTAAAGGAAATCAGTCCTAAATATTCATTGGAAGGACTGATGCTGAAGTTGAAACTCCAATACTCTGGCCACCTGATGTGAAGAGCTGACTCATTTGAAAAGACCCTGATGTTGGGAAAGATTGAAGGCAGGAGGACAAGAGGATGACAGAGGGTGAGATGGTTGGACAGCATCACCGCCTCAATGAACATGAGTGTGAGTAAGCTCCGGGAGTCGGTGATGGACAGGGAAGCCTGGTGTACTGCAGTCCATGGGGTCACAAGGAGTCCGACATGACTAAGTGACTGAACTGAACTGAACTGATCATCTGCATCAGAACTCTTGGGTGACCAAGTGCATTATCAATGAGCAATACTACTTTGAAAGAAATTTTTTGTGGCAGCAAGTCTCAACAGTGCTTCCCTGGTGGCTGAGATGGTAAAGTATCTATCTGCAATGCAGGAGACCCAGGTTTGATCCCTGGGTCAGGAAGATCCCCAGAAGAAAGGAATGGCAACCCACTCCAGTATTCTTGCCTGGAGAATTTCATGGACTGAGGAGCCTGGCGGGCTATAGTCCGTGAGATCACAAAGAATTTGACACTACTAATCAGCCAACACGTCACTTCAAGTCTCACCTGTAGGCTTAAACATCTGAGTAAACCATGTTGTAATCAGATGTGTTGTCATCCAGGCTTTGTTATTCAATTCCTAGAGCCCAGGCAGAGCAGATTTAGCATAAGCCTTAAAGGGCCCTAGGATTTTCAGAATGGTAAATGATCACTAGTTTCAGCTTCAAGCCACCAGCTGCATTAGTCCTTAACAAGAGTCCGTCTATGCTTTGAGTTCTGAAGCCAGAGCCACTGACTTCTCCTCTCTAGCTATGAAAGTCCTCCACAGCCTCTTCCTCCAATAGAAGGCTCTATTGTCTACAATGAAAATCTGTTGCTTGGTGTAGCCACCAGCATCCATAACCCTCGCTAGATCTCCTGGATAACTTGCTCCATCTTCTGCATCAGCACTTGCTGCTTCACCTTGCAGTTTTATGTTATGAAAATGGCTTCTTTCCTTCAACATTATGAGTGAGCCTATGCTAGTGTTAAACTTTTCTTTGTAACGTCCTCGCCTATCTCAGCTGCAAATCACTAAAGAGAGTTAGGGCCTTGCTCTGGATTAGGCTTTGACTTAAGGGAATTTTGCAGTCAGTCTGATCTTCTGTCTAGACCTTCTGTCTAGACTACAACTTTCTCCATATCAACAATAAGACTGTTTCACTTTTTTTTTTTTAATCATTTGTGTGTTCACTGAAGTGTCAATTTTAATTTTCTTCCAGAAATGTTTCTCTATATTCACAACTTGGCTACCTGGCACAAGATGTCTAGCTTCCAGCCTGTCTCAGCTTTCGACATGCCTTCCTCACTAAGCTTAATCATTTCTAGCTTTTGATTTAAAGTAAGAAACATAAGCCTCTTTGTTTCACTTGAACCACTGTAGGGTTATAAATTGACCTTATTTCAATACTGTTGTGTCCCAGGGAATAGGGAAACCCAAGGAGAGTGAGAGAGATGGGGAAAGAGTTGGTCGGTAGAACAATCAGGACACACACATTTATCCATTAAGTTTGTTCTTTTATATGGGTAAGGTTTAGGCACCTGAAAACAATTAACATTAAAGATCACTGACCACATCACTACAACAAATATAATAATGATGAAAAACTTGAAATATTGTGAGAATTAACAAAATGTGACACAGAGTGAGAAGATGCTATTTAAAAAATAGCACCGATAGACTTGTTCAATGAAGGGTTGCTACACAACTTCAATTTGTACAAGATACAATATCTGTGAAGTGCAATAAAGTAATACATAACTAAATGAGGCATGCCTATAATGAAAAACATGTTTTATGAGAAAACTTGTAACCAAATCCAAATTTTATTTTCTAGTTGTGATTTTTAAATTTTGGTTGTTCCATCTTAACTGCAATGTAAACTAGAGAGTCTACCTAGAGAAAAACTCTAATAAAAAATATTGAGCACCTGTTACATGCACTGTACAGAAAGCCAAGATGAGTAAGTAGTCTAGACTCTAAAATAACTTAACATATATTAACATGGCAAACAATCAACCTCGTTTCATTTATTTCAGCACTTTGGGGAACCACATCAATGAGGACCACTAATATTTTATATCTTAAGGGATTTTAAAAAACCAATAATACAATAATTAGAAGGGGCATTCAGATCATGCTTTTTAGATAAATAAACACTAACCATGAAAAAGATTAATCAGAATGAGTCAACTGCCTTTCTCTAGCCCTCTGACAAATCACTGGTGAAATGGGAAGGTTGGTTAGGTGTTCCACTTGTGTGATTTCCATTGCTCACTTGTGTCAGGAAGGCTGACCTGAGCAGATGGATGTAGCCAGTGTGAGAAGTCACACAAAGAAGAGAGGGGAGCACATGATCCCCTCTCTGCAAGGTCTCCCCACAATTTGCACTGAGGTGAACCCATGATGGATTTGCTTCCTTCTGGCTAATGCGAACTTCCAGTCTCTTGGCAAAGTCTGGAAACATCCCTTGTCACTATGACAGGTTGATCTGCTTGCTAATCTGCTTTTCTCTTTTCAGCTCCAGCTCAACTTGACCTTTCGTGCCGCATATTCTGTCTTTTTTCTCACAAACAGCTCTGATTCCTCTATCAGCTGGCAGACAGGGGTCACTCTGTCCAACTTTGCTTTGGTCTGCAGAGCCTGGGCAATGGCCTGTTTTGAATTTGCTGATCAATGCTATTATTGGCTTATTCTCTGTATCTCCTATTTTTATCAAAGGTTTCCATTTCAGAAAGAAATCAAAATTGTGGTAAATCTTCTGGGGATTCCAAGCTTAAACAAAATGCCTTCAACAAAGGAGAGCACTTACAATTATAAATTTGCATTTAAATGCTTGACCATGCTGGCATCACTTATGTAGCAATATCAAACAGCGTGAGATAAATCAGAACACAGCTTGAAATTATAGTCCTAACTTATCCGATTTCATAATAATTTTAGGGTCTTTCCTTTAAAAACCAATAGCTCAAAGACTTACATTTTTCCACAGAATATTCTTCTGTTTTGCATAATAGCTCTCCCACGGTTCACAGAATGACATATATAAAAGCAATATTTCTATAATAATTATTCCTGATTTTTAAATTTAGCTAAATGACATCTGCCACATATTTATAACTATGAAATTAGACGAAATCATTGAACTAAAAGACTAACTTAAAATATGTAAATGAAAATTTTCTAGGCTGGACCAAGAAAGTTACTTGTGAGTTACTATTTTGATTGCATTTTATGTGATTGCAAGACAATGAATCAACAAGGCATATGTAGTCTTTGCACATGGCCCTAGACATAAGGTAGGGACTAAGAGGATAATATTTACAATCAAATAAATTAATAAGCTAGAATGTTGTTCATGAGACAATAGAGTAAGGATGAAAAAATGTTACTAGAGAAAATTATTCTTAAGAGAAGTTACATAAATTTTAAATTTTTAAGAAAATGAAATTCATTGTAACGAGCAAAGCAAGAAAAGGTTCATAGTGTCTCTTTGCTGGTGTTATGATTGATAATACTTACATGTGTGTAGCATTTTCATATAAGAAGCCCAAAACAATCTAGTGATTTTTTTTCCTTGCATAGTACATCAACATTACCCTACTTTATAAAGAGTAAATTTTACTCCTGCTCCAGGAAAGAAAACAAAAAAAGATCTTCATATGCGGCACTTTGCCATACGCCAGCCCCAGTTTGAACTCTGTCTTTGTAATCTAGATCTTCTATGCAGTTATTCCCATTTTAGAGATAAAGAAATTGAAGAACACAAGATTTAATTAATCTACCCATTTTTCAAAAGTAAAAAATGATCAGGCAGAGATTCTAATCCAGGTGTCTGTACCACTCACGGGCTTCACCATCATGTTCTAACTCTTTACCATCTCCAGGCTCATCCAGAGAACTAAGAAAAGAGCCCAGGAGTTCTGAGGTGCAGTGGCTAAAAATCTCCTGTCTCCATGTTATCCAAATCAGTCATCCTTTTTCCTATGTGAAAGGATTCTGACCCTTCAGTCTAGATGTTTACTTCCTGACTCATCAGAGCTATAAAGGCAGGCTCTGTTATCAAACTGGTTGGGTTCAAATCCCAGGAAGCCATGTCATGGATGTGTTCTTATTTTCCTAAGAGAGAAATTCCCCAAATATTTTTCTACTACTCTAGTGCCACATCAAGTTCTCAAGGAATGTATACAAAGCTCAGGTTCATACTCATTTTCTGTGATAAGTCTGAGCTTGAGGACCTAGTCTGTCTACCTAGAGCTGGACCAGGAAGGGAAAGGAAAACCAATGTTCATTCATCCCTCCACAGTGAGTCTCCCCATGTTTAACTTCTGAATCTTACCTCTTTGTCTGCAGGGTAAGAAATCAGTAGGTCTTAGAAAAAGACCACTTCTACCAAAGGCTCAAAACAAAGACATTTACAAAATAATTCTCAGCTGCCAGCAACTCAGTATTCACAACGTGGCCAATGACAGAAGCCCCAGTGGTCAAACATGTCAACACGGCACAAAAGAAAAGCGTCACATGAGTACCTAGAATCCATCTCAGATTACAATGAAGTTTAAACAGATTGTGTAAACTCAGTTAGTTGTCCTAAGTTTCTCCTAAACTATTGCTTTAATCATAACAGAAGGTTCTCAAAGCCCCTGACAGCCAGCAGTTGCAAAGTTGACACCAGGTTGATGGACCACCTGTTGCAAAAGGCAGGAGCCAAGAACAAATGTGAGCAAAATCAGCTTTGTTTATTAAGCAGCAAAAGGGACATCTGTCATAACAGCCAGTACAACCACCCCAGAGGACAGACTGTAGACCAAACCATTCAGTGCTTGCTCGCTTCCGGCAACCCCTCCTTCACATCGAACACATATCTAAGAGGCATCTCTGGCATTTATTATCTGTACTGTGATAACAATAACACGTCACAAAAACCACAGTTATTTCCACTCTTAATACATGGGCTACATGTGTATTTAATGTGGAATTCATAGATACACATTAGAAAATTTATAAAGATGGATATTTTAAGTGAAAGTGAAGTAGCTCAGTTGTGTCTGACTCTTTGCGACCTCGGGGACTGTAGCCCCCTAGGCTCCTCTGTCCATGGGATTCTCCAGGCAAGAATACTGGAGTGGGTTGCCATTTCCTTCTCCAGGGGATCTTCCCAACCCAGGGCTTGAACCCAGGTCTCCCACATTGCAGGCAGATGCTTTACCCTCTGAGCCACCAGGGAAGCCCATTTTAAATCAACAATAAGGTAAATAGTGAAAATGGAAAATGTTGTCGATGTATTTAACTTTTAATTAAAAATTAGGTAACATTTTAACTCAAATAATTGGTTTTAAACGACTTTTCTATTTTTATCCCAAGTGAAAACAGGCCAGCTATTCCGAGCCACTGAGCTGGGATACATAATCTATAAGGGAGACCGCCAGCGGCAGCACTGTTGGGGTCGATTGAAACGACAGAAAAGAAGAAAGCCATCAAATTGTGGAAGACCTAGCATGTGGTCGACATGCCGGACAGGTTGCCCTGTATGTTCCTTTTCAACACTAATATTACGCTTGTGGGGGGGTATTAGCGTAGTCATTTTATAGATAACAAAATGATGTCTCTGAGTAATTCAGAGATGTGACTCATCTAAGGTCATACAGGTTAAAACCAGCATGTCTTCTGCTTGCAAAGTTACCAACTCCAGTAAACTTTGCGTGATAGTTTCTATGTCCCATGCCTGAAAAACTTAAATTCACATGAGAGAGTGCCTACCAGAAAATATGGCAGGACATCCCCAGCTGACAAGGCAAGCAGGTCTTCCCCTTTACCCATCCACAAAAAAAAAAAAAATGTGGACTATTAAGGCAAGAGAAAGTGCAATCACTGTATATTTCTATGTCACTTCACCAGTTAAAACAGAGGTCAGAGTCTCTCTAAAACGGCCAGAACAATAAACCCAGATGAGGAAGGTTGACTCTAGCTCTCATGATCATGGCTGCATGGATGAAATTACCTAGGGGAGGAATTTCTCCTTCCTCTCTCTCTTTTTCTCTCTCTTATTCTCATTCTCTCTCTCTCTCTCTCATACACACACACACACACACACACACACACACACCATGCAGGGTCTAGAGAAGTTTCTGGAGAATCAGGATGAACGCTGCAATAGCATCACACCAGTATATGGAAAAAATGACCTCAGAATTAACATAGGGCACTGCTTTTAGAGTAAAGTACTTTTATTTCCCACTGAGATCTCTTCTGACTCCTTCATATTAAATAGTCATCACAACAACTCTTCCATGGTGTCGCCCATGTATATTCTAGCAACGCAAAAGTACACAATTTATCCTACAGGAGGAAATCACAATGCTCATTCCCACCACTCATTGTCATCATTTCACTGTGCAGGAGGAGAAGCTCAGATAAGATAAAAATACACCAAAATTCTTAGAAACCCACAGGTGGTGGCAGAGTGAGGAGGTAGCTGGTTGGGGTTAGAAGATTATGGAGATGGAGACTCCTAGAAACTCAGAGACAAGGGTATGGTAAGGATCGCCTAAGTGCACATTTCAATGACCAAAAATTAAGATGGAGAGAGAGAGCCATGATGGAAACTTTGGAGAAACAAAGAGAGAAGACCCAAGGGAGTTGGAGGCCAAAGAAATGAGTAAGAGCAGTTTAGAGGAATTTAGGAGGAGGCCAGAGCATGGGCTGAAAACAGCAGTGAGGAACAAGGAAGACCTGGATCCCATCAGCAGGCCTGTGGGCATAAAGCAGAGGTAGAGGAGGAAAATCGCCACTTCTTGCCAGGTTGGCCATGAAAATAGCAACCTCAGAGAAAGCTAGATGTCAGATAAAGAGAGTAAGAGGAATATACAGAGAAAAGTCTAAAACCATCACAGCTTTTTCTGATAACAGTCCATGGGCTCCAGAAAGCACCAGGCAGAGGTTTCAGGAGTCAGGGAGGAGTGTTATAAGGGACAGGACAGCCAGTGTACAGAAGCTGAAACAATTCGGTACGGGACATGGTGGGGTATGACCTGGAAGACTGAAAGTTCTTATTGGGACTGGCTGACATGAGTAAAAAGACAAGATGTGTCCCAGTCAATACACGAGAAGATCAAGAGGTGGGTCCAGTGCAAAAGCCAAGAACTTTTAAACTACCGAGACACTGCTGAGGAATCCACAGAACATTATAAAGAATACACATTGCTGTGCATATTTATCTCGAGAGCTTGAAGACACAAATTTAATAGTTATCTAGGCTATAAATTTCTCTTGCAATAAAAGCACAAATGGTCTCCATGTTCCAAAATGGTGTCACCTCTGATTACCTATATTTCGTAGCATATGGAGCATAATATAAATATTTATGGTGACCTACTGTATTACCAATCTTATTTAGTTTCGAGTATGCTCTAATATTTTCAGAATGAATTTTCCAGACCAGTTTAATTTCTTATCTGATAAGAAATATATAGCTGATATACTATAAGGAATATTGTGAAGAAACAAACAGTAAATTATTTGTAACACAGCAAAGATTCTAATTAGGCCCTGCTTGCTTTCAATGATCAAACTGCGGAAATATGGTCCATAATGTAAATAACATTTAAAAACTGGCTGGCAAGTGTACTTAAAAAGCAGTTATTGATGGCATAATACCAACCTGGAAATGCAAAGCAAGTGTTAGTCCAAGAGATCAGTGGTAAGTGATGAATTACGAACACTTCTGCTGCTAATTTTAACACAAAGAATAATGTTAAACATACAAAGCAGAAGGAGATAACTATGATGAGGGAAAAACACACCAGAGAAACGGAACGGACAGGACTTCATTCAACAATATGACTCCTCTCAATTTAATTCAACCCCAAATTTTTCTGATGGATCCAGTAATAACCATTGACATTAATAGAACATGCACATTCAGACTGAATCAAACTTTGCCAATATCTGTGACAATTGTTCTGAGAATTGTTTTGAAAACACAAGTATGTAGAAGGGTTATAGGGAATACAAAGCATTATGCTTGTAACTGTACCTGTAATAATAATAATTTTAGTTTTACTTCTAGTTTCACCACATGAAGTGTTTACAGCCTTAAGAACCCCTGACATGATAAGGATTGGCAATCATATCATTTATCATCTTATTTTTAATTAAGTTCCATAGTAATAATGAGTTTTGCTTGCTTTTCCTTCAAGAAAATCATCATATAAGACTTCTTGATGCATTAAAGAAAAATTTCCAGGTCTCTTCTAATAAGAAAAAAATAACAAACCTGCTTACAGCTACTTATATTTATGAGCATCAAGAGTGTTGTTTTAGTTTCTCCTGCTCAATATTAATCAGAAAATGGAAAAGTATGTTGAAGGTCCCATGTTCCTCTTTTTATCTAAAAAATAGAGTCAGAAAAGGAAGCAGCATTCTCACCTAAGAATATTCTCCTCCTTAGCAATGATTCCCATTCTTCATGACTTTTTATCATTGTTGTTGTTGCTGTTGTTATAACATCAAGGGATTTAAAGAGTAAATAAAAACCTATGATCCAAACCGCTGGCTCTTCCTCTCCCCCAACTAAGGATCGTCCCTGCAAGGAAACACACGCATGGAAGGCTACCTCACTCCTTCAGCCATGTCACACTGGCACCTGGAAAGTTAGTTCAATTTTACGTGGAGAGGAGTGAGCTAAGTAATTACCCTTGCTTTTCCACGGCTGAAACTACAGTGAGTTACATCACCCTTTGGCAGAAATATCACCCTTCCTGTGTTTCCTGGTGAAACACCACCATATGCCTGCTCTCATCATGAGGTTTCTCAGGAAACTGCATATATTCCCTGTGTGTTTGAGGAAACAGATAATGACTAAAAATGATCTCACTCACTGCAGATCACTGATACAGAATGTATCAGCATCTAGGAAAGAGGTTTGCTTTTATTAGTTCTGCACATTTTTGGTACATTTCTTTAGATTTCAAAGATCCAGTTCTCTTGTGACCAGGGTTTCCATTAATGAGTTAATGCCTCAAGAAAAGGACCCATTTTGTGTGTGTGTGTGTGTGTGTGTGTGTGTGTGTGTGTGTGTGTGTGTGTGTGTATACATATATATCTCACATCTTCATTATCCATTCATCCGATCGGCACTTAGGTTCTTTCTGTATCTTGTCAATAGGGAAAAATGCTGCAATGAACACAGGGGTGTATGTATCTTGTCAAATTTGTGTTTTTGTATTCCTCAGATAAATACCAAAAAAAAAAATGCCAATAACACTGAGTTTATCATGTAAATTCTCTACCTATTCCTAATCACTGGTCCTAAACCAAAAAACTAGCAGAGAAATTTCTATCAACGATCTTGCCAAAATATGAAGAACTTTCTTATAGGTGTAATGATTTATGTCACCAATTTATGAATACACTGTGTATCAAATGTTCATATATAAGTTGAATTTTGAAGTGGACATGCATTTTCCTACAGAATCAATGTAAAACATGGCTAGGTTTCCTGGCTAGCCTCTGAAAATCTACTTGAACTATTATGTGCCTAAGCAAACAATACTATTTCAAATTTGTTTCACTATCACTTAGAACATTGTTTCTCTATGGAGAAAACAAATCCAAAGTTCATCCATTCACTCACTTATATTAAACTGAATCACATGAAAATGTCATTTATGTAGGTCAAATAATAGCTGAATATCAACAACTTCATATGATTAAATCTGATATATTCATTCAAGAAAAATCAACTGTATAGCCTGAGATGGAAAGAGGCTGGGAACAAAGGTGGGTAAGTTAAAGTCCATGTATTTACAGATCATCACATCCAGTTAACACACAAATGGGTGTAAAAAGTACATGACATTATGGACAGCAATCTGATGTGTTTTGACTCAAGGGCAGCTAAAAACAGATCTCACATTTCTTCATTAGAAAGCAGTGGAAGCAGAAGGTGTCTTCATCTCTCTTGGACCCCAGCTGCCTTTGCCAACCCCACACCCTGAGAAGGGACAGGAGGGTGTTCAGGCATAACTTGAAAGACAAATCACATGTACACCTCACATGTTTACTAGATGCCTACAACTGGAAAGGTCAGAGTCAGTTCATTCTCCACAAATGTATTCATACATAATGGCCTGTAATTCAAGTTTTCTCATTATTCTCTTTAGCTGTAATGTCCATTCAAGTTTTTCCAGAGTAATAGATTAATCAATATAATAAGGATATTCAGTCTGTTTTCTATTTGAAAAATCTAGAGGATGAGCACCTCTGCTTTATGTAGGCTGCCTAATTATGTTAACTATACTTGACTGAGTATATATTAGACAGTGAGCCAAGCAGGATGTTTGGATCATAATATGATCTCTTATTCTCAACTCTAAAGTACACAGTTAATCTTCAATTAAATTTCTCACCAATTTCCCCATAGCCATATTTTGTGCTATATTCTTGTTATTAAATTCCTATAAAATTATATTTTGGGGAATTGGATGAGACAATCCTAAAATCCAGTCCAATTCCAATAGAATTTTAAAATGTTATTCATCTTTCTGAATATAAAGTAATAGTCACTAATTTTTAAAAAGTCCAACAGTGCAAAGATAAAGTAGAAATTGAGTAAAAGTGAAGTCGTTCAGTCGTGTCCAACACTTTGGGACTGTGGCTTACAGGCTCCTCCGTCCATGGGATGTTCCAGGCAAGAGTACTGGAGTGGGTTGCCATTTCCTTCTCCAGGAGATCTTCCCAACCCAGGGATTGAACCTGGGTCTCCCTCATTGTAGGCAGACACTTAACCATCTGAGCCACCAGGGAAGTCAGTCAGATATATTTGCAGTGAGAGAGAATAAGGACAGCAAGGAATGGGATGATTAAAAAAAGAAAAGAAAAAGCGAGTGATTTTGTATTTGTAGCAAAACTATACCCAAAAAGCCATGACCGCAAGGGGGAAGGGGCAGTGGGGTGGATTGGGAGATTGGGATTAGTGTATATACACTACTATGTATAAAATAGGTAACTAATGAGAACCGACTGTCTAAGCACAGGGAACTCTACTCAATGCTCCGACATGATCTAACCTGGAGGGAAATCTAAGGAAGAAGGGATATACATATACTATACTCCAATTTAAAAGAAAAAAACTTCTTCCACAGTGAGATTTATCTGTATTTTCCGTATTTTCCATGACTGAACACTCCAAATCCCCATAATTGATAAACATATAGACTTCACAAATTTATTATGGAAATTTTCTAACAATAAAGATATGAAATCCTTTCAAACAAGCAAACAAAAAGCCACAACCAATATATCCTACTTTGCCTATAATTACTATACAAAACAGTGTGTGATTGATAACCGATATGGTTTAAATTTGAAAATGCTCTATAGATTTAGAGGAGAGACGTCACTCCCAGCTAATGTGTCAATAATAGCAGTAGGTCTAATTCTCAATAAATCACTTTATAAATGACTTGTTTAATCATTTATTCATTCAAGAGATATTTACTGAGTGACTACCAAGAGTAAAACCGTATGAGAGTCCCAGGAGATCCAAAACAGAACTGGCCCTTCCCTGCTGCAGATTATATTCTCAGGAAGAAGGTAAGATGTGAACGACCAATTACACAATACACTTAGGGTGTTATTAAGGTCAAAGCCACGGGAATACACAGTGCTCTAAGAGCATTTGCTGCTCTTGTCCGACTCTTTTGCGACCCCACAGACTGTAGCCCACCAGGCTCCTCTGTCCATGAGATTTCCCGGGCAAGAATACTGGGGTGGGTTGCCATTTCTTTCTCCAGGGGATCTTCCAGATAAGGCCACCTAACCTAGTGGGAGAGATATGGAATGTGTGCTTAAGGAGCGCTGGTAACTGAGCTTTAAAGGATTCAGAGTGAATTCCTACTATGAAAGATAAATGAAAGAAGTAGAAACGGAGAGTTGCAAATGATAAATCTGAATATGGAGAGTTGCAAATGCAAAAACCTAAAATTGGAAAGGGCCAGAAGTTATTCAAAGAAGTGAAAGGAAACCAGTGTGCCTTAGGGTGCACAGTGCAATGAGAAGGTAGTCAGGGATTAGGCTGGTGAAACAGGCAGTGGCCAGATACCACAGGGCAAGATTTCTTAATGGAAGTGCTACTGACATTTGCAGTCAATAATTCTTAACTGTGAGGACCTGCCCTGCGCATTGCAAGATGTTCAACGACATCTCTTGTGTCTACATGGTAGATGCCCTAATCCTCACATCCTAGGAGAATCAAAAATGTCTCCAGATTTTGCCATATGTGCCCTTGGGGACAAAACCATCCCCAATTAACAACCCCTACCATAAGGCCTTGTAGGTGATGTTAATACTCAGTCTGACCTTTATCCTTCAAGCAACGACATAATACTGAATACTATAAGGAAATGGGTGATTTTTCAATCTGGGTAGAGCAAGAGGAAATTAAAGAGTGAAGTTCTACAGCAGTCAGAGAAACGATAGCTCTCCAAACCTACAGAAGAGAAGGCGGCTCAGTTGGTCAGCCACTCCTGAGATGTTCTAAATGAAGTAAGCTGCCTCCTTGGCAGTGGACACAGGACCACTGGTTGTAATTGTCCATTCACTTATCTGGATCATTTAGACTTCAGGCGCCTTTTGTGCATCTGTGTTCACCAAACAGCCTAGGAGTAATGCTGGGGGAGTGGGACTTTGCTAAAACTTAGTATGGGAAATAAAATGTAAATGAGGACTATAAAATATAGAATATGTAGCAATGATTATGGGCTTCCCTGGTGGCTCAGTGGTAGAGGATCTACCTGCAATGCAGGACAGTGGGGTTCGATCCCTGGATCAGAAAGATCTCCTGGAGAAGCGAATGGCAACCCACTCTAGTATTCTTGCCTGGAGAACTCAATGGACAGAGGATCCTGGTGGGCTATAGTCCGTATATTTTATGCTCCTTTGAGTATATCCTCATATATATATACATATTTATATATATATGAATATATTCTCATACTTTCATCACAAAAGTAAAAAAAAACCAAATTTCAAAGCCAGAGCAAATATCAAATACTGAAAATGAAGACATTGTGTCACCAGAAGGAGTAATTCTTCTTTTTTAAAGAGAAGTCTCATGTACTAACTTGAGACCTTTATTGTTTAGAACAGAATGTCAGTCAACTGTTTCCATCCTTATTAACTCGATTCCTTCTGCTTTAAGAAAAGCATGTGATTTGTCACTGAGGCTTCTTTTTACTTCAGTCCTGCTGCATTGTTAGTGATTTTTATATAGTGAGTGTTTGGAGGGTATTTATCATGTCATTTAGAGGCAATAAATAAAGTAAATCTGGATGAGCTTCTAAAAGACTTGCCATGTACACCCTCATTAAGAACCATAAGCAAATGCCTTCTGTCGTAACACTGACCAGGTGAGAGTTAATTCTGGTTAGCGCCTCCACCTTCAGACTTAGCCTCTTTTTCTCTCTTGCTCCTTCCCGTGTGTGGGCTGTGCTGCTGAACTTAATTGTTCCTTCTCCATCTGTGCTCACAAACCATGGCCCATCTGTGCAGGATGAGTTTCATTCAAACCAGCAACCAAGAAGCAGGAACCAATGTCCTCGAGCATCCAGCCGGGATGGATAAACGCTGCCAATGGAACTCCTTTGACCCCAGAGCCAGCTGAAGTCTTCAGCGGCCGATGCTGTCATTGAACTGCTCTCACTGGATTCTGGCTCAAAGTTCCAGACAAACTCCTGACTTTTGCAAAATGACATGATTCTTGTTCTTCACTTTTTAAAATGCATTTTTAATTGGAAGATAATTGCTTTAGAGGGTTGTACTGGGTTTTTATGTACAGTAACGTGAATCAGCCATAAGTATATGTATGTTCCCTCCCTCTTGAATGTCCCTCTCAGCCCCACCATTTTTTTGAATTGGAGTGTAATTGCTTTACAATATCACATTAGTTTCTGCTGTACAACAGAGTGAAATAACTATATATACATACACACACACATATCCCCTCCCTCTTGAGACTCCCTTCCTCTCCCAACCCACCAGTCTACGCCACCACAGAGAGTCGAGTTGAGCTTCCTCTGCTTTAAAGCCAGTTCGCATTATTTATTTCACACGTGGTAGTGTGTATACGTCAATGCTACCGGACTTCCCAGGTGGTCCAGTGGCTAAGACTGTGCTCCCAATGCAGGGGGCCTGGGTTTGATCCCTGGGCAGGGATTTAGATCCCACATGCCTCAACTAAGAGTTTGCATGCTATAGCTAAAAAAAAAAAAAACCATACGACTTTGAAACCATTCATGCCATAAGTAAATAATGTGTATCTGCTTCTAAGCACTTGTAGCAGAGGTTCAAGAGCTTTGGCTAGCATTGGAATTGTCTGCACTGCCTTTTACAAATATATATGCCCAGGTCCCACTACAGACTTATAGAATAAGATTAACCACAGGTAGAAGCTGACCACTGGTAGTTCTTTAAAAATCCACAAGAGATCCTGCATACCAAATTCTGATGTGCACCAAAATCTGAGAGTCATTCCTATACTTTATAGAATAGAGCAATAATTAATAATTATTGCTGAAACAATTTATAATTGGTCAAGATAAAAGGTAATTGACAACATAAATTTTCATACCTGATAATTTAAGTTTCTTCTACTAGACTGAAATCTCTTTGGAGGAAACAAAACAATATAAACACCTTTGTGCCCCATACTAGCCATATAGCATATGCTCAACAAAGATTAGAAAAATAAGTACTTATCTACATACATGGATATCAACTCTAATCAGTTTTATTATTTCATTTGTATATAAGAAAAACTTCGAGACATACCTAAAGGAAGAGGAAAAAATGGAATGCCATGATCCTCATTTCATTTTATCACTTAGAGGTGCTATTCAAGAAAGTACAATATATCAGGTTCCCAGGAAGGAAATCCATGTTCCTTTTACCTATCTTTTCCGCCATGAGTGTATTTCAAGTCTCAATTATTACAGGAAATTAAAATAAGCCATTTGTACATGATAGTCATCAAGTTCCCAGGAAGAAATTAGATTACTCCCAAATTCCTCACCCAGTCATCTCCCATATGCCCATTCACCAACCTGACTGCTCTTCATTGCATTTTGTTTTGCACTATCTGCCTCAGAAGACGCCTGCATCTTTTCTAAAAACAGTGTAATAGTTTCTGTCCTTGCCACAAGTGGCCCACAAAGGATATTCTAGATCCCACATTCGATTTGAGACATCAGTAGCTCAAATGCAGAGAAAATGCAGAACAGGAAATGCAGAATCAGAATTCCTAATATTCATGTACAAAATGCCTCAGGTACACTGGATTGTGATGATATACAAATTCATCTGATGTGTCAAACTCTATGCACCGTATACTAGTTCTCTATTTTATTTATTCTGAATCCATCCAACAATGACAAATATTCTTTTCCTTACAGAGCACTCCATGAAAACTGCTGAGTAAGGACACTCTAATAGGTTCTCCGTTCCTAATAAATCACTATAATTTATGTTACACAGGTCCCCCTGGAGAGGATAATAAGAGGCTGATATGCATAACATATTTCTTCAAAAAAAATAAAAAAAGAAGAGAAATGCCTTTCACTGGATTCTTACCCTGGACAAGCAGTTGTAAAGCAGAAACTTGATGGTTGAGAGCAGGGCATTAAGCAGTGTCAAGAGAGATCTGTTGCCACATGGAGCTTAGTATAAGACTTTTTAAAGTAACTCAGATAAAATTAAAGTTACACTGCCTCAGTATCAATACCATATTTACCATTAGTATGCCTAGGACTGCTGCTAAGAACTCAAGAAAGGGGACCTCAAGGGGAGGGTGGCATCACCACCTGTTGCTTAGAAAATCCAGAGATGCATGTATACTAGTACCTATGCTAAGTTGCTTCAGCTGTGTCCAGCTCTTTGTGACCCTATAGACTGTAGCCTGCCAGGCTCCTCTGCCGATGGGATACTCCAGGCAAGAACACTGGTGTGGGTTGCCATTTCTTTCTCCAGGGGATCTTCCTGACCCGGGGATCTTCCTGACCCAGGGTTCAAACTGTGCATCTCGCGTCTCTTAAGTCTTCTGCATTGGCAGGCGGGTTCTCTACAAGCGCCGGTGCAGCCCAACGATAAACCCCACTGCCACCACCGTGGCTGATGTCCACCATGTCCCATCCATACCCAGCTGAATTCAGCACTTCCTAACCAGTAAAATGCATAAGAACCACTGATGCCCAAACCCACCCCTAGAGATTCTGATTCAATAGGTTGAGGTAGGGTCCAAATATTGGCATTTCCCCAAATCTCCCAGGTGATACTATTGGTCTGTGGACCACACTTTGACATTCTTCCAAGTGATTTTTGTCTGAGCCTTTTATACTACAAGATTGTTTCTGGATGTTCACATTAACTTGGTAAACTAAGATTTCTGAAGGCAAACCCACTGGGGGATCTGGCCAATATTAAATTAATATCATTTTAGGCATTTGCTAGGAAGGACCCTGAATAGGAGAAGACCACTCAGCAGGCCCCTGTAGGTACAATGTTTAGATTGCTTAACTCACTAGAAAGTGAAATAGGCTCCACCATAAGACAGTCTGACTCCAAAGACCACATTCATTTCATTACACCGCAGCTGTCATTAAACTCATAGGGAGATGGAATGATTTACAGAGCAAGAGAGGATCCAAAAGAGGCTGTGGTTAGAACGGGAACATCAACTGTTATGGATTGAACTGAGCTACCCCTGCCAAAAGAGATATATTGCAGTCCTAGAACCATCCCCTAGCAAATCAGAATGTGATTTTATTTGGAATCAGAGTCTTTACAAAGGGGATCAAGGTAAAGTAAAATCATTAGCATGAGCCCTCATCCAATATGAATGGTATTCTTATAAAAAACAGGAATCCGAACATACAGACAGACAGGGAGAAGATGGCCATGCAACCATAAAGGAACACCAAGACGCACTGGGAGCTAGAAAAGGGAAGGAAGGATTCTCCCACAGAGCCTGCAGAGAGGCCACAGCTGTGCATGCATTCTGGTTTCAGATTTCTAGAGACCAGAATTATGAAACAAGAAATTGTTACTGTTTTAAGACATGCAGGTTTGGGTACCTTCTCACAGCAGCCCTTTGCTCAGTTGCTCAGTTTTGTCCAACTATTTTCGGCCCCAAGGACTGCAGCCCACCGAGCTCCTCAGTCTGTTGGATTCCCCAGGCAAGAATACTGGAGTGAGTTGCCATTCCCTTTTCCAGGGGATCTTCCTGACCCAGGGATCGAACCCGTGTCTCCTGTGTTTCCTGCACTGCAGGCGGATTCTTTACCACTGAGCCACCGGGGAAGCCCTAAGTCACGCATTTTCTAAGCCACAGCAGCCCTAGAAAACTCATTTAAACCAACATATACAGGACCAAGAGGAAGTGCTAGCAAAGTAGGCTAAGAGGTCATTGTTGGATAGAGAAAAGTGCTGCATTATAGGACCAAAGGGGAAAGAGTTCAAATTGAATCTGGATTAAAGAGAAACATGTAAGAATTTCATAGAAATTACCTAAACACTTGCCTTCCCTTTGAAATGACCTTTCCTGTCAAGTGAGCAAGTGGTCATGTGATGAGAAAATCTCAAAACCTTTTTGAGACATCAGTTGTTAGCAGAAAAGAACTATACCAAATTCTTACAAGTCTATAGGACCTTACTATTCAAAACGTTTTTATCACTGATTCTTAAAACAATCTGATGAGGTAGACAGCCTCCACTGTTTAATAAGAGTTGAGAAAAAAACTGAACTTTAAGTGAAATCACAAAATGTGCCAGCATTATGTTAACTGTTTCTTTATTTAGTACAATTATCTTCTGAGGGAGATGTTACTCACCTTTCACAGCAGAAATATAGAAATGTTAGGCAAACTATCCAGAATCAGAGAGCCAGTAACTGGTTTAAAAAAAAAAAAAAAAAGGCAATCAAACTCATCTGTTGCCTCTAAAGTTCATGTTCTTTCCACTACATGGTAACAGACCTCCATTGGGACTGCTGAACTCTGTGAAATAATTACTGAAATAAGTCAAGTACTGAAAATATAACTATATTCATTTTCCTTCTGACTTCCCTTCACCCCTTTCTCCCATCTCCCACCCCCTGCCTCTGTCAACCACCACTCTGAATCCATTAGCTTCATTGTTTTGCTTGTCTATTTAAGATTCTATGTGTAAGAGACATCATACAATATTTGTCTTCCTCTGTCTTACTTATTTCACTTAGCATAATGCCCTTGAGGTCCATCCAAGTTGTCATGGCTGAATAATATCCCATGTCATATATATACCACATTTCTTTATCCATTCATCCATCAATGGGTCTTTACATTGCTTCCAATATTTTGGCTGTTGTAAACAGTGCTGCAATGAACAAAGGGGTTCATATATCTTTTCCAATTAGTGATTTTGTTTTCCTTGAATTAACACCCAAAAGTACTATTACTCTTGGTTTCATTAATCTTTCCTATTATTTTGGGGCAAGGGTCTCCATTGTAATTATTTCCCCACTGATAATTATTCCCTTCCTTCTGCTGACTTCGGGTTTTGTTTGTTCTTTTCCTGATTTCTTTAGATTGTAGTGTATGTTGTTTATTTGAGGATATTCTGCTCATTTTTTTAATTAGGTTGTTTCTTGTCATTGAATTGTATGAGTTCTTTATATATGTTTGATATTAAAACCGTTTATGGGTACATGATATGCAAACATTTTCTCCCACTCAATAGACTGTGTTTTTATTTTCTTTTGATGAAGAAATGATGGTTTCCTTTGCTGTGCAGAGGTCTTTTAGCTTGATACAGTCCTGCTTGATTACTTTTGCTTTTGTTGCTTTTACTTTGGGTGTGAGAGTCAAAAATTATTCCTAAGGCACATCAAGGAGCTTACCATCTACATTTTCTTCTAGGAGATTTATGGTTTCAGGTCTTAAGTTTAAACCCTTATTCCATTTTGAGTTAATTTCTGTGTATGAGGTAAGATAGTTGTCCACTTTCTTTCTTTTGCATGTGGCTATCCAGTTCTCTCCTTAATTATTTTCCAATAATTATTACAATGAGATAGGTACTAGAAGTAGATTAATGAAACTCTCTCTTCTTAACTTCACAGTAATACTTAAAAGATATTTCTCCTATCCGAGAGAACTTTGTGCATAGAGCAGCTAAAGAAAACTCACATAGAAGTACCTAGAATTTATTGCTGCCAAAAAGAAATATATTTCTACCAATGTGTATTAATAAAATGGACTTTCTGGTCAGGTGGACAACTTTAACTGGCTATGAGGTTAGGAAACCTTGAGGTAGAATTTGGAGGTCACAGTCAGAATCATGTGTATACTTACTTCTTCTCCTTGATAAAGAGTGAAAAATCAACTTAGGACACAAACCATATGGCACATTACAATGTAAAATTTAAGCATTTTAATATCATGTTTTCTTACCACACTGAAGATTAAATAAAGCTTTATGGTTTAATAAAGATTTCTCACAGGACCTAAAAGGTTTTTTTTCAAATGCTAACCTAATTCATTTTAAGGTAATTTTTCACACATCTTTAAGTTCTAAAAGAAGATTCCAATACTACTTAAAATCCAAGTATCCAGAAAAGCAAATGAGATAGCATTCCTTTATTATTTAATATTTATTTTTGGACTCAGAGTTATAAAGCTTATCCAAGAGGCATTTAACTTATCCATGTAGAGTTAATACCTTACAGAAATGTATTTTAAATAATGATCATGATAGACAGTCTCTAAGAGAGATGACCTCCACAATGGCAAACATTCCATACGTGAAGGGAAGTCCCAGGAGAGAGGATAGTCCTTCATGGGATATCCTCCCTTTCCCAGTCTCTCTTCTTCCCATTATCAAAATTAACCTGAAGGCTCAACTGTGCCCCAGAGTTTAGGATCCTGATCTTATTAAAAATATTAATAAGATAATAAACAAAAACATGAGCAACTCCAGCCCAAAACTTAGCATCAAACAGAATCAACATAAGTCTCCTGGGATGCTAGCTCAATCCAGGGGCTTATAACCAAATTCTGGTCAGCTGGTTTTAGTTCTAGTTTTTGCACTCAAGTCTTTAGTTCAGTAACATGTATGGTGCATGTTTCCCTCCAAAACTGAGACTTTCATCTGGGCAGCCTCTCTGCTGGAATAGAGTCTTGCCCTAAATGCCATTCTAGTGGCTGAGAACGTGCAGTTAGTAGAATGGCTTCTCTGGTCCTACCAGCCTAAAGGTCTGCCTGGAGTCCTAGGTACTTGCATTATATTATGTTAGCTTACCTGTCAAAACACTTATAACTCCATGACGAGCCTTTATTTTGTTTGTTGCTATACTTTTTAACAACGGGCTCTGCATCTCATCAACCGTACTAAACTGCATATATCATTTTATCATCTGTTCCATTCCAGTGAGGTGGCCTTTCAATATAGTCTATCCTTCCAAGATTAACTGTGCTACCGCCCAGGTCTGAGCACAATCTTTACCACAGTGATCACTTTTTGGATTCACCTAAATACAGAATTATCATCACCTTGTCTTTCCTTCATCATTTAGAGTCTTCATCCTCAAAACTTCATAATTTCTACCAATCTCAATGGTTTTATAAAATAAAATTCAGAACCTCAAAAAAAGGAGCTAGAGATATCAGTCATAAATGATAAAGAAGTAACAAATATTTATAAATAGTATGTCTCTCATTTCTAAAAATAGAAAAGATGCCACTTTAATTAATATTTCAGTGTTTGGCTTAAATCCTGCCTTTTTCAGAGGGATAAGTAATATTTGCACTTAATGAAAATTATACAGTAATTGAATCTCAAAAATTAATCACAATAATCTTTAAATTTTACCTGTTGGTGTTTTGCTTTGCTTCAAATAATTTTGGAAATATGTCACATACTAAGTACCTTGCAAGGAGCCTGTTCTTCAAAGGAAAGGCCTAAGTTGTCTAACACATAATATGTGATAATTCCATCTGATATTAAACCCATAAATCCCTACACATTGGTTGAAACCACGTGCTGGGGAATTTTATTAAGATTTATTAAAGCTTTACTGCCATCAGATTGAATGCTGCCTTAACAATTATGATAATCATTTTGGAAAAATAGACCAAACAAAGGAAAGCACTAAAAAATAACAAGTGGCACTTGTTCTAACATTCTAAAGCAAATGTAATCCTCTTAAATTCAAAAATCTTCTATTAATTACTCAGGAGACTTCTACTGTTCTACATAGTTTCCAAACCTTTTTCATCTTTGAAATGCATATTTTCAGATACATACAGAAGTACTTGAGAATCCACTAACAGTATGATCCTAAATTAACATTATTTTCCTTTGTGAATGAGAGGAGGTGGGTACAGAGGGTATTATGCAGTTATGGATTGTTTTGCTTGTTTGTTTTCTAGGTACCAGGAAAACTCAGATTACAAAATCTTCCTTCCCTTTCATCTATATCCTGTTGTTTGAATTGACCAAAGTTTTCTTGTTTACATTCTTAATATAAACACAACTAACACTTTCAGTTCAGTTCAGTCACTCAGTCATGTCTAACTCTTTGTGACCCCATGAACCACAGCACACCAGGCCTCCCTGTCCATCACCAACTCCCAGACTCTACCCAAACCCATGTCCATTGAGTCAGTGATGCCATCCAACCATCTCATCTTCTGTTGTCCCCTTCTCCTCCTGCCCTCAATCTTTCCCAGCATCAGGGTCTTTTTCAAATGAGTCAGTTCTTCACATCAGGTGGCCGAAGTATTGGAATTTCCGCTTCAGCATCAGTCCTTCCAATGAATATTCAGGACTGCTCTACTTTAGGATGGACTGGTTTCATCTTGCAGTCCAAGGGACTCTCCCATCCAAGTACTAACCAGGCCCGACCCTGCTTAGCTTCCGAGATCAGACGAGATCGGGCACATTCAGGGTGGTATGGCTGTAGACCCAAGGGCCTCTCAAGAGTCTTCTCCAACACCACAGTTCAAAAGCATCAATTCTTCAGCACTCAGCTTTCTTTATGGTCCAACTCTCACATCCATACATGACTACTGGAAAAACCATAGCTTTGATTAGATGGACTTTTGTTGGCAAAGTAATGTCTCTGCTTTTTAATATGCTGTCTAGTTTTAACACTTTAAAGCTGCTATTATGTCTATGTAACTTTGAGACACAAAATCTCTATATATACAGATCAAGTGTGAACGTTACAGATCATGAAGATACCAGGAATCTGCACCTGGGAAAGGGGTCGCCAAAAGGTAACAAAGGGCAACATATTCTGGGGATAAAACCAGACCAATCATGTGCATTCCCACGAGCAGAGAAGTCTGAACAGCCTGTGTCGGCTTGCACCAGGCAGGCATCACCATGATACGGCCAACAGACCAAGCATTAATAAACATGGAGGTTGAGTAATTTTTAGCTCAGACTCATCCTCCTTTGATCTGGCTCCACTGTCTGCTGCTTACATGCTGATAAATCAATAGTCTTTAGCAGACATTAGTCCTTGTGCCTAACATCTTAGAGGCCAATCATTTTTTGGAAAATTCCATGAGAATAGAGTCTTTTTCATTCTTTTGAAGTACCACTAGCCGCATGCTAGCTGAACAGCTGGGCTTAAAATCTCTCTCAGGTACAGAAAGGGAAGACAAGCAATTCATCTCCTTCAAGCTTCCAGATTATGTAAGAACAGAGCAAGGCCCAGGATGGCTGGGTGGATTTCTGCTTCTCCTCCCACTTGGCACAAACGCATCCCCATCTGTGTTTCCTGGGCCCTTTGAAAATCACTGTGCCTGACATTTTGAGGCCTTGAACACCAGAGATGGCATTCCTTTTAAAGGGAAAAACAGACAACCATCCATTTAATATAGCAATGGGTTTGTTTATGGAGAAACATAACTAGTCCATCTGACAGACATCTGAGACCTGGATAATCCTTACTTAATGTGGATATAGTCAAAGTCATAAGGAAGAAATAAGAATATAATTCTAAGGAAATATTGTTCCCACAAATTAAATTGATTCCATTCATGCTCCAGCTGTGCTGTTCATTTCCAAAGTTTTTTATGCTGATAACCTCCTTCCCAACTTCTCCGCTCACGCTTTAAGCTCACACATTCCCTTAATCTGTTAATTATCTGCATTAGTTTTTCATTGAATACTATATGCTTTTGGCTGGAATCTGACCAAGCAATAAAGTTGCATGCTCTCCTACAGATAACTTACAAGAGACAAATCTAGATTTCATTATACAATGCACATGATGTACTCCCCAGAGAGATGTTAGCATTAAAAACAAAGATGCTTAGCTTTTTCTTTCAAAGCAAAGTAACATGGATTCTAAAACTTGCACTTAAAACTAAAATATCCAAAAGCAACTAATTATTTACAGGTAGACACGTTATGCTTTCAACTTACACCCTACAAACTTTGGCCATGTCTTCTATTAAAAAAAAAAAAAGTGAACCGATATCTGGGATGCCAGATATTACCTGGGGCTATTTGTAACATTTATTAAAAAATTGAGAAATATTACATATGAGAGAATCTAACGTGACATTTTCCTTTCCCCTTCCGCAAATCAATCTAACTATAATGGCTACCAGAACAGTATGAGAGAAACCACTGTTCTCAACACACAGTAACAAACCACAAGGAAACTTCTCAAACCACTATCGCCTACAGTCAACAAAAGACAAGAAAGATTGCAGACTGCCTGCAGGATGAGAGAGCAGAGCAGGGGAGCGGAGCACTAACAGAGAACCTAAGGATAAGAGCACTGGAGGGAAAACCAGACGAAATGATGAAACTGGAAAGGAAGAAGAGCTAGAGAAATACGGGACCCCAGTTAGGGATACAAAGGTCAGAGGAGCCCATGGCTATAATGAGGGATCCCAAAGGCAGCAATTCTATAATTTGCTTTTGAAAAACTAAGACTGGATCCAAAAGATTAAAGTGTGTTTCTGATAGTATTTGACCCCAAAATTCAATCTGCTCCCATGTTTGTTGTATATCAGAGCTAGAAAAATGAGTTAAGATAAGTCAGTTCCTATGATTTATTGCTAACCAATTAGGGAGCTTCCGGCTCACTGATCAGAAACAAAGATTAAAGGAAGAAGATACTATAAAGGCTACACTTCTGCAATCTTCTATCTCAACTGACTACACAAAAAGATATGCAGAATCTCATTTAATATGGGTTATAAATCACTGCAAGTGTTAAAGGGAAAAACAGATGTTAACATTTAAACATGTTTCTTCTGAATTTTGGGTTACTGTTATCTAACTGATAAAAGTATTTTTAAATGAAAACTAAAAGTGCCCTTATTTTGACAGAGCAAATCGATCCAATATAAAAATATTTATATAAATTTAAAATATTTATATAACTCTAAAGTAAATACTGGTACTATAATTGCTATTTGGCCCACTTCATTCTAACTGCCTATGCCATAATTAATCAGCAAAAACAATGGCCAGGATCAATACATGAATAACTAAAACCATGTGGATTGAGGGATTTGTCTTGGTCTAACAGTTATTTAACAGATTACTGCTCTGTTCATTAGATGGAGTTAATACTTCAACATATTACTTGCAAAATCCCAAGAATTTTAAGTTACACTTTTACTTTTTATTCCTTAAGCTAACACACATAGAAAATTCATGTAAGATACTAAGTGAAGTAAGTCAACACAGAAGGAGAATATCATATGACATCCCTTACCTGAGGGACCTAAAACAAATGATACAAATGAACCCACTAACAAGACAAAATGAGGCTCACAGACTTAGAAAGCGAACTTATGTTTGCAGGGGCTAGGGGAAAGGGAGTGAGAAGGATAGTAAGGGAGTTTGGGATAGACATATACACACTGCTAGATTCAAAACTGGATTTCCCTGGTGGCTCAGACGGTAAAGCGTCTGCCTACAATGCGGCAGACCCGGGTTCGATCCCTGGTGGGGAAGATCCTCGGGAGAAGGAAATGGCAACCCACTCTAGTACTCCTGCCTGGAAAATCCCACGGGAGAAGCCTGGTAGGCTACAGTCCATGGGGTTGCAAAGAGTCAGACACGACGGAGCAACTTTACTTACTTACTTAGATTCAAAATGGATAACCGACAAGGACATTCTGTATAGCACATGGAACTCTGCTCAGTTACAAGGCAGCCTGGAAGGGAGAGGAGTTTAGGGGAGAATGGACACATGTATGTCTCTGTGTGTATACATACATACATACATACATATATATATGTATATATATATGGCTGACCCCTTTGCTGTTTAATCAGCTATATCCCAATACAAAATTAAAAGCTAAAAAAAAAAAAAAGAAAATACTTGCAAGAAGACTAAGATTATCATCCTAAAATTAGCTAAGTAAAATAGTAATAATACTAATTACATCAGGAACTGAAGCAGCAACAAATGTGGTGATTTATTAATATGTGATAAACATATTATCAGAGACATTTTCTTCAATTCCAATGTCTCTGCAGCATCTCAGCAGTAGCAAGGTCTTTAGGACAGAAATAAGGTTAGGATAGAGGGAGGGAGAAATAAAGGAAGGCCAGGTGTCTGAATGCCTGAATTTTAGATCCCCAATTGATAATCTGCATGACATCTGACAAGTCATAACCTCTCTAAACCACACTTCTTCCTTAATATATAAGCTCAGCTTGTGTCCCAGGAGCATTGTGATAACTAAATTAGATGGTGCAAGTGGCATTACTTTATAAATGATAAAGTCCAATATAATATAAATGTATTACTACCACCAATGTTCAGCTCAACAGAGGAAACAATAAGAAATAATGAAGAATAAATTGGATTAGATGTTGGGTTTATTTGATCACAGAGTACTGTTAAGTTTCATTAATTCGATTTTCAATGTAGATTTTCAAACTTATTTATCCAAAGTGTTAGTTTGGCATTTTTTAATAAATACTTGTTTAAGCATAAATCTTATTTAACTAGATAATTAATAAATTATCTTCTTTCCTTGACGTACACATAGCCAAAATGCAAAGCAATTGTCATTTTACTATCTCAGTGAGATTTTTTAAAAGTAAACAATAACCTTTTAGTTTCACTTTAGTCTACTAGCCTTCAAGAATGATCTAGTTCTGAATTTCTGGAATACTAGGATATGCATAAACAGAGGCTAAAACAGAAAATGGGCAATTACTTTCATCAGAAAGTTTCTGAATAAAAACTCCTCACAGGTACTTTGTCCGACACTTTGTGACCCCATGGACTATAGGTCACCAAGCTCCTCTGTTCATGGAATTCTCCAGGCAAGAGTACTAGAGTGGGTAACCATTCCCTTTTCCAGGAGATCTTCCGGACCCAGGGACTGAACCCAGGTCTCCTGCATTGCAGGCAGATTCTTTACTGTGTAAGCCACCAGCAAAGCCCTAAAACAACAGAGAGAGAAAAGAAAAAACTACATACATTCTTACTTTAAAGAAAACCATGTGTTATGATACAGTGATCTCTGAGGTATATTTTTTCAAATAATTTTTTTTTTTTTTTTTTTGGTGATCAGCTTAAGATAGAGATTACTTCCAATCAGGGAAATTCTCTCTCAACATCTACAGTGAATCACTCAGGGAAAAGCAAATATACAACAGTAACAACACTCTTGAGATACTAGAAATTAAAATCCTCACTTAGCAGTTCACATTTTCCCAGTTACAATTCCCAAATTCCTGAATCTTCATTTGTTGTCAATTACTACTCAACATTTTATCATAACGCTGTTTCATAAAATTCATTTTCACTTATGCCCTCATTAGTTTCACGTTATAATCATAGTGAGAGTGTTAGTCATTCAGTCGTGTCCCCTTCTTTGAAACCCCATGGACAGTAGCCCGCCAGGATCCTCGGTCCATGGAATTTTCCAGGCAAGAATACTGGAGCCATTCCCTTCTCCAGAGGATCTTCCTGACTCAGCGATCAAACCCAGATCTCCTGTGTTGCAGGCAGATAAGCTATATTATGAGTAAACTCAATATACAAATTGTCCAAATCATAGAATTAATAAAATAGAGAACTAAATGATTTTGCATAACCCAAGGCCCAAACGTTCTTGAGTTATTTCAGAGTAGAGAACAGGACCCACTGCTGCCGCTGCTAAGCCGCTTCAGTCGTGTCTGACTCTCTGCGACCCCACAGACGGCAGCCCACCAGGCTCCGCCGTCCCTGGGGTTCTCCAGGCAAGAAGACTGGAGTGGGTTGCCATTGCCTTCTCCGGGACCCACTGGCAATGTGTAAATATTTTAGCCGGAGACCACAGACACAACGAACATGAACCAAAGGAGAGGATTGTATCACCAACAACCTGATAATATAAGCAAGATACCTGTAGGCAGAGTCACATTAGGAAGCTGACTAGCTGTGCAGTTGCTCATGTTACCAGGAAATGACCACTAGAAAACTGGACAAAACTGTACTGACACAAAGTTCTCTCGAGAAGAGTCCATGTGAAAGAATAAGTCTCAGGAGGAGGAGGATTTCCTCCAGAGGTATTTGTTCAAACAGCTCTGGTGATGTGCCTTCAAGGGAAGGAGGCGGCATTCCCTGAGTGAGCCTCCAGAAGCCTTCCTGTCCCCACCACTCCCTCCATTGGCATCCCTCCAAAGAAATGTTAAAGGAAATGGATATACGTATGTATGGCTGAGTCCCTTCACCGTTCACCTGAAACTATCACAAAATTGTTAATTGGGTATACCCCAATACAAAATCTTTTTGGTGTTAAAAAAAAATTTTTTTTTAATAAAGAGAATTTTCCAGAAGGGGCACGAAACCATTGCTCAACCAAGGCAGCCAGATGTCGCCTAACGTGATCAGCTTTTAGATGGTGCCCTCTGCGGCAGCACTGTGAGTTGGAGGGGAGGCATGCAAGGTCACAGAGATATGGGCAGACAATCACACTGACCCTGGAAGAAGTGTCCGGCATGTAACCCAGGGGCTGTGAGGATGCAAAGGAAGCAGGTGAACCCAGGCATAAGTTTGGAGGAGGTCATACAGGGAACCAGATAAGGCAATGGCAACCCACTCCAGTACTCTTGCCTGGAAATTCCCATGGATGGAGGAGCCTGGTGGGCTGCAGTCCATGGGGTCGTGAAGAGTTGGACACGGCTGAGCGACTTCACTTTCACTGTTCACTTTCATGCCCTGGAGAAGGAAATGGCAACCCACTCCAGTGTTCTTGCCTGGAGAATCCCAGGGACGGCGGAGCCTGGTGGGCTGCCGTCTATGGGGTCGCACAGAGTCGGACACGACTGCAGCGACTTAGCAGCAGCAGCAACTCACTAGTATTCAACTGTTTGCGACCCGTGGACTGTAGCCCACCAGGCTCCTCTGTCCATGGGACCCTTCAGGCAAGAACACTAAAGTGGGCTGCCATTTCCTCCTCCATGAATAATGGGTGAAAGAAGCTAAACAACCTTGAATTCAGGAAGAAATGGAGACTATGAAAAAAAAATTAATGTAAAGCCTTTTTCCAAGAAGACCAACTATGAAGGGGTGTTTCCAGTCATCTTTAATGTTTTAATAGCATTAGGAGAAAGTCAACACATATGGGAAAAATAGAAGGATAGGAAAACCAGGTTGCCAGGTGAAGTCAGTTTACATATATTATGTAAGATGCTATTAGATTTACTGAGTGACATATTTGCAACATAAAAAGTAAGTTAGAGTCTTACCAAGAAAACCCTCTGCACCTCACACACAAACAGCATTGACAAGGTTCTGCGGGGAAGCATTGTTAGCAGTTACCTGTGAAAGAGCAGCTTTGAAAAATTTCCAAGCTGCCACCTGAATATCAAAAATGAATAATTTAGCTAAGTGTGAATTACTTTCAGACAATGTGTAGATTCGCAAGTATAAAATCAGACCAATGCTGGTCAGAGCAACGGCACAGCGCCACCAAAGCCATCTCTCCCGGGTACCTTTGCGACAGCCCCCCCTTTTTTTTTGGAAAGACAATTGCAAGATGCCTCTACTTGGCTCAGTGGTAAAAAAAATCTACCTGCCAATGCAAGAGACACAGAAGACATGAGTTTGATCCCTGGGTCAGGTAGATCCCCTGGAGGAGGAAATGGCAACCTGCTACACTATTTTTTGCCTGGTGAACTGCATGGACAGAGGAGCCTGGTGGGCCACAGTCCATGGGGTCGCAAAGAGCAACACACTGCTGAGCATGCCCGCATGCTGCTACTATTCCCATCTCTGAAGGGCAAAGAGAACGCTTGAGACCATGCCCTCTGCTCTACAGAGACTCACATTTTAAAAGTTATAACTGCATCCCTTGCCAAGATGTCACAAAGACAAAAATAAATAAATAAATAAAAACTGTAATTCCACATTCACTCATGTATGTAAAACAAATAGTATCCATACGTATTAGTTAACAACATGAAACACCTCCATATAACTCCTGGTACCCTGGCAGGAAATCCCTAAAACCAGAAGCTAAAGTGATCTTAAACCAGCTGCGCACTACAGCCGGCTAGCTCTGGCTCAGGAGAATCAGTTATGTATGGTACTTCTTTCCAACTCCTTGTTCAGTGAGGTCAAGTCAATAACTTAACAGCCACGGTGGGAGTATTTATGCCAAAGAAACTGGAAAACACTGCAGATCAGAGCTGTGTTCCCTTCCGGAGAGGAGTTGTTAAACGTCTACCAGCCTACCGTGACTCTAAGCATCCTTGTGTCAGATCTATAAAAGGCAAACTTGGATCCCTTCCTCTCTCTCAGTCTGGTGAGTGCTCCAGGATTTCCAAAGGACCAACATTTTCAAGTCTGAAAGTTCACTCTTAGTGTTGCTAAATGACACCAGCGGAAAAGAAGACTTTTTACTAAATCAGCTTTTGGTATTACTCTAATATTTCAGCTTCATGCCTCCTGACAGCTAGGAGTCTAATTACTACTCTGCCGTTCGTTTCATTCAGCGATCTTTGACTATTCAGACCTTTAACCCAGTGAGGCGTACACATTGACTCCTTCCTCCTCCTCTTGCCTGCTTCATGCAAAAAGACTTCATCCAGATCTAGAAACGAATGCCCCTTCTTTGAGATAAGGAATGGCACTCATATTACTCATAACCTTGCTTTACAAACATGTGTTCCTTGTCTGTGCCAGGCACTGGCAATAAAAAAAATGAATCAAGCACAGTCCCTCCTTACGACCAGTTATAAGATCAATCCGGCAGACAGACATCTGAACAACTGCTTCCTTGTGTATTTTAAGAGTAGAAACAGCAAGAATATCTTGTAACAATAAAAATAGGAACAGCAAGAATATTTTGGAATTCCAGGAGAATTTCAAAAATAAATAATTTCTCATTACACAAATATTTCAATGCAATGCATATATTTAGTGACTACAAAGAGCCAGGCACTGTGCATAGCTCTTCTGTCCATAATGAAATAGAAACACGATGAAAGAAACAGACATGCAGCCGGTAAAGTTACATTAAAGTACGAGCTGCCTGTAGGGAGCCGCTCAGCAGTAAGGCACACTCTAGTCCTCAAAACCATGTCCTATGTGGTCAGAAAAACTGCTGAATTAAATAAAACCAAAACATATGCAGGCTGGCATTCTTTCTAAAATAATCCTCCGCTCCATTCAAAGAAAGAACCAATTATACTAATGGAACCCTTCTCTTTAACCACTAAATGAATTTTATAATATTAATGGTTGCCCTACAACATGAAACTTATGCGCATCACACATTAATGTCATAGATTGCTACCAAGTCTCAGAAATATTCAACTGATATTTTTTCATTCATAAAATAACTAAAATCTTTTATAAATGAGAAAATTAACACACTAATTTCCATTAGCAAAATATCAAATGCAATAAGCAAAGTAAAAACTAAACATAGTTTACCCCATATTAACAAACTGGAACAACAAATATTCCAATTTTGTTACAGCATGATCAAAATATACAATTGCTAAGAATTAAATCTCCACAAAAATTTTTTTTCATCCAAAGGAACAAGCAACAACCTGTTCCTAAAGAGGTTGTATTCTAAAAATTTTTTAAAACACAAATTTCCAAAGATAGCTCCTGGATATATCTCTTCATATTATTAAATAATTTAATAATTATTCCATGTGGCAGTCTTAAAAGATCACAATACTCTAGCTGCATGGTATTACATCAACTTCAGTTCAGTTCAGTTCAGTCGCTCAGTTGTGTCCGACTCTTTGCGACCCCATGAATCACAGCACGCCAGGCCACCCTGTCCATCACCAACTCCCGGAGTTTACTCAAACTCATGCCCATCAAGTCGGTGATGCCATCCAACCATCTCATCCTCTGTCGTCCCCTTCTCCTGCTGCCCCCAATCCCTCCCAGCATCAGGGTCTTTTCCAAATGAGTCAACTCTTCACATCAGGTGGCCAAAGGATTGGAGTTTCAGTCTCAGCATCAGTCCTTCCAATGAACACCCAGGACTGATCTCCTTTAGGAAGGACTGGTTGGATCTCCTTGCAGTCCAAGGGACTCTCAAGAATCTTCTCCAACACCACAATTCAAAAGCATCAATTATTTGGCGCTCAGTTTTCTTCACAGTCCAACTCTCACATCCATATATGACCACTGGAAAAACCATAGCCTTGACTAGACGGACCTTTGTTGGCAAAGAAATGTCTCTGCTTTTTAATATGCTATTTGGTTGGTCATAACTTTCCTTCCAAGGAGTAAGCGTCTTTTAATTTCATGGCTGCAATCACCATCTGCAGTGATTTTGGAGCCCCAAAAAATAAAGTCTGACACTGCTTCCACTGTTTCCCCATCTACTTGCCATGAAGTGATGGGACCAGATGCCATGATCTTAGTTTTCTGAATGTTGAGTTTTAAGCCACCTTTTTCACTCTCCTCTCTCACTTTCATCAAGAGGCTCTTTAGTTCTTCTTCACTCTCTGCCATAAGGGTGGTGTCATCTGCATATCTGAGGTTATTGATATTTCTCCTAGCAATCTTGATTCCAGCTTGTGCTTCTTCCAGCCCAGCCTTTCTCATGATGTACTCTGCATATAAGTTAAATAAGCGGGGTGACAATATACAGCCTTGACGTACTCCTTTTCTGATTTGGAATCAGTCTATTGTTCCATGTTCAGTTCTAACTGTTGCTTCCTGACCTGCATATAGGTTTCTCAAGAGGTGGGTCAGGTACATCAACTTACATGCATATAAATGATATCTTAAAAGAAACTTAAAATAATTTTCATATAAGTTTATACAAGGGGTCAGCAAGTATTTTTTAAAAAGCACCAGATAACAACAATTTCAGGTTTTACAGTCCATATGGTTTCTGTTGCAATGACTAACCCTGCCTTTGTACTATGAAAGCATCTATAGATAATACATATACTAATAAGCATGCCAAGTTCCAATAAAACTTTGTTTACAAAAACAGGCAGTGGGTCACAAGTGGCCTGCAGACCATAGTATGCTAATTTCAATAGCATGCTAGCTTCATAGTATGCTAATATCAATTTCAAGTTTAAAAACCGAGTCAATTCAAACATCTTCTAATCCTTGCCACTATCTCCTCCTTGTCTTACCTTCTTTGCATTTTGGGAAGACTGTCCGGATGTCTGCTCTAAGCAACTAGTGATTATATACTTTCATATAATAAAATTTTATTTTAAACAGTTCTCTGCCCATGCACTCTCTATCAGTCTCCTAACATCTGGTAATGAACAGGCATTAATACATAGCAGCCCCTCAGAATAGGCAATTGGTTCCAGCAATTCCATTAAAATGAGGGAAGCTGCTCTGCCTAAATTCTAATTGTTCTAGAACTTCAGGATCTGACCTAACACATGAAAGTAGAATTTAAGGCAATCAGAGGATTTTGTGAAGATATTAGTGGTAAAGGAAGATTACACCCAAGCACTGATATTTATTGTTTGCTAAACAGAGAGTACTAATTTTTAACCGGTAATTTCTTTAAAGTTCATTATTTGAGTATTACTTGAAAGTTGACTGAGAAGTTTATAGTTCACTCTTTCTTCATAAATTCAGTAAACTAACATTGGCTCATTAAAAGAAGTGAAAGCTTATGGAGAGAAAAGGTTGAGAGTTTAGTGTTTCTTTTTATTACACAGAATTTTCTGAAAGGAGCAATAAGCTAAAACAGAGCAGAAATACAAAATTTAATCTCCTGGGACCAATTACTGATGGTCCCATAAGACTTCTAAAATCAAAGTTAATTTAATTCATTGTCATCCAAATCAAAATCATGAAAACACATAAAAAGTGAACAGTACATTTTCCCTAAGCAGTAATTTTCCTTCCTTCAAGTGTTCTGTGTATATCATTACAACTCAGATTAATATTTACTCAGTAATTGATTTTTACTTGGTTGGTCAATATAAGATGCTGCTCTGAATACACATTTAATCTTCTGGTATATGTTTAAAAATATTCTCACTGATTTTTGCACTGTGAGTTTGAAAGAATATCTTTATACATATGGAAAATGAAAAGAACCTGTATAGAAAAACTAACATGAAGAGTATGTAAGACTGTTATATGACTCTAAGAAATGGATAACTTACTACCTTTGAAATAAACTTAGTAAATAGGCTAAAATCTTTGTAACTTTATTATGATCCTATCAGAAATATTTATTTTAACTAAAAAAAATAATAATTTTAACATAAAGCAAAGCATTTATTAGGCCAACAAAACAAGCCTCAGTAACTCAATTTATCAGGAAAACATTGAGGGGGATCCTACCCTTTTTCACTCCTTTGCCAGTTGAGAAGCTATCTCACGCAGCAGAATTAAATTCTACTAACGCGAATTCTGCCTCAGTTGCTTAGTAACTGAGCGACTTTGGTCAAGTTAATGTCTCTCTGGGTCTTGGTTTGTTCCCATGTAAAACAGAAATCATATTAGAACCTATTTTGTCATGTTGAAAGAGAAGTGAAAGTGAAATTTGATCAGTCGTGTCTGACTCTTTGCTATCCCATGGACTGTATAGTCCATGGAATTCTCCAGGCCAGAATACTGGAATGGGTAGCCTTTCCCTTCTCCAGGGGATCGTCCCAACCCAGGGGTCAAACCCAGGTCTCCCAGGTTGCAGGGGGATTCTTTACCAACTGAGCCACAAGGGAAGCCTTTTGTCATGTTGATATGAGACTCTGTGAGAAAATACTTGTAATCTGCAAATAACAGAGCTTAATACATAGAAAATATTGAGTAAATATTAGCCATCAGATACACTCATTTTTCTTGGTTTTATGTCATTTTATTTGCTACAAGTGGACTTTGAACTGCAAACAAGAGACCACAGCTATATATAGAAAGGATAATTGGGGTCTTTTAGTTTGGACACGAGAAACCCATCAGAGGACAGCTGAGTACATAGGATGCAACTGCGAACTCCTAGCGACTAGAACAGCTGTAAGGCCAGTCTAGGGCAGGGCTCCCCAAACCCTGGTACCAGCTCCTGCCAGGAACCAGGCCACGCGGCAGGAGGTAAATGGCAGCTGGGCAGAGCTTCACCTGTATTTACAGCCTCAGTGGCAACAAAATAGATGCCATCTGCTTGAATCATCCCCAAACCATCCCACCCTCCATCGGTCTGTGGAAAAACTCTCTTCCACAAAACCGGTCCCTGGTACCAAAAAGGTTGGGGCCGCTGGTCTAGACAGAGCACTGCAGGCAGGATGACCAAGCAACGCCTTCAGCCAGCAACACCAAGCTGACCAAAAAACCGAAAAGCAAAAGTAACAGATTCAACGGTTACCGCCTCGAACTCAAATATGGAAAGCGTGTCTGCATGTCGACAAACTCAAATGTACGCATGATATTAAAAGGTTTATACTTTGCCTTTTCAGCCCTTTTCATCATTAGTGCCTTAGATTGAATATAAAGATTTGCCTGTTATGTTGCCAACAAAGAAACATTTCAAACATAAAGTTCCAGAACACTTAAATCGAAGTCTCAAATGAGGCAGAAATCTGAATTCACCTCACCGTCTTCAGCCTGAAGGGGATGGAAACCAGTTACAAGACATCTTAAGCTGTAGCCCTCTGAAACTTATTAAAGAAGAAAGGGAAGGCGTGTTTTACTGTGAATTGCACTTTAAAGTAAAGGCAATATAATGGTGCTTCTGGAATCTCATAAACTTTGAATAAAAATGGAGCAGTTCACACTTAATGCTGTGTTTTATAAAAACTCTTCCAGATACTTGAGGTGTGAAAGCTACTACTTTACATAAAACAACATTCTAGTCTGTAAAGCTGTGTTCTAAATACATAACACGCGGGTACATTTCATGGCATTTTAAAATGCTTTGTTTTCTGGACCTACATTTATTGGTGATATCACAACTAAAGAATTATAAATGTGTCCCAGTTTAAAGTATGGGAACACTGTGACTTCAGCAGTTTTATTTTTAAAATAGTATTCTTTTCTTCTAAATATAATAAAGAGCAAAACTGGTTCTCAAACATATAATAGGTTTTCCTGGATTACTATAATAGTTAATATTTAGCCCATTTAGTCCAGAGTGTTTTTAAAAAATATGTGCAAGAGAAAAGAGCCTCATCTATTGCTCCATGATGACTAGAAGGATGGGATGAGGTAGGGAGTGGGAGGGAGACTCAAGAGGGGAGGGATATGTGTATATGTGGCTGATTCACATTGTTGTACTGCAGAAACCAACACAACATTGTAAAGCAATTATCCTCTAATTAAAAATAAATATGCACATGAAACAAAGAAAAAAGAAAAGACCCTCTTGAGAGGGAATTGGATGAAAGTGGTCAAAAGCTACAACTTACAGTTTTGAGATAAATAAATACCAGGGATGTAATGTACAACAGTGATTAATATAATCAACCTTGATGTATGCTACATATGAAAGTTGTTGAGAGAGTAACTTCTAAGAGTTCTCATTACAAGGGAACAATTTTTTCTTTTTGAATTTGTATGAGATGATGAATATTCATTAACCTTACTGTGGTAATCATTTCATGAAGTATGTAAGTCAAATCATTACGCTGTGCATCTTAAACATATACAGGGCTGTGTATCAATTATATCTCAATAAAGCCAGAAGAAAAATAAGAGCCTCCACATCTGATTTTCCACAAGCCATTTATTACAACTTATTACAATAAGTATAGGTTTTTCCACATTCAGTAACCTCTGTAATTCACTTCGACCTTCAGCAGCAGAAGTAAACTTATCAAAGCTGATCATGTGCTATGAAGGTCACGATTACCACGCTGCCACCATCTCAAGGACAAACTACAAGTGGAAGTTGGCAGGATCCTGAGGGCCCTCCCAGATACAAAAGCCCCTCCATGTCGCCTGTCTCCTTCTTGTAGAAAAGCAGTAGTCTCCCAGGCCTTCCCCTGAGTCACAAAAGAGCAGGCTTAAACAGTTAATGATTAGGGAAATAAAGTCACAAAATCTTTAGTGTCTCCCTGAAGGCTATAGATCATGCAGGTATGACCTAAATCAAATCCCTTATGATTATACAGGTGGAAGTGACAAATAGATTCAAGGGATTAGATCTGACAGAGTACCTGAAGAACTGTGGATGGAGGTTCCTGACATTTGTACAGAAGGCAGTGATCAAGACCACTCCCCAAAAAAAGAAATGCAAAAATGCAAAATGGTTGTCTGAGAAGGCCTTACAAATAGCTGAGAAAAGAAGAGACGCTAAAGGTAAAGGAGAAAAGGAAAGATGTAAGCATCTGAAGGCAGAGTTCCAAAGAACAGCAAGGAGAGATAAGAAAGCCTTCTTCAGCAATCAATGCAAAGAAATAGAGGAAAACAACAGAATATGAAAGACTAGAGATCTCTTCAAGAAAATCAGAGATACCCAGGGAACATTTCATGCAAAGATGGGCACAATGAAGGACAGAAATGGTATGGTCCTGACAGAAGCAGAAGATATTAAGAAGAGGTGGCAAGAATACACAGAAGAACTGTACAAAAAAGATCTTCAAGACCCAGATAACCACCATGGTGTGATCACTGGACTAGAGCCAAATATCCTGGAATGTGAAGTCAAGTGGGCATTGGGAAGCATCACTACGAACAAAGCTAGTAGAGGTGATAGAACTCCAGTTGAGCTATTTTAAATCCTGAAAGATGATGCTGTGAAAGTGTTGCACTCAATATGCCTGCAAATTTGGAAAACTCAGCAGTGGCCACAGTAATGGAAAAGCTAAGTTTTCATTCCAATCCCAAAGAAAGGCAATGCCAAATAATGCTCAAACTACCTCACAATTACACTCATCTCACAAGCTAGCAAAGTAACACTCAAAATTCCCCAAGCCAGGCTTCAGCAGTACACGAACCATGAACTTCCACATGTTTGAGCTGGATTTCGAAAAGGCAGAGGAATCAGAGATCAAATTGCCAACATCCATTGGATCATCAAAAAAGTAAGAGAGTTCCAGAAAAACTTCTGTTTTATTGACTACGCCAAAGCCTTTGACTTTGTGGATCACAACAAACTGTGGAAAATTCTTAAAGAGATGGAAATACCAGACTATCTTACCTGCCTCCTGAGAAATCTGTAAGCTGGTCAAGAAACAACAATTAGAACCGGACATGGAACAACAGACTGGTTCCAAATCAGGAAAAAAGTACATCAAGGCTGTATATTGTCACCCTGTTTGTTTAACTTATATGCAGAGTACATCATGAGAAACACTGGGCTGGAAGAAGCACATGCTGGAATCAACATTGCCGAGAGAAATATCAATAACCTCAGATATGCAGATGACACCACACTTATGGCAGAAAGCAAAGAGGAACTAAAGAGCCTCTTGATGAAAGTGAAAGAGGAGAGTGAAAAAGTTGGCTTGAAACTCAACATTCGGATAACTAAGATCATGGCATCTGGTCCCATCACTTCATGGCAAATAGACGGGGAAACAATGGAAACAGGGAGAGACTTTAATTTTGGGGGCTCCAAAATCCCTGCAGAGGTGACTGCAGCCATGAAATAAAAAGACGCTTGCTCCTTGGAAGAAAAGCTATGACCAAACTAGAGAGCATATTAAAAAGAAGAGACATTACTTTGCCAACAAAGGTTCATCCAGTCAAAGCTATGGTTTTTCCAGTGGTTATGTGTGGATGTGAGAGTTGGACTATAAAGAAAGCTGAGCACTGAAGAATTGATGCTTTTGAACTGTGGTGTTGGAGAAGACTCTTGAGAATCCTCTGGACTGCAAGGAGAGCCAACCAGTCAATACTAAAGGAGATCAGTCCTGGGTGTTCATTGGAAGGACTGATGCTGAAGCTGAAACTCCAATACTTTGGCCACGTGATATGAAGAACTGACTCATTGGAAAAGACCCTGATGCTGAACAGGATTGAAGGCGGGAGGAGAAGGGGACGACAGAAGATGAGATGGCTGGATGGCATCACCGATTCAATGGACATGAGTTTGAGCAGGCTCCAGGACTTGCTGATGGACAGGGAAGCCTGGCGTGCTGCAGTCCTTGGGGTCGCAAAGAGGCGGACATGACTGAGTGATGGAATTGAAGGATACAGATGACAGTCCCATGCACATTCCTGAAGTGCTTTGCAGATACTATAATTGCCACCAGAGGGGAAAATCTAACTGCATGATGACCAGACTGCAGCCATGACATAAATTTGCTGCATCTTTTTTTTTTTCCCAAGTATAGTTGATTTCTAGCAGTTACAATGTTCTGCCAATCTCTGCTACACGGCAAAGTGACTCAGTTATACACATATATATTTTTTCCATTATGGTTTATCACAGGTTATTGAATATAGTTCCCTCTTGTTTTTCCATACCAAAGGTAATAGCTTGCATCTACCAACCCAAACATCCCAGTCCATCCCTCTTCATTTCCCCCGCTCCCTTGACAACCACAAATCTGTTCTCTTTGTCTGTGAGTCTGTTTCTGTCTTGTAGATAGGTTCTTTTGCCCCGTATTTTAGATTCAACGTGTAAGTGTTATCATATGGTACTTGTCTTCCTCTTGCTGACTTACTTAACAAGATAATCTCTAGTTGCATCCACACGATTCAGCAATCCAACTTCTGGTAATTCTTGTTTGGTCACTAAGTCATGCCTGACTCTTTTTGTAATCCCACATATTGCAGCAAGCCAGGTTCCCCTGTCCTTCACTCTCTCCCAGAGTTTGCTCAAATTCTTGTCCACTGAGTCAGTGATTCTTTCTAACCAACCATCTCATCCTCTGCTTCCCCCTTCTCCTTTTGCCCTCAATCTTACCAGCATCAGGGTCTTTTGCAATGACTCAACTTTTCACATCAGGTGGCCAAAGTATTGGAGCTTCAGTGTCAGTCCCTCCAATGAATTTTTTGGGTTGATTTCCTTTAGGATTGACTGGTTTGTTCTACTTGCAGTCCAAGGGACTCTCACAAGTCTTCTCTGGCACCACAGTTTAAAAGCATCAGTTCTCCAGCACTCATCCTTCTTTATGGTCCAACTCTCACATCTGTACATGACTACTGGAAAAACCACAGCTTTGACTATAAAGGTCTACAGACCTTTGTCGGCAAAATGATGTCTTTAAAATGCTGTCTAGGTTTGTCACAGCTTTCCATCCAAGGAGCAAGCATCTTTTAACCTAAAGACTGCAGTCACCGTCTGCAGTGATTTTGGAGTCCCCCCCCAAAAAAAATCTGTCACTGCTTCTACTTTTTCCCCCTCCTATTTGCCATGAAATGATGGGACCAGATGCCATGATCTTTGCTTTTTGAATGTAAGATTTAAGCCAGCTTTTGCACTCTCTTCTTTTACTCTCATCAAGAGGCTCTTTAGTTCCTCTTCACTTTCTGCCATTAGAGTGGTATCATCTGCATATCTGAGGTTGTTGATATTTCTTCTATCAATCTTGATTCCACATTAAGATTCATTCAACCTGGCATTTTGAATGATGCACTCTGCATATAAGTTAAATAAGCAGGGTGACAGTATACAGCCTTGGGTGTGTGTGTAGTGTGTGTGTGTATACACGTCTGGGAATATATGCGGACAAAATTATAATTCAAAAAGATATATGAACCACTTGTTCATAGCAGCACTGTTCACAAGAGCCAAAACATGTCAATGTCCATTGACAGATGACTGGGTAAAGAAGATGTGGCATATACATAAAATGGAATACTATTCAACCATAGAAAAGAATGGAATAATGCCTTTGTAGCAACGTAAATGCAACCTAGTTGCTGCAACTTGATCAGTACTGAAACTATGGCTTGCACAATTTCAGGAACTGGTCTCAAGAGAATGGAGGGGGCGGGGGAGAAAACCAGTCCTGGAGTTGAAGATTAACTGCATTTAAAACAATCAGAATGATTCTGACCAAACCACCACATGACCAGTTTCAAGATGATTGTCAGAGTTGACTGTGCTGTTCTGCACATAGTCCATGCCTGCTACTCTTACACAAATACCCCCCCACAGCTTGAGACTAGTATTAAAAAGATTAGACAACTTGACTACCTGGCTCCAACAGACTTTAGACCAGCACACTCCGCTATTTCAGGGAGGGTGGGATTGGTTTACTAACTTACTCTCTTGGATTCCCTCTGGAATGATGTGAATGGCTGAAGGAATCCTTACGTTGGAACTAGCTCTTTTACTGTGGGATTTTATCTTCCAGTGAAGGAGGTCCTGGGGCTTCCCTGGCAGCTCACTGGTAAAGAATCCACCTGCCAAGGCAGGAGATGCAAGTTCAGTCCCTGGGTCGGGAAGACTCCCTAGAGAAGGAAATGGCAACCCACTCCAGTATCCTTACCTGGGAAATCCTATGGATAGAGCAACCTAGCAGGCTACAGTCCACGGGGTTCCAAAAAAGCCTGACACAATTTAGCAACTAAAAACCAACAAAAAAGAAGATCATAATTGGCATAATGACTCTTTGCAAAATAATTACTAAAAAGGTTAGGGCGCCTCTTCTGGGATCTCAGCAAGCACCTGACTTCTACCCTAGTTCTACATTAACTTAGCTTAGCTTGTTGTTGATTGAGGAAGTTGTTGATGTACTGAGGTTGGAGACTAGTTGTTTTATAAACTTCACGCTGTTCCTTACTCTCCAGGAATAGCTAACCGGAGATTTACTGCTCAGGCAGTGTTCCACCTGCAGGCAACGCCTGATGACCACTTACAACTACCTGATGAAGACATTCATCTCTAAAAACAGTTTATCCCCTTTCCAGCACACAGTCCTTTCCGCTTTTCCCTATATAACTTCTGACCAAGACCTGGGGAGTTGGTTTGGTTTCTTTGGAACATGCTAGCTTCCTTCTGCCAGCTTCTTGCTAGCTTCCTCAATAAAGCTCTTTCCTTCCACCCAACACTTGTCCCTCACTATTGGATTCTTGAGCAACTGAACCTGAGTTTGGTAACACAAGGACTGAAAAAACTTTCCAAGTGCTATTCATAAATAATATTCAGTAAAAGAGATCTATAGTCAACTAAAGCAACATTATCAATCTAATTATATTTTACATAGTACAAACTGCAGGTTGTAATCTATTAATGTGTCACAAAATCAGTTTAGTGGTTCACAATGTGCATTTGTTAGTTAAATGATAGAACAGAAATATTAAATTATATCATCTGCAATAAGAGTATCTTTTCATATAATGTCTTTTTCAGTTATGTATTTTTATGCATTTTAGGCTATAATTAAAGCCTATTTCTTATTATAGGTAACTGTCAAAAGTCTTTGAAAGTCAATAGCGTTATGCATAAATTTAAGTATAAAAGTAAAATGTAAAACTCTTGACTCTTGCTTACAACTTATCTCTGTAGTTCAAACCCAAGAATTTAATACACTTCCACAACATCTAACAGTCTAGCAAATATAGAAAAAAATGGTTCCTTGCATTAAAGCTCAAATTTTCATTCCTGATGTTATGATCTACATTTTTAAAAACTGGAAGTAAAACTTTCCTCTTTATATTGCTCCATCCACCTCTTCTAACTCCTTTTGTGGAGGAGGTTGATATCTGAAGTTGGGTAGCACAAGAGAGCCCACACATTGGAAGGCTAGCTTCCTAGAAGTTTAAAACATTCCAATCTTCGCTTCAACAATATGCTATTGTAGTAACCAACACGCCCTCTGATTTTCAAAAATGTATATAGAACATCATGCCATAAGAGTAACTAAGCAGAACGTCTAAACTTAGAAAAGTTAACTTAATGTATATAATCCGTGTAGCATATAATAATTAGGCTGAACTGAACTGAACAATAAGCAGTACCAGCAGCATGTGGTCTAAACCACTCACTGATAGTGTATTAGTTCAGTTCAGTCACTCAGTCATGTCTGACTCTGCAACCCCACAGACTGCAGCATGCCAGGCTTCCCTGTCCATCACCAACTCCCGGAGCTTGCTCAAACTCATGTCTATCAAGTCAGTGCTAGGAGAAAGGAATTGCTCTAGAACTTTTGGGACCTGGGGAGTTTATGGTCCATAGGTTCGTTCCCCTACCAGCTTTACCTCCCTCACGACACAGCCACTCCCCTGGGGGTGTCCATCTCAGCAGGCTTCAACTTTGGGGGGTTGATTTATGGCCACCACTGAACACCTTTGGCTGCTCTGATACTGATCTTAATACCTGGGGATGAACAAACACTTTAGCCACAATCTCCCCAAAACAGTGAAGTCACAAATGTTTGATATTCCAGGGAAAATGAAAATCAAGAACTACCTCAAAGACACTGACTCTTTCCTGCACTCCCTAGCAGGCTAAACAGAGGGGCTGCCTGCCTCTGATACTATTTTAAAACAAAACAAAACAAAACAAAAAATCAGGGTAAGTCTCTTCTTAGAAGCATGAAGATGGTGGTTTCTAATCCTCTGCCAAGACAAGATTAGTTAATACTTATTTAGGGTTTTTTCGTCTACATTTCTGAGAGAGAAAGCCCTGCAAATTTTCTTTCCTCATACTGTCCTTTTCTGATTTTGGTGTCAAGATTGTGCTATACATCCACTGCTAGTCTCTGGAAAAGTTTATTGTGGAATATTGTAAATATTTGTCCCTTGAATGTTAGGAAGGATTACCTATAATAGCATCAGAGCCTGGTGTTTTATTTGTGGGAAGATATTTATTAATTCATTTAATTTCTTCAGTGCTTATAGAATTGGTTCAGATTTTCTATTTATTTTTGACTCTTGATGAAAAGTGATTTTCCCCCCATTTTTGTCTTAGTTTTCAAATTTACTATGACTAAGTTTTTCACCTCATCTTTCTGATCATGTTAATTTCTCATCTGTGTCCCCTTTTTATTCTTACCAATTTGTTCTTGCTTTTCTCTTTTCCTTGTAATCCATCTTGCCAGAGATTTGCTAATTAGGTTAGTCTTTTCAAAGAAACAAATTCTGAGTTTGGTGGTCCTATCTCTTAAAACTGTGTTTTCTTTCTAAATTGTGATTATTTGGGGGCTTATTCCTACTATATGATATTGTGCTTCCTTTTTTCTCTCATTTTCTAGACTTTTTTTTCCTTTCTTGCCTTGTTTTAAATTATTAAGTTTCTTTCTCATTCCATTTTTTTACTTCACTAATTTGGAAATTATGAATTCTGTCTCCTTTGAGTCTTAAATTTAAAATTTTACTATGCATACTTTAAAGCCTAAAATTAATCAACATTACTTCCCTCCTTTCAAAAAATATAAGGAATTCAAGATACTTTAAATCTTGTCATACTGGATCATACTTCAGCTCAATTATATGTTATTGCCAAATATTCTAATTTACTTAATCACACTAATTAAACACTGTCATTACTGATTCATGTGTTGGGTATCAGTTTAGCTGTAACCACAGGTTCTGATTTTCTTTGATTACCATCCCTCCTTATATTCAGATCTCCCTTTAAGGAATCACTTGTAAGTGTACCTTTTAGAATTTCCTTTAGCGAATCTCTCTTTAATTCTCTGAAAATATCGATTTTGCCCATATTTTGAAAGGCTGGTTTGCTGAACATAAAGTTATGATTATTCAATTGTTTTATTTTCATATTATAATTTATGGTATTATCTCACTACTCTCTGGCTTCCATTCTTGACGCTGAAAAGTCAATTTTTGTAGAGAAATCTGTCTTTTCATCAAGCTGTTTGTAAGATCTTTGTACTCTCACTATGATGGGCCTCAGATATAGATTTCCTTTTGTTTACTTGGGCTTCTTTGGGATTTCTTAAACTTAAGAATTAATATCTTTCAGTAACACAACATTGCTAATCAACTGTAGTCCAATATGAAATAAAAATTTTTTAAAAAAATAAAAAAGAATATCTTTTATCAATTTTGAAAAATTCCCAGCTATTAGCTTTGCAAAATTCACCTCTCCCTCATTCTCTCTCCTCTCCTTCCAAAACTCTGATTAGAAAGATGATAGACTTTTCATGTATTCTTTTATTCAGCAGTACTAAATTCCAGACTCATTTAGGCACTGGGAATACAGCAGTGAGTAACAGTCAAACCCTTCCCTCAGAGTCCCAACACTCTAATGAGGCAAGGCAGACAGTCGGGAAATAATCACAGCTGTAGTACGTCTGATAAGGCTAAGTGCTTCATCTCCCAGTCTACCTTTGATGTGCTCTCATCTCTTTTTCTCTCTGTGCCCCTTTCATTCACTCATTCATTCAAGAAGTAATTACCGAGCCTCTACTAGTGGACATGCATTATTTAGGTGCCAGGGCTGCTGCACTGAACACGAAGGACAGTCTGTAAGGTGGGATATGGGGACACAAGCAATGAACAAAATAAATAATGAACAGTATGTCACTGGATAATAAGTACTCCAAATAAAGGTTAAGCAAGGTGAGAGATATCAGACAGGCAGGAATGAGGGTGGGTGGCTCTTTTATCATGGATGGTCAAGGAAAACCACTCAGATAAGGTAATGTGTAAGGAGAAACCTATAAGGAGGGAAGCAGTAAGCCATATGACCATCAGAATAAACAGCAAGAGTCCAGGTAAGTTCGTTGCGAATGACCGCATCAGCTCTTCCTTAGAGGCTACTAATTCCATTTTCAGCTATGCCTATTGTTGAGACTGTCCATTGAGTTCTTAATATCATTTTGTTTGATTTTTCATTTAGAAGTTCTATTTCCTTTTTCAAATTTGTTCGATCAGTTTCATAGTCTCTTGATCCTTACTCACATTTTCATCCCATCCTTTAGTTCTTCAAACTCCAAATATATATTCATGATATTTTCTGTCTTGTCATTCCAATACTTGATATCTTTGAGAATGAGTTACTTAATGTTACATAACAGTATCACTACAAATTTAGTAACTTTGCAGGGAGGCCACACTGCCCAGCATGTGGGATCTTAGTTTAACCAGGGATCAAAACCATGGCCCGGCGTTGAAAGCAAGGAGTCTTAACCACCATACTGTCAGTGATGTCCCCAAGCTACTAAGCTTAAACTTAAAGCTTAAACTTAAAGCAACTCATTTAGTATCTCACGGTTTCGGAGGGTCAGGAGTTAAGGCTTAACCGGATCTTCTGCTCAGGGTCTCAGAGGGCTGCAGCCACGGCGTCAGCCAAGGCTACAGGCTCAACCAGGGACGCTCCCGTGGCTGCTGGCAGCCGTCAGCTCCCTGCGATCTTCCAGACCCAGGGTCTCACCTCTGCTGGCCCCTGGGTGGATGCTGCTCTCAGCCAGGGCAGACCCCTGTATGGGGTCTTCTCCATGGGACATCTCACAACACAGTAGCTTCCTTTTTCAAAACCACCAAAGGAGAATCTCCTTGCAAAATGTGCAATAGAATACTATGCATCCTAATCACAGAAATGACAATCCATTCTCTTTGTCATCTACTCGTTAAGAATCACAGGTTCCACCTGTGCTCAAGGAGAGGAAACTACCGAGGGTGTAAATGTCAGGGAGTAGGGACCATGGGACCCTCAGAGTCTGTCTGCCTCTGGGTCTGATTCCATTATCTACCGGTTCGGCTGGTTCTCTCGTATGGAGCCCTGTTTCAACTTTGAGGTATTTTCTTTGTTAACTTGTTTAAAGAAATTGTTGGGAGGCATAGACAGAAGAAGCCTTCCCTAGGAAAGATTGAGTTTTGTTTCTACCAGTAGCCTCAGGAAAAAAAAAAAGGAAGGAAATCCAGAATACATTGAAATCTGCTGCCGGCTTCAGGCTTTCTATGGCTATTCAAATTTCAACCTTATATGAGAGCCATTTAGTCCTTACAAAGTCTCAAGAGTGACCATTTTTCCTCCTTGCCACGCAACAACGTCCAGACAAGCACAGCTTCTTGAATCGTCTTTCCGCACAATGAGATTTTACTGGTTTACTCTCACTAGAGATGCCCCACTTTGCTCTTTAAAACTGCCCACTTGGGGTGGGTCTTAGGAATTTGTCTCCTGTCCCTTCCTTCAGCAGTCACTATGTGGTTCTTATGGCCAGATGTCTTTTGGGATGCTCTAAGTATTAAATATATCCTCTAGTAAATGGGGTGGTAAAAGGGCAGTCACAAGATGTGAGGTAGAAAAAACTCCTACGTTTTTAGTACATTCTTTCAATATAATTTCATCCTATCACCGCTAGGAGGTTTCTCACGTATGCGGTATAAGAAATGCTTTGGAAAGTGAAGGCACCACAGGAATAAAGATGGCATGTGCTGTGCTGGGCCTAGTCGCTCAGTCGTGTCCGACTCTTTGCGACCCCATGGACTGTAGACCACCAGGCTCCTCTGTCCATCGGGATTCTCCAGGCAAAAACACTGGAGTGGCTTGTCATGCCCTCCTCCACAGGATCTTCCCAACCTAGGGATCAAACCCACGTCCTCCACATGGCAGGTGGATTCTTTACCATCTGAGTCACAAGGGAAATCCAAGAATACTGGAGTGGGTAGCCTATCCCTTCTCCAGGGGAACTTCCCAACCCAGGAATCTAACTAGGGCTTCTTGCATTGCAGGCATATTCTTTACCAGCTCAGCTGCCTGGAAAGCCCAAGGAGGCTATAAGGTGTCTGAAAAATTAAGAAGCCATCATTCATTCATTCAACAAGTATTTACTGAGCACCTACAAGGCGTCAGACCAGACAATTCTCTAACAGAGACACGTCAGTAGATGCAAGTGACAAAACTCTTTGTCCACAGGGAACTTGCCTCTACTAAGTATTTTATTAAGCATGAGGGCATCAAGCTATTTATTGTAAGAAATGGAAAGACCCCCTTTGACATGAAGAGGTCCAAAGGAGGTTCGGGGAAAAAAAGAGATGTAAAAATATAAAACTCTTTTACCTCTCCAGGTGACGGAAAATCAGATTGAGCCTTCATTTTCAAGATGAAATTTATTAATTTAAAATGTCTGCTAAGACTGTTAAAAACACACTCCATCCTGTGGGGGGAATGAACTTTCTCACATCTGGATGGGGAATATTGGTGGAGGATAAAATTAATGTACAGGCGAACCTATTTGCAAAGGAGAAAGAGAGACACAGATGTAGAGAAAAAACACATGGACACCCAGTGGGGAAAATGGCGTGGGAGGAATCAGGATCAACAAAAACACACTGTTATGTATAAAGAGACAATTGATGAGAAACTGCCATATAGCACAGGAAGCTCTAACTCAATGCTCTGTGGTTACCTAAATGGGAAGGAAATGCAAAAAAAGAGGGGATACATGGACACGTGTGGCCAACTCAATGGACATGAGTTTGAGCAAGCTCTGGGAGATGGTCAAGGACAGGGAAGCCTGGCGTGCTGCACTTCATGGGGTCACAAAGAGTCGGACACAACTGAGCAACTGAACAACAAAAATAGCTGATTCTCTTTGCTATAAAGTGGAAAATAGCACAACATTGTAAAGCAAATATAATTCAATAAAAAAATTTTTAAATACACAAACAAGTTCTTCTTTGATTAAATAATAACAGTATTGGCACAGGAGATGGGTTTCAGTGTGATACGATAAGAAATTACAATCACTTCTCGGCCTTTTGGCTAAGATCAAGTGAAGAAATTACAGGCCTTTTCTTCTGTGCCTAGAATCCTTTCACCACTGATTTTTTTTTTTTAAATATTGCTTTCTTGACTCTCAGCCTTATTTTGGAGGCTATGCTCCTATGCAGTGAGTATGGAAAGACAGTCCTCACTAGGACTGCGAGCTAGGGAGGATCTCTCCCTCCCCACTCTGAGGACACCTGTGAGTGGGCTAGTTAGGCCTTCTCTGCTCTAAATCTCAGCAAGAAATGCAGTGCCTCTTTCCTTGGGTTCATCCTTCCGTACTCATCTCATCTTGGTAGGAAGACCACAAGAATTAGGCTCAAAGTATTGGCCTGGGCAGAGGACAAAGGAGAACAATGTGGCTGTTTTTAGTCTAGGCCTTACATCTCTGGTGGCTAAGATGGTAAAGAATCTGCCCACAATGCCGGAGACCCGGGGTCCAATCCCTGGGTCAGGAAGATCCCCCGGAAAAGGGAATGGCAACCCACTCAAGTATGCTTGCCTGGAGAATTCCATGGATGGAGGAGCCTGGAGGGCTACAGTCCACGGGGTCACAAAGAGTCAGACACGACTGAGCAACTAACACTTTACATCAGAGAGACAAGGGAAGCTGGACGTCCACTCACAGTACAGCCCAATTTATGAGGATCAGAGTTTGGAGCCAAAGCTTATAATGACAAAAGGAGTAACTACATCAAAGGATCTCACTCTTCAAGTTTTCTCGTCATTGTGTAGTTGAGGTGAAAGGCTGGTCAAGCATGTAGCATTATAGGTTCCAGGGCAACTTGGCCTCTTTTCACTCTAAAGTTAAATTTAGTAAGTGTGTTAGTCGCTCAGTCATGTCCCACTCTGCGACCCCATGGATGATAGTCCACCAGGCTCCTCCATCCATGGAATTCTCCAGGCAAGAATACCATAGTGGGTTGCCATTCCCTTCTCCGGGGTAATCTTCCTAACCCAGGGATTGAACTTGGGTATCCTGCATTTCAGGCATATTCTTTACCATCTGTGCCACCAGGGAAGCCCACCAAATCTAAAAAGTCCAACTCTATGAAACAGAGATTATCATCATACTTCTTTTAAAAGAGAGGAAATCAAGACTTGGAACTCAAACGAACTGCCTGAGATCAAAGAACTAATAAATGGAAAGACTAGTTTCTGGGACAGATTCTTTGCTCAACTAGGCTGACTTATCAAAGAATCTGTCTATTTTCCACTGGCATTTGTACCATTTGCAGTAGTTTTCATACATAGTCCTCAAAATTACCTAGCCAAGTATTAGACCATTATTACATTTTTTAAGAGTCCAACACCACTGCCCTGTTGTGATCTGCTTGGAATGCTGGGAGTGGTAAACTCACCTGTATTAGCTTTCCATTGTTTCCATAACAAATTACCAAAAACATAACAGCTTACAACAGCAGAAATCTACAGTTCTGTAGCTCATTGTACTAAACCAAGGTGTTAATAGGCTCCATTTTTTTCTGGAGGCTCTAAGAGAAAATCTATTTCTTGCTTGTTAACAAAATTCAGTTCCTCACAGTTGTCTCCATTTTCCTTCTAGCTATAGGATAAAGTTCTTTCCCAGTTCTTAAAAGCCCATTGCATTCCTTGGCTCAAGGTTCCCTTCTTCCATTTCAAAATCCAGGAACAGTGGTCAAGTCCCTCTCACAAATTTTTCTTCCTCCTTCTTCTGTCTCATCTCTCTGACCCACCAGGGAAAGCTGTTCCACTCTCAAGGACTCCTGTAATTAGCCGAGCCCACCTAGATAATCCAGTAAAGTCTCCCACCTGACCCTTGATCGTTGCCCTTACCTGTGATCGTACCTACAAAGCCTCTTTTGCAATAGTTATTGACTTCATGGTATTCCCACAAAAGAAAGAAAGTGAAGTCGCTCAGTCATGTCCAGCTCTTTGTGACCCCATGGACTGTAGCCTACCAGGCTCCTCCATCAATGGGATTTTCCAGGCAAGAGTACTGGAGTGGGTTGCAATTTCCTTCTCCAGGTATTCCCACAAATTCATATCAAAATCCTAAACCCCAGTGTAATATTATTAGGAGGTAGGGCATTTGATAGGTAATTAGATCATGAGAGTAAAGCCCTCATGAATGGGAACTTATTAAAAAAGAAAAAAAGAAAAAAAAAGCCCCAGAAAGCTCTTTCTCACCCCTGTCACTATGAATCGATAAAACGAGAAAACAGCCATCTGCAACCCAGAATAGGGTCCTCATCAAGTCCTCACCGGAACCTCTGTCGCTGCCTCCAGAACTGTTAGAAATAAGCTTCTGATGTTTGTAAGTCCCACCCCACCCCACCCACTGCAGTCCATGATATTCTGTTATAGCAGCCCATGTCCGGCTTCCCAGGCGACTCAGTGGTAAAGAATCCTCCTGCCAGTGCAGGAGACACAGGTTCCATGCCTGTCTGGGAAGATCCCCTAGAGGAGGAAACGGCAACCCACTCCAGGGTTCTTACCTGGGAAATCCCATGGACAGAGGAGCCTGGAGGGCTACAGTCCATGGGGTCACAGAGTCAAGAGTTAGTGACTAAACAACCACCACTAAGACCGCTGTAGGGTAACACACCACCAGACTCTGAATCTCAGGACACAGACATCTCTGGGGATCCATCATTCTGCTTCTGACCTTCCCTCCTAGCTCAGCTGGTAAAGAACCCGCCTGCAATGCAGGAGACCCTAGTTCGATTCCTGGGTCAGGAAGATCCACTGGAGAACAGATAGGCTACCCACTCCAGTATTCTGGCCTGGTGAATTCCATGGACTATACAGTCCATGGGGTGGCAGAGAGTCGGACACGACTGAGCGACCTTCTCTTTCACTTTCCCTTCCTTCTGTTTCCACACAACCCTAGTAACCCGGCCCCATGATGGTCCTTAAACAAGAAAGTCATAGTGCCTGCAAACAGAGGCTGGGTTGGGAAGAAAGAGTTTTATTAATGGCCTCTTTCCATCATGCAAAAAATGAGAGACTTCAAGTAATTACAATAATTACATTACTATGTATACAAATGTGATTTTAGAAGGTTTCAAAAGAGGATATAAACTTCCTAAGTAATTAGAATAGAATTTTTTACTGGGGTATACTTATTTTGTGATGCAGAACAATAACTTTTCAAGCTACATACTAAAAAAGTTCTTATTATATGTCATTTAGATGCTTTATGAAACAATAATAATTCATATCTTTAATACTAAACCATGTCACAACAGGGAAATATTATTTGTTTCCATAAAAATTTTCATAATGATAACACATTCATTTTTTTTGCTTTCTCCAGGTTTATGTTTGTGGTACTTTATCACTTTAGGATAATTGTCCTTTTTGTGATGCAAGAGTTTTCTATTAATTCCACCTGAAATGGAAATTTTAAAATTGTTTTTTTGTGATTTCAGAGTACATTTACTTATTCCATTAAAAGATAAGTTTCTTATTGAGTATTATTTAGTCATTTTAGTCTTCTTCTAAGTGATAGGTGCTTTGTAAAAGGTAAAATTGGTTATAACCTTTTATTCTTGAAGGTTTGCCCAAATCTTAACATGAAATAGTCCAGTAATTTCCAGTGCTAACCTAAGCCAATAGATACAATAATTGGACTATTTATCTATTTTGTGTTATGAATAAATCCAGACGCCATATCATAGCACAAATTTCTTATTCACTCATCTCCTAAAGTTTATCTGAGAAAACAGAAATATGTATTCCATAAACAGCTTGAGTTAACCTTTAGTCAACGCCCTTGGGATCTTTCTGTAACAATGAAATCTATTCGGTATGCACACCTAGGAAAGGCACCTTTGATCAAAAGGCAGATACAGAGGTAATAGAGTTTTCATCATAATGCTTAACCAAATCATATTTTTCTATTTCCCCAATAAATGATATTCACATAGCAGGTTCTTCATTACCCAAATGGGAATAAAGCATTCTAATATATCAAATACTATGTTTAATAGAAACATGTGATATGTAGATTTCTTATAATCAGAAAGCAGAAGAGAACACGGCATAAAGAGGATCTAAATAAATGTTCATTTCCTTCCTTTGGGGAAAAAAATCCCTTAGTAAACTATTAAAGAAATCGATCTTTACAAAAAAAAACAAAAAAACATTAAGAGCAAAATTTAATCACCATTAATGAGATCTCAGAAATGAATCCAAATACAAAGAAAGCCAACGGTCTTTGACTGTCGTACCTGAGAAAGGTGGCTGGCTATGCACAGAGAGCAGACCATGTGACTCTAATGTTTAAGAGCAAGAAAAGAAAAACAACTCTCTACAAAAACAGTAGTAAGAGCTATTGTTTACTCTTCACTTCCTCTGTTCCTGAGATAGAGCTAAGTGCTTATTATGGATTAATACATTCCTAACAATTGTGTGGTTTATGTGGCATGACCATTTTGGAGATGAGAAAACAAAGATTCATTTTTTGAGCAATTTTTAAAATTTGTTTAAGGTCAAATAGCTAATAAGTGTCAGAGTGGGGATTTTTGAATCAGAGTTCAAAGTCCACAATCTTTCTAAAATTTACTAAAAAGTTTAGCTAACAGTTTTTAACTTCTGGGGGAAAGGATACTCTTGTGGGCTTTAGTAACACATTTTGCCATATTGTATGTACACACAAATTGCCAGAAGAAATAACAACAGCCTCAGAGCATGCAGATGAAACCACTCTTAGGGCAGAAAGTGAAGAGGAATTAAAGAGCCTCTTGATGAGGGTGAAAGAGAAGAATGAAAAAGCTGGCTTGAAACTCAGCATTAGAAAAACGAAGATCACAGCATCCAGTCCCATCACATCATGGCAAATAGAAGGGGAAAATATGGAACCAGTGATAGATTTCATTTTCTTGGGCTCCAAAATCACCTTGGACAGTGACTGCAGTCAAGAAATTAAAAGATGCTTTCTCCTTGGAAGGAAAGCTATAACAAACCTAGACAGCATATTAAAAAGCAGAGACATCACTTTCCCAACAAAGGCCCATACAGTCTAAGCTATGGTTTTTCCAGTAGTCATGTACAGATGTGAGTTGGACCATAAGGAAGGCTGAGTGCTGAAGAATGGATGGTTTTGAATTGTGGTGCTGGAGAAGACTCTTGAGAGTCCCTTGGACAGCAAGAAGATCAAATCAGTCAATCCTAAAGGAAATCAATCCTGAGTATTCAGTGGAAGGAGTGATGCTAAAGCTCCAATACTTTGGCCACCTGATATGAAGAGCCAACTCATTGGACAAAGACCCTAATGCTAGGGAAGAATGAAGGCAAAAGAAGAAAGGGGAAGCAGAAGATGAGATGATTAGATGGCATCACTGACTCAATGGACGTGAATTTGAGCAAACTCCAGGAAACAACAGAGGACAGAGGAGCTGGCACGCTACATTTCCTGGGGTCACAAAGTCGGACATGACGTAGTGACTGAACAACAACAAATGTTACGTTAATAGGTCACTCAGTTGTGTCCGACTCCGTATGACTCCATGGACTGTAGGCCACCAGTCTCCTCTGTCCATGGATTTCTCCAGGCAAGAATATTGGAGTAGGTTGCCATCTCCTTCTCCCAACAATGAATGTACACACAGACAAAAAATAGTGTACGTATCAGCCTAAAATAATAGTTGTACACAACGAAATAGCTACCTGTGTTTTCTTATTAACATATTGCCAGTACAACATTAAGAAGGAACCCAGGCCTAGCTTGCAAGCCATAAACAATAAGAGGAGAATAAAAGGAAAAACATACATCACCAAATGTGTTGGACTTTGGTTTTCAAGCCTGACTTCATGGGATTCAACAGAGATAATGCAAAATACTAAACTGCATTTAATATTGCCTAAATACAAATGTTTCTTTTCAATATAATCATTAAGTTTTCCACTCGTTTCACATACAGTATAATTTTAGTAAAAAATTTACTTATATCACTCAGTTGTATTCCCTAATAAATGATATTAAGATACATACTAGTTCACTATGTATTAATCCATCTGCAAACCTGAAACAAAACAGTGGTTGGTAACATTCAAATATGCTGAGTGTTCATATAATTCACAAAACCTCCAAAACCATCACTACAGAAGTAACACTGACAATCTTTGCTGGAAATCTTCTATTGAATTTGCTCTACCTTTTCAACTAGAAGTCCAGTTTCTGTTGTCTATATGTTAGTATTGATTTAATGGTTTAATTAACACTATGAGGTCCTGCACACATTTAATTGAATGCTAAGTACAATATTATTTTAGATAGTTGTTTTGCTGTATTTTAGCACGATGCCTAAGGGAACCCTCTCAGCATTAGCAAATCACACAGCATTGTTTTTCCTCCAAGGAATCTGGTTCCCCAAACCAGTCATGATGCAAGCGTTTTTTGCAAGTTTTTTTCATACCGAGTACAAACTTTGCATGAAATCAGAACATCCTACTCACATACGCATTTTACTAAGAAAGTGCTCACTAAGATGATACACCACACTTCCAGGAAAAACCAGAGAGCAGTCAAAATGTCAATTATATTTGTATGGGAAGTAAACAGGAAGAAAAATTTCCACGTTGCAAAAATCAAGTACTCAGCAACCTGTTGTACTCCAAAGAAACAATCAGTGAACATAATGCAAGCAACTTGTTTTCCTGGGTAACCTAACCAACAAGAAAACCAAAACAACGTCGGGATAAGGTGCAATAGAAAACTCCCAATCATACCCAGGCTTGCAAAATCAGTGTTCAGACTGAGAAATGTGTGTATCTGGGTACAGGCCCAGAGCTTCATATATTATGAACGTCTATGAACTTCTTCCTATTTATTCTTAGCTGACCTCTGTATCATACAAAAGATCGTTACATGTGATCAATTTTTAGAATCATACAGTCTGACTAAACAAGCAATATTATGTATAGTTAAAAATATCTGACTCTGTGGGTGTGTGTATTAATGTTTAATAGGGGTGGAACTAGAACTTTGGGTTCTGTTCATATGATATTTCACCTTAAAATAATTTTTACACCTGTGCTCAGCTTTATCATCCACAAAATGATAAAAGAAAAACAAGCTTCTTTCTAGCACATCAGATATAAACACCAATAGTCTCCAGAACCACACCACTTTATAAAACAACTGGTTACAAAGATTAATGTCAGTGTAATCCAGAGAGTGCCAATGCATGTATGAAAATCTTGGGATAAACCCTGTCATTTCTGTGTAACAAGGAACAATCATTCTTCATAGAGAAAAGATACTGACAATTAGCAACTAAAAAGCAAAAATAGGACAATTCCCCATATAAATAAAAGGCTGCTAACCCTTCCCCTTTCCCTGAAACAGCCCAGTTTTTTTTTCAATGATAAAGCATCAGTCAAAATTTTACTCTCTTTAGAATATCAAAAGGAAATTTCAAGGAATATATGGTGTCTCCTAAACATCCAGGAATTACAAACAAGGCAAATAAAAGATCAGATTTCATAATTAGGTTTGCATTATTTCATTATTAAATGACACTTCAAAAAAATAAATAAATAAATGACATTTCAATTTGTATATCTCTTTATTACTTCCTTCTCTAAAAATTCTTGTTTTTACTTTTTTGTTTAGGTTCTTCTGAATAGAAAGGAAGACGATTAGCATCAGACTTTCAGTTCTACAAACTCCATCCCCTAATTCCACAGTGGTTCAGTTCTATAGACACTGGACTATAATTCCGTTTCCCTTGACTTTTACAAAAATAGAAATAATAAGGCTTATTTACCTGCTTCACTTGGAAAATACAAACATCCAAGCACCTCAGAACAGATCTCTATATTTTTATATCTTTTCACTAGAGGAAACACTGTGATGAAAGTCCTTACAAACATAAATGAAAGCAAAAAGCTAGAACTACAAAGTTAACCTTCAAGGAAATTTAAATTGCAAATGCCCCAATAGGGTTGACTCATGGCCTCTCTTCATTTCCAATAGTACATCCTCAGTCACCTGTGCAAATCACCTTCAGAGACAACTTGGCACTCACAAAGTCGTAAGATGGAGCTGTGGGAAAGAGAGATGAGATGGGATTCTCTTTTTATAACCTCACCTCTGCTCTCTTGAAAAGCTGAAAAATATCAAAGCTAAGCTATTTTTCCTGCTGGCGCCCTAAGAGGAATTATCTCATCTTCCACCTGCCTCCTTGGAATAGGTCTTACAATAGTTAAGCAAGGGGCTCATACATCACTCCAGTCAAATTATCAGATGGGCTCCCTTTCTGTTTGGATACGGAGATGGAAAAATTCACGGACTCCAAATATTATTCAAAAATTCAATTTAGAGGATTTCTCCATCACCAAGCCAAGTGTTATCTTTGACTTCCCAGAGAGAATTTCAGATGTTTTTTATGACTCGACCACTGTTAAGCATTACCAGGACATGTGAACGTACAGTCTGCATGGTTGCAAACCTCAAGAATATTGACGATCATAGGTAACCATTTAAAAACAGAAACGATGAATTCTTAACAGATGGAACACATCAGTGTTATCAGTACCACTGTCCATGTTGCAGAGAAGAAGGCAATTCTGACTCCACAGTGGAACTGCTCCTCTGACTTGCTTTCTGTTGCTTTTGTTATTCTAATCAGACAGAATGGCCTGCCTCCAAGAATCCTGCCCCTCTGCCTGACTGTTCAGAACCCTATCCACTTGTAGATGGCCGGAAGGGAGAAATGAACACAGACTCCACCTGAGGCTTGCCATTCTAGGAGATGTTTGCAAGATTAATGGCCTTTTTTCTTTGCTTCCTTACTCTGCTCATCTCTGATCTATGAAAAAAACCTGGCATCCAGACCCTGATAAGATGGTTATTTTGAGGCACTAGCCTGCCATCTCCTCAGGCAGCCAGCTCCCAATTAAAGTCTCTTCCATGCCTCAACCTGTCTCTTGGATTCATTGACCCGTCGTGCAGTGAGCAGAGCGAGTTTGGACTCAGTAACACACAGACCAATGGAACGATACTTCTCAGAAATGTCACTGATACTTTTCTCGTCTTAAAAGTTTCTTACGTAGGGCTATCACAAAGCATGTACTCTCCAAAAATGAACAAAGCCAGCTTGAAAAACCTCAGTCACAAAAGAAGCAGAGTGACTCTGAATCACAATCTCCACGGAGGGGATTAGTTTGCGCAATCTCTGGAAGCCCCCAATAAATGGCTTCTTGGCTCCGCGCAGGTCGCCTGCCCTCCAGGCTGGATACTTTCTGGTTGTTTCATAACAGCCCGTTACCTTTTTTTGTTTATCTCTGACCATAACAGAAAATCCCTACTGGCACAGGGGCAGGGGAAGAATCAAAACAGAGATTTCTTTAAAGGTCGGTGTTGTTTATTTTCTGGAAATCACTGATCTGGGGCTCTTATTATGAGTCCAGGGGGAAAGGGACAGCATCTAATCCTTTATTCTATACACACCTAGGACAATACCAAAACTATGAGCATGCTCACTGGGGCTTTCCAGGGTTGCTCTGCCTTCTGGATAGATCACCACCCTCGGAAGCTACACTTCCTGGGAGTCCTCCCAAATTGTATTTTAATAGCATGGATGACTTCCAGCAGAATAGGAACAATAGCTAAGAAATGCTTTAAGCTATATAATGACACTAGCTAATGTGTGTTGAGCAGTTTCTAAGGGCCAGGTAAACACATAAATAGGTTCCTTACATGTGTATATTGACTCTAAGCACTTCTTTCTTATTCTTGCGGGAAAAAATAAAAGGTAAGTAAAGAACACATGGGACTCAACTGCCACCCTTGGATCTTTGAATTTTGATTCTTTCATGTGACAAGAACGACAAACAGTGACCATGCACATTGCTTCACGCTCGATACGCATGGCCAATGCACTCTTCATTAATATTGCAAAGGCTTGCTTTGCTGCTGTTTAGTTGCTTAGTCGAATCTGACTCTTTTGTGACCCCATGGACTGTAGCCCACCAGGCTCTTTGTCCAGGAGATTTCCAGGCAAGAATACTGGAGTGGATTACCATTTCCTTCTCTAGGGGATCAAATCTGCATCTACTGCATTGACAGGCAGATTCTTTACCACTGAGCCACAAATACTGAAAAGACCTGCTATCACATTTTAAAATAAAAACAATTTTATTTGGATTAGGTATCATGTTTATTATGGCCAAAGCACATCTGTCGAGTTCTTTTTAATATTTATAATGTTGCAAGGTAGGCTTACTTTTCAAATACATTTGAACACTTGCTTGATAGTCTTGAGAGTGATATTAATTCATCCATTTTTACATTCTTTCATGAGCCATCTGAGAGCAGCTCTCAACAAGGAACTAGAGGAAATTCCAAAGATATAAAGTCAGCTTCCTTCTTAAGATATTTATTGCTTGCACTGCTTTATTTTTAGAACATTATTGGAGAATTAGAGTTTAAAACTGTATTGAATGAGGTATAATAATAGCAATGGACTGCAGAGACTTTCTTAATCTCTAACACTGGCACCACTGGTCATTTTTAAGCAAACCTCAAAGGATATTATTCTTTCCACAAGGACAAAAAGGTGTGTATGGTATGGGGAGGGAAGAAAGAGGAGAAGAGAGGGAAGGGGACAAGGAGGAGAAAAAGGAGGGCAAGATTGAGAGAAAATACGCTACAATACTCACCAAATCCATACTGAACAATAGGCTTCAAAGCATATGAGCCAGGAGCAACAGCTATCAAAGCAAATACAGTCAACAATCTGATCTTTCACTTGACTTAATTAAAACAAGACTTTTGATAGCAGCTCTTCCTCTAGAGCATTTATGCTAAGTGTTCCCTAACTGAGGGAGAAAGTGCCATACCTCCATTCCTTTGCCTCTGCTGTTAGTTAGGGTGACACTCATCTGTCGTGTTAAGGCTACACCTGTTGTAACTAATGAGTTAAGAGTGACCAAAAGAAATTTCCAGTGGTCATGTATGGATGTGAGAGTTGGACCATAAAGAAAGCTGAGCGCCAAAGAATTGATGGTTTTGAACTGTGGTGTTGGAGAAGACTCTTGAGAGTCCTTTGGACTGCAAGGAGATCAAACCAGTCCATCCTAAAGGAAATCAACCCTGAATATTCATTGGAAGAACTGATGCTGAAGCTCCAATACTGTGGCCACCTGAAGCGAAGACCTGACTCACTGGAAAAGACCCTGATGCCGGGAAAGATTAAAGGCAGGAGGAGAAGGGGACGACAGAGGATGAGATGGCTGGATGGCATCACCGACTCAAAGGGCATGAGTTTGAGTAAACTCCGGGAGTTGGTGACAGACAGGGAAGCCTGGCGTGCTGCAGTCCATGGGGTCACAAAGAGTCAGACACGACTGAGCGACTGCACTGACTGATAACAAATTTGGAAATTATTTCTAGGTCAACAGTGGGCATCAGAGCTACCCACAGAAAACTCCCCTGGTTATCTGTATTCTGAATAACTTACCTAAAATTTAAATAATGATGAATATAATTTTAGTGATCATGAGTTAACAGTGTGATCTTTTATTCCTCTTTCTTGTTCTTCGCATCTGTGTTGCAGGGGCCAGGGTATAGGTTTTATAGTCTCATCAACGATCTCGGTTATAAAATCTGAAGGTTTCAGCTATAGCAAATTTTAAACAGAGTAATCAATTCTGAACACATGAAATAAAGTGACGTAACCTATCACTAACTTGTGTGTGAGTGCTCAGTTGTGTCCAACTCTTTGTGACCCCATGGCCTGTAGCCCGCCAGCCTCCTCTGTCCGTGAGATTCTCCCAGCAAGAACACTGGAGTGGGTGGCCATTTCCTTCTCCGGGGATCTTCCTGACCCAAGGGTCAGATCAATGTCGCCTGTACTGGCACTCAGATTCTCTAACACTGTGCCATTTGATAATAGGTATTACTAATTAACGCTCTCCTACAATTGATGCAAAGTTAAATCTTGCTTAATACACAAACTGCAAAGAAAAAGCAAATAAAAGCAAAAGTGTTTTTTAATAAATTTGTGTTAAATAGATTGTAAACAGGCACTGTTGCAGGTTCTGTGAATACAGTCAAAGAACTTAGCCCCTAAGGGGTCAGAGGCTGGTAAATGCTTCGAGATAGTAAAAGTAATCACAGGAAGGAAAGCAACAGGAAAGCCCTCTCTGAGAAGGTGCCTTTTAGGCTGAAACTGAAATGTCAGGAAGGAAACAATCTTATGAGGATAAGGAGGACCAGCTCTCTGGGCAGAGGGAACACCCAGTGCCCCGGATTTAAGTGCAAGTACGTTTGGCATGTGGCCGGAGCAAGCTAGGGAGAGAACAGTACCTCAAAAGAAGCCCAGAGGAGTAGGCAAGTGCAGGACTTCAAAAGCTGGAGTAAGGAGAGTGGGTTTCCTAAGTGGGATGGGACCTTTCAAGGGTTCTGAAGCAGGAGAGTGATACACAGAGAATGAATTCAGGGGGAGCGCCTATCCGAGAAAGGACACCAAGAAGATACCATGCTGACTTGGACTAGAAAGTTAGGGAAAAAAAGAGAAAAGACAGATCTGAGATACTGACTCTCTGTGACCCTGTGGACTGTAGCCCGCCAGGATCCTCTGTCCATGAGATTCTCCAGGCAAGAACACTGGAGTGGGTTGCCATGCCCTCCTCCAGGGGATCTGTCAGAACCAGGGATCAAACTTGCGTCTCTTATGTCCCCTGCCTTGGCAGGCGAGTTCTTTACTATTAGCACCTGGGAAGTCAGAAACAATGCTAACTCCTAGACATTTGGCTTGACCAAGTACCAGGTGGACGATAGCGCCAGTAGTGAAACGGGAAAGACTAGAAACGGTAGAGGAAATACAGTTCTGTCGTGGCTGCGTTCTGTTTCAGACACCTAGGCACACCAGGTCTGGTGTTTAGTCAAGCAATGTACTTCACAACCCTAATGTTTATAACAATTAATATCATGATAGGCAGGGAATCCGAAATTCTCACATCACTATTCTGTTGTACCAAGTATCCTGCATTAGAAAAAGCTACATCTATGGAGAAAGATGGATAAGCTGACATGTAAAACGCACACGAGGACCAGCATCCTTGGGTGATTACAATCTTGCACTCTCAACACTAAACCTGGGACCCCCCTCTACAGGTGAAGATACTGAATGACAAAATGATGGGGCAAAGAGAGCAAATACCCTGATCAATGGATAACACTGGCTTTCATCCAAGAGCAGGCCATTCTTGTACAATCAGACTGTTCAATTTGAAAGAGAAAGCAGTGTCAAAATACAGTTCCTGGATGTTCTTGTTCTCTTTTGAAGCCACTGAGACCTTTAGAATCCTCCCACCAGAACAACACAGAGGACAGGGCAAGTGCTAAAACAAATTAACCCAAGATATTGCTTTGAATAACAGGAAGTGCCACATTCCATCTATCATGTTTCAGAAAACAAAGCAATGAAGAATAGTGAGCAGAAGTAATCAAAAGAGAGAGGGAGAGAGAGACTGGAATCTGGGGGGGGGGGGGGGGAAGTACTACAAATACCGTATCTGAAACATTCCTGCCTAAAGATTCCTCTGTAACTCTAGGATTGTCCCCATCTGTACTTGACATTTTTCATTGCTTGTCTCCCTCCATTTAATCTTCACATAAACTCTTTGAGGTAGGTATCATTATACAGATGAGAACACTCATGTTCAGAAAAGCTAAGTTTGTAGTCTTGCACGGTTAGTAAGTTTGAGAGCTAGGATTGAACTTCAGTTCTGTTTAACTTCAAACTTCATGTAGTGCCTTCCAATTTTTCTTAGAATGAATTGAATTTATTTTTAAGATAAGTGTCTAATTTTTAATAGTTTGCTATATGCATTTCTGGTTACACAGTAGGTGCACAGTATATTTTCAGTTATCTGCCATTATAAAGTGACAGGTGGACTCAAGTGGCACCGAGGACTTCCTATGCCATGACTACACAGACAAGAACAAACCCTTCTATACGATGCTGACAGAGCATGGACTATTTTGATAAGATGGACCAGCCTGCACATTTGTATGCTGCTATAGCAAGTTGAAGCTGAAACTCCAATACTTTGGCCACCTGATGCGAAGAGCTGACTCATTTGAAAAGACCCTGATGCTGGGAAAGATTGAAGGCAGGAGGAGAAGGGGACGACAGAGGATGAGATGCTTGGATGGCATCTCCGACTCAATGGACATGAGTTTGGGTAAATTCCAGGAGTTGGTGATGGACAGGGAGGCCTGGTGTGCTGTGGTTCATGGGGTCACAGACAGTTGGACAGGACTGAGTGAATTGAACAGATTCATAACATAAAACACTTTGAAAATAAATTCTGTTTCCCTCTTACTTTCATAGACAGATCTTTTGATCATCAATTTACTTTTATGACAAATTGCTGTTGTTCAGTCACTAAGTAATATTTGACTCTTTGTGACCCTATGGACTCTAGCACATCAGGTTCCTCTGTTCTCCACCATCCTCCAGAGTGTGCTCAAATTCATGTCCATTGAGTCAGTGATGCTACATAAGCATCTCATCCTCTGCTGCCCCCTTCTCCTTTTGTCTTCAGTCTTTCTTTCCCAGGCCCAGGGTCTTTTTCCAATGAGCTGGCTCTTTGCATTATGTGGCCAAAGTATTGGAGCTTCACCTTCAGCAACAGTACTTTTGAATATTCATGGTTGATTTCCTTTAGGACTGACTGGTTTGATCTCCTTGCAGCCCAAGGGACTCTTAAAGTCTTCTCTAACACCACTGTTCCAAAGTATCAATTCTTCAGTGCTCAGCCTTCTTTATGGTCCAATTCTCACATCCATACATGACTACTGAAAAAAACATAGCTTTGACTAGCAGTCATTTGTCGGCAAAGTAATGTCTCTGCTTTTTAATATGCTGTCAAGGTTTGTCATAGCTTTTCTTCCAAGTATCAAGCAAATTTTCATGGCTGCAGTCACCATACACAGTAATTTTGGACCCAAGAAAATAAAATCTGTCACTGTTTCTACAAAAATCTACTTTTTACCCTTCTATTTTCCATGAAGTGATGGGACAAGATGCCATAATCTAAGTTTTTAAATGTTGAGTTTTAAGCCAGCTTTTTTATTCTCCTCTTTCACTCTCATCAAAAGGCTCTTTAGTTCATCTTTACTTTCTGTGATTAGAATGGTATTATCTGTCTATCTGAGGGTGTTGATATTTCTCCCAGCAATCTTGATTTCAGCTTCTGCTTCATCCAGCCCAGGATTTCACATGATGTACACTGCATATAATTTAAATAAGCAGGGTGACAATAAACAGCCTTGACATACTCCTTTTCCAATTTGGAACCAGTCCATTGTTTCATGTTTGGTTCTAACCGTTGCTTCTTGACCCGCATATAGGTTTCTCAGGAGGCAAATAAGGTGATCCGGTATTCCTATCTCTTTAAGGATTTTCCAGTTTGTTGTGATCCATACAGTCAGAGGCTTTAGCATAGTCAGTGAAGCAGAAGTAGATGTTTTTCTCGATCATTGTTTTCTCCATGATACAACAAATGTCGACAATTTGATCTCCAGTTCCTCTGCCTCTTTGAAACCTAGCTTGTACATCTGAAAGGTCTCAGTTCACATACTGCTGAAGTCTAGCTTGAAGGGTTTTGAGCATTTCCTTGCTAGCATGTGAAATGAACACTCTGCATTTAGTTAGGTATATCTTTCCCCTTCTCCTTTGCCTTTCACTTCTCTTCTTTTCTTAGTTATTTGTAAAGCCTCCTCACAAAACCACTTGGCCTTCTGGCATCTCTTTTTCTTGGGGATGGTTTTGGTCACCATCTTCTGTAGAGTGTACAAACCTCTGTCCATAGTTCTTCAGGCACTCTATCTACTACTACTGGGTCTAATCCCTTGAATCTATTTTTCACTTCCACTGTATAATCATAAGGGATTTGATTTAGGTCATACCTGAATGACTTGATGGTTTTCCCTACTTTATTCAATTTGAGGCTGAATGTTGCAATGAAGAGCTGATGATCAGAGCCAAAGTCAGCTCCAAGTCTTGTTTTTGCTGACTCTATAGAGCTTCTCAATCTGCAGCTGCAAAAAACATAATCAATCTGATTTTACTATTGACCATCTGGTGATGTCCACGCATAGAGTCATCTCTTAACGTGTTGGAAAAGGGTGTTTGCTATGACCAGTGTGTTATTCTGTTAGCCTTTGCCCTGCTTCATTTTGTACTCCAAGGCCAAACTTGCCTATTATTCTGGGTAATTCTTGAGTTCCTACCTTTGCATCCCAATCCCTTATGATGAAAAGTACATGTTTTTTGGTATTAGTTCCAGAAGGTCTTGTAAGTCTTCACAGAATAATTCAAATCCAGCTTCTTTGGCATTAGTGGTTGGGGAATAGACTTGGATTACTCTGATACTGAACGGTTTGCCTTGGGAATAAACCAAAATCATTCTGTTGTTTTTGAGACTGCACCCAAGTACTGCATTTCAGACTCTTTGGTTGACTGTGAGGGCAACTCGATTTCTTCTAAGGGGTTCTTGCCCACGGTAGCAGATATAATGGTCATCTGAATTGAATTTGCCCATTCCCATCCATTTTGGTTCACTGATTCCTAAAATGTTGATGCACACTCTTGCCATCTCCTGCCTGACCACATCCAATTTACCTTTATTCGCAGACCTAACACTCCAGGTTCCTATGCAGTATTGTTCAGTACAGTATCAGACTTTACTTTCACAACCGGGCACATCCCCAGCTGAGTGTCATTCCTGTTTTGGCCCAGTCACTTCATTCTTATTGGAGCTATTAGTAATTATCCTCCACTCTTTCCCAGTAGCATATTGGACACCTTCCAATTTGGGGGTTCATCTTCCAGTGTCAAGTCTTTTTGCCTTTTCAAACTGTCCATGGTGTTCTCCGGGCAAGAATACTGGAGCGGGTTGCCATTTCCTTCCCCAGCGGACCGCATTTTGTTAGGACTCTTCACTACGACCCATCTGTCTTGGGTGTCCCTGCACGGCCCGGCTCATAGCTTCACTGAGTTATCCAAACACTTTTGCCACGATAAGGCTGTGATCCATGAAGAGGTTCATGACTAACAGCATTAAGCAACTCATATATGCAATATTTATGTCTAATATGACTGGAATCCTTTTATCTACATGATTTTTACATTTTTAATAACTATAGAAAATGTCATGGATGAAATGTGAACATGTGTACCTTTTCAGATACCACATATTGTACCAAAAATACAGTATATCAAAATGTACCAAAATACATTTGTTTCCCTGATATTAATTGAAACATTTGTGTAATAATTTCAGCTATCAGTTGAGTACTGAACATATATCAAACACAAATGTACTATCCACATGGTATCTTATTTAATATGAAAATCATTCAGTGTACTAGGTATTCCACTAAAAGCAAAATAAGGAAAAAGCAGTGCCCTTTATGGTGGACATGCTACCTGTTCTTTTGATAGGAATAAAGTTCTAGGTGGGATATGAATGCAAAGATAGACCCTGTGTATGCCCAGGCTCCCTTCAGCTAATGTGGCCATGTGCCCAAGCTCTTACCAATAGAATGTGAATAGAAGCAATTTGTGCACATTTCACCTTACTTGCTTGAATGGACATCAGTGCAACCAGACTAGACACTCTCCTCCTTTTCATAGCTGCAGGGTCATTCCAGCTGTGCTCCTATTTGACTATAAGGAGCAGAGTTACCAGCCAGATGAAAACACTTAAGATTGTTTCAGTTCAGTTGCTCAGTACTGTCTGCTTCTTGCAATCCTATGGACTGCAGCATGCCAGGCTTCCCTGTCCATCACTAACTCCTGGAGTTTACCCAAACTCATGTCCATTGAGTTGGTGATGCCATCCAAGCATCTCATCCTCTGTCGTCCCCTTCTCCTCCCGCCTTTAATCTTTCCCAGCCACAGGGTCTTTTCCAATGAGTCAGCTCTTCGCATCAGATGGCCAAAGTATTAGCGTTTCAGCTTCAGCATCTGTCCTTCCAATGAATTTTCTTTAGGACTGATTTTCTTTAGGATGGACTGGTTTGATTTCCTTGCAGTCCAAGGAACTCTCAAGAGTCTTCTTTGAATACCACAGTTCAAAAGCATTAATTCTTCAGTGCTCAGCTTTCTTTATAGTTCAACTCTCACATCCATACATGACTACTGGAAAAACCATAGCTTTGACTAGAGGGAAATTTGCTGGTAAAGTAATATCTCTGCTGTTTAATATGCTATCTAGGTTGGTTATAGGTTTTCTTCCAAAGAGCAAGAGTCTTTTAATTTCATGGCTGCTGTCACCATCTTCAGTGATTTTGGAGCCCAAAAAAGTAAAATATCTCACTGTTTCCATTGTTTCCCCATCTATTTGCCATGAAGTGATGGGACCAGATGCCATGATCTTACTTTTCTCAATGTTGAGTTTTAAGTCAACTTTTTCACTCTCCTCTTTCACTTTCATCAAGAAGCTCTTCAGTTCTTCTTCACTTTCTGCCATAAGGGTGGTGTCACCTGCATATCTGAGGTTTTTGATATTTCTCCTGGCAACCTTGATTCCAGCTTGTGCTTCATTCAGCCCAGCATTTCACATGATGTATTCTGTATAAGCTAAATAAGCAGGGTGACAATATACAGCCTTCACCTACTCCTTTTCCTGATTTGGAACCAGTCTGTTGTTCCATGTCCAGTTCTAACTGTTGCTTCTTGACCCGCATACAGATTTCTCAGGAGGCAGGTAAGGTGATCTGATGTTCCTATCTCTTGAAGAATTTCCACAGTTTGTTGTGACCCACACAGTCAAAGGCTTTGGCATAGCTAATAAAGCAGAAATAGATGTTTTTCTGGAACTCTCTTGCTTTTTCGATGATCCAGTAGATGTTGCCAATTAATCTCTGGGTTCCTCTGCCTTTTCTAAAACCAGCTTGAACATCTGGAAGTTCATGGTTCACGTACTGCTGAAGCCTGGCCTGGAGAATTTTAAGCATTACTTTACTAGCGTGTGAGATGAGTGCAATTGTCCAGTAGTTTGAGCATTCTTTGGCATTGCCTTTCTTTGGGATTGGAATGAAAACTGACCTTTTCCAGTCCTGTGGCCACTGCTGCATTTTTCAGATTTGCTGGTATATTGAGTGCAGCACTTTCACAGCATCATCTTTTAGGATTTGAAATAACTTAACTGGAATTCCATCACCTCCACTAACTTTGTTTGCAGTGATGCTTCCTAAGGTCCACTTGACTTCCCATTCCAGGATGTCTGGCTCTAGCTGAGTGATCACACCATCATGGTAAAATTATTTACTAAACCACTATTTTGACTTTTGTTTGTTGCAGTGACTTATCTAGTCTAATTAATAGATCAAACATGGATGTGTGTACAGTTCTATGTATGTATATACATATGTGTGTGTTACAGGCAATAACCAATCAAGGCTTTTGGTTTTACCTTTGCAGGATGATTAATTCAATCAATTCCTTAAGAGTAAGTGCAGACCAAAACACCAGGATCACCCACATGAACTGTAAATGAAACTATCGTTTTCTGATTATTATTGCTAATGATAACATTTCAGTTGTAGTTTTGAACTTAAAGGTTACGGTTTAGAAAACATTTCTAAAAATATTATCTCTTGATCTTCATTATATTCCTCTTATTTTGTACTTAACTAAACATATTCAGAGCAGTTAAGTGGTTTGCCAAATAGTACACACCCGTCAATCAGCAGAGGAGGCAGTAAACCAATGTCTTGTGTTCTTCACGCTACACTACACCATCTCTTTGTGACAATATTGCTAATGTTTGACTTGGTAAATTCAGTTAATTTGAACTGTACATTTCAAACAGGAAGTGAATTACTCCTTATGTTATTTTATTAATAATTATCCAAGATGAGACTTTCCTACTTCTATGTATTTGAGCATGTCTGATGTACTTTGTATTACTCTGAAAAATCCAACAGACCTATGTGAAGTATTAGGTTGGTGCAAACATAATTGCAGTTTTTGCACCGTTGAAATTTGCCATGTGATATTGGAATACATTCTCAATAAATGTGGTTATGTTACACAATATCTTGATATGCATTTCTCACTTTATTTTTTTTGCTGATTTACTATTTGCTGTTTATTTTATATTTATTTTAGACTATCGCAATGATATTAGGGGTTTCTCAAGTAGGTCAATCATAAAGAAACCTGAGTGATAAAGTGATGAAGCCTACCAATGCAGGAAACGCAAGAGATGCAAGTTTGATTCCTAGAGAAGAAAATGGCTCCTCTTCCACTCCAGTATTCTTGCCAGAAAATATCCATGGACAGAAGAGCCTGGCAGGCTATAGTCCACGGGGCCGCAAAGAGTTTGGACACAACTGAGCACGCACGTGCACACAACGACGTCAGACAAAAAGCACGTTCACGCGATTTTCTTGAGTTCAAAATGGGTCATAAAGGAGTGGAGACAACTTGGAACATCAACAGTGCATTTGGCCCAGGAACTCCTTACAAACATACAACGCAGTGGTGGTTCATGAAGTTTTGTGAAGGAAACTAGAGCCTTGAAGATGCGTGCCAGCCATGGGAAGGTGACAACAACCAAGGGAGAGCAATCATTGAAGCTGATCCTCTTAAAACTGCACGAGAAGTTGCCAAGAATTCAACACTGACTATTCTACAGTCGTTCAGCATTTGGAGCAAACTGAAAAGGTGAAAAAACTCAATTAGTGGGTCCTCATGAGCTGACAGAAAATAAAAAAAAATCTTCATTTTGAAGTGTTGTCTTCTCTTATTCTACACAACAACAACAACAACAAACCATTTCTCAGTCGAATCGTGATGTGTGATGGAAAATGGATTTTATGCAACACTTAGCAATGAGCAGCTCAGTGGTTGGACAGAGAAGATCCAAAGCACTTCCCAAAGCCAAACTTGCACCCAAAGAAAGGTCATGGTCACCATTTGGTGGTCTGCTGCCCATCTGGCCCACTACAGCTTTCTGAATCCTGGTGAAACCATTACATCTGAGAAGTATGCTCTGCAAAATTGATGAGATGAACTGAAAACTACAACGCGTACAACCAGCACTAATCAACAGAAAGGGCCCAATTCTCCATGACAACACCTGACCACGTGTTAGACAACCAACGCTTCACAAGTTGAAGGAATTGGGCTACAAAGTTTTGCCTCATCCGCCGTATTCACCTGACCTCTCACCAACTGACTACCTCTTCTTCAAGCATCTTGACACCTTTTTACAGGGAAAACACTTCCACAACCAGCAGGAGGCAGACAATGCTTTCCAAGAGTCTGTTGAATCCTGAAGCAGGGATTTTTATGCTATCAGAATAAACAAACTTATTTCTCATTGGCAAAACTGTGTTGATTGCAATGGTTCCTATTTTGACTAACAAAGATGTGTTTGAGTCTAGTTATAATGATTTAAAATTCACAGAATTACTTGTGCACCAATCTAATCTAAAAATAAAAACAAAAATGAAGAATTTTAAAGTTCCAAATCTCTTAGGGAAAAACCTTCAAATTATCTTTAGGTTTTGTTAGGAGGGTAATTCAGTGAGATTTAAGGCATTAGAAATAAAAATTTTTTAATAAATAAATATTTTCACTGCAAAATATCTGTAACATTTTGAAAATCACTTTCCTGTCCTGGATTTCAACAAAGTCTTACTGCTGATATGACAGTTGAGCGAGCTGTGTTTTTTTTTCCTGCTTCCTAAGGTTTCCTTGGGCTTCCCAGGGGGCTCGGTGGTAAAGAATCCCCCTGCAATGTAGGAGATGTGGGTTCGAACCCGGGTCAGAAAGATCCCCTGGAGTAGGAATTGGCAACTCACTCCAGTGTTCTTGTTGTAAAATCGCATGGACAGAGGAGCCTGGCAGGAGTCCAGGGGATCACAAGGAGTCATATATGCCTGAGCCAAGAGGCACATGGATATAAGTTCTCCTCCGGGCTTTCCAGGTATCTTTCTCAATAAAATCAAATATTCTCCTGATGACTCTCTTCAATCCTTCTTTTGCTAAGGTTAGACACCACAGCTAAGCCTGTGTGTATTGACCAGGAATCTTTCAGGGGCATTCCTCACTCAATCTCACTTCACATTTGAAACCATCAAAATAAGGACATCAGACAACAGCTTCCACCGATTCTTTTTTCCACAGCATTAACCAGAAGTTTTACGGTTATACAACAACAATATACTGTTACACTTACAAAGCAGAAGGAATAAAAATGTAACTTCTCATCCCCATAAGTATCCCCATGAGCTAATGAGGACATTATTTAGATAAGATAGTTTTTCTGTAGGCCCTGAAGATGTAAATAGCTGCCTAGGGTAGCAAAGTCTCTGAGAAAAAAAAATAATATGAAACTGGAACCTCTGAAAGGGAGAAACCGCAAATGTAGAATTCTGATAGAAATGAAGCCTCAACGAATTTTAGATTCCTCCAGTATATCAGTCCAGATTTAGGTGATTAACTTTCTGAGATATTTAATATAAATGAAAATATTGCATATTCTTCTAATCCTAGATAATTATTTAAGATTCATCAGCCATAAAAAGAATTATTCAACACTAGATAAATTATTAAACTCATTAATTACCAACCTAGAGAATTATTGTTGGCTGACTTGATTAGGTCTCTCTTTAAAACCAACAGTTTAAAGAAATTTCAATTAATTTGACACTAGTGATTTCAGAAGCTGCAAAACATATGAACACAGCTTGATGAGATGCTTTTATTCTGTGTTCTGTTTTCATTAATTGACAAAGAAATATTCACTGATATTTTGGCTCAAAGTCACTGCATATGCTGTCTTTTACATAAGAGTAAATTAAACATTAAAGTTCCTTGTTAAATTAGCAAGTAGTGATTGTTTAATTACAAAAGAGGAAATGCTTAGTAACTTCTTTCTGGATATTTAAAAGGAAAGTAATATTGTTGGTGAAGAAATGAGGATTAGCATCAACTGTGGCGTATTTCCGAGAATTTACTTTAATGACTAGATCATTAAATCCCCCTAAGGCTATGCAACAGGTATTATAAAGCACGAAGAAATTTTACAAAGATATAAAACCTCTTTCTCCCTTCACTGCCAGGATACCAACTTTGCTCCAATCTCTTCTAAATTCTGACAACTTAGCAGTATTTTCCAGTATGGCCTGTCTATCTCCAGAGCTATTTCTTATTATCCCATATACTTTCCCAAGATGATTTCAACACCCGTGAATTCAATTAGCACCAATACGCTGTCAAAATCCACATTTTCAACACAAACTGCATGCTAAGTTCCCAATCCACACTTTTTTTATTTTTTAATTGGGGGGAAATTGCTTTACAGCGTTATATTCATTTTCGCCGTACAAGAATGTGATCAGTCATAATTATATACATATAAACACACACACCCATAATATCCCTTCCCGTTGGAGCCCCCCTCATCCCACCCTCTAGGGGGTCACAGAGCACCAGCATAGGCTCCCTGTGTTACTCAGCCACTTCCCACAAGCGATCTATTTCACACCTGGTTGTGTGATGTATCAATGCTCCTTTCTCAGTTCATCCCACCCTCACCTGCCCTCGCTGTGTACCCACGTCCGTTCTCTAGCCGTGAAGTGGATGAACCTGGAGTCTCTCATACAGAGTAAAGTAAGTCAGAAAAAGAAAAACAAGTATCCTATATTAACTCATACCTATGGAATCTATAAAAATGGTACTGATGGACCCAATCCATATTTTAAAGCCTCTACTTCTATACCCCAGGACTTCAAAAATCAACACGTTTCAAATTTACTCTCTCCTTCCTAACCCACACTCAAATCATGTTAGCTCTCCTGTATTCCCTCTCTCATTAAACCGTTCAGTTTTCTCTGGCAGAGACTGTCCATGTCATTCTGGGTACATCCATGAGTATCTATGGCCTTCCCATCACCAGAGCAATGCCATACTTCGTAAGGAAGAGGGGAGAACTCGAAAATCCTCCGCTTCTCTTTGCTTTGTAACCTGGAGATACATGCAGCCCAGTGTGTGTGCATATTTCACAAATTTTCTTTAAAACAACTTCTTAAACTGTAACTATGGCCTTTCTCTCTATAAGGTCTTATGTGGTTCACCGAGTCAGGCTCTAATCCCAATGTCATGTTATCATCTGCAACTGCAGTTCTATCGAAAAATTAGCTCTCTACACACTAATCTCTCTCTTACAAGCTTCTTTCTTACAAGTAAGTCTAGCCAACAACATAGAAGCCTAGGGAACTTGCTGGTCTCACATACCCAGAGATTTCTGAATGTCTGTGCAATCTCAACATACTATCATACTCACTCTCTCTCTGTGTCACACACACAGACACACGCAAACACACATTCACACATACAAACGCACGCACTTCCAAATCTGCAAACTCTCATCTCCTGACATCTTCATCCCTGTCACTGGGACAGATGGCAAACTGATATAAGAAAAAAAGGGCATAAATTTAAAATGAAGTCAATAAAAATGTACTTTGTCAATTACATTCAAATTATTCAATGTTTCTGACAGGTCTGATATGTCAAGCCATGCTGTTGACTTCAAGTAAAGTTTAAACAGCATATTGTTACTAAATGCATTATTTGAAATCAGTATTCCTGTCTGGAATACTGGTTCATCTGGGCCACACTATTTGATTTTTTTGCTTGCTTGTTTGTTTTTCAGAAGCTGCTCACAGAAAGTAAATCAAGTAGCACAGCCATAGCAAAGTCAATCCCTTAATCTCTCTACATTAATTTTCTTCTGCTGCATCACAAATCAGCACAAATTTAGCAGTTTAAAACAGTAATTTATTAGCTCATAGTTCTTTAGGTTAGAAGTCCGAGCACAAAGATACTGGTTTCACTGCTCACGTCTCACAGGCTAAAATCAAAGAATTCTGTATTCTGCGAAAATCAGTCAGTCTGTATTCTCTATTAGACTTCAGCTTCTCTCATAAGATAGGAAGCTGAGGCAGAATTCAGTTCCTTGCCCTCAGAGGACCGTAGTCCCCAGCTCCTTGTTGGCCATCAGCTGGAGGTTGTTCTCAGATCTCAGGGGCCAGCTTCATTCCTTGCCATGTGACCCTCTGTCTTCAAAGCAAGTGACAAGACGTTTTCCTTGTGTCAAAAATTCCCACTCACTCTGAATCTTGTTCTCTAGGAAGACTGCAAATGAGGTACAAGTGAAAGTTGCTCAGTCGTGTCCGACTCTTTGCGACCCCATGGCCTATAGAGTCCATGGAATTCTCCAGGCCAGAACACTGGAGTGCATGGCCATTCCCTTCTTCAGGGGATCTTCCCAACCCAGGGGATGAGCCCAGGTCTCCCACAGGGCAGGCGTTCTCTACCACTGAGCCAAAAGGGAAGAGTCTAGTCCCTTTTAAAGACTCATCTGATGGATTCAGGCTCGCCAAGGAAAATCTTTTTTAAAACTTCATCATGGGCCTGGTGCAGGCTCACATTTAAAGAGAGGGAATTACATCAAGATGCCCTCCAGAAGGTAGAACTCTCATGGGCCCTCTTAACACTCTGCCTCCCATATAACCCTTCCCACTTACAATAGTTTTTTCCAAACACATACTCATGTGCTAGACTGAATTATATCTTGGCCAAGGAGATGAGGAAACAAATAGAAAAAGAAACAATAGACAGAGAGAGAAGGATGTATGTGACGGCTATGGCTTCTTTGATTTGCCACGTACATGAACTTTGCAAAATTCTAAAATCTATACATTATCCAATGTGGATCTAATAAATCCCTGAATTTCTCTGCCTTCAGTTTCATTATGTATAAAATAATGATTCCTACTTTGTATGACGATGTATTCATAAATAACACACTTATAAAACTTACAAGGCAACAGAAAAGAAAAAAAATGGCCTCAACTTCACTTTATTTTAATGTCCATGAAGAGCAGTCTATACAACCAGTTCATGGAAAAAATTTTTCACTATTTTCTCTTAGCATTAAAACTTTCCCCTAAGTATTACTTCTATATATAGAATTAAATACCTTTCCAATTATTTAATCATTTTAACTGTTCCTTCACTTTAACCATTTAAATAATCATTTAAAAATCATTTAAATAATTTTAACTGTGTTACCTTCACAATTATTGTCACATCAAATTTATAATTTAAGAATCCATGCAAAATAGATAAAGTACATATTACTTTTCTCATTTTACAAATGGGAAAAGACCTGAGTCTAAAAAGGTTAAATACTTTTTCTTAGGCAAGTTAGGAACACAACCAAAAGCAGATTTCTATTTTTATTAAGCTCATAACAGTCCTCGGTTCAGGCCCTGGTACAGGCCCTGAACTCAAGAAAAGACAGTAATCACATCATGTATCAAATTAGTAACCAGTCATAAACTTATCACAATGGAACACTTCAATTGAATTCTGAAGAACATTTACTATAATTCAAAAATACAGACTCTAAGAATAATTAGCGTCATTTACTCACTCACTGAGATGAGTGCAATTGTGTGGCGAAATTAAAAGACATTTGCTCCTTGGAAGGAAAGTTATGACCAACCTAGACAGCATATTAAAAAGCAGAGACATTACTTTGTCAACAAAGGTCCATCTAGTCAAGGCTATGGTTTTTCCAGTGGTCATGTATGGATGTGAGAGTTGGACTGTAAAGACAGCTCAGCACCAAAGAATTGATGCTTTTGATCTGTAGTGTTGGAGAAGACTCTTGAGAGTCCCTTGGACTGCAAGGAGATCCAACCAATTCATCCTAAAGGAAATCAGTCCTGGGTGTTCATTGGAAGAACTGATGTTGAAGCTGAAACTCCAATATTTTGGCCACCTGATGCGAAGAGCTGACTCATTGGAAAAGACCTTGATGTTGGCAAAGACTGAAGGTGGGAGGAGAAGGGGACAACAGAGGATGAGATGGTTGGATGACATCTCCAACTCAATGGACATGAGTTTGGGTAGACTCCGGGAGCTGGAGATGGACAGGGAGGCCTGGCGTGCTGTGGTTCACAGGGTCACAAAGAGTTGGACACGGCTGAGCAACTGAACTGAACTGAACTGAAATGACTCACTAAAGAGTTAACACACTATGGAACTATGGGTCCACCATGTTCCATAATTATTTTTTTCCCATTTAATCCTTGAAACTACCCTTTTGAGATTGGGTACTATTATTATCCTCATCTTTACAGATGAGGAAACTAAAGCCAGAAAAAAAGATATTTGCTCAAATCATACCCAGTAAGTGTAGAAGTGAAAGTTAAACTCTCACAATCTGGTTCCAGAATCAAGGTTCTCACCAGTAAACTCCGTTGCCTCGACATCTAATTTTCTTGAGTGTCTCCTAAACTTCATGCACTGGGAATTTACTTTCTATGTTTGGATAATGGAGATAATAAACTGAAGCAGATAGCTGATCTTATATGAACCTGCTATGATCTGATAGGACTGTGACATGGTTTAATCTGAATCGTCTCTTTGGGTAGAAAATGCATCACTACAATTTCTGTAACTTCTACAATGGTAGAGACCACTTCTTCCTTCTGTTACCTGAAGAGTTTTCATTTGTAAAGGAGTTACAGAACATAGAATAATGCTCCACTGGACACCCTCCAAAGCATGATTAAACATTTCTCTGGAGGTACATGTCAAGTATAGGGTTGATCTTTTGCAATATGTCTATATTTTAATAATCTCTCTCTCCTCCCCACTATCAAAACAAAAACAAAATTAAGTGAGCTTTTGTTAATCTGAATCTAAACAGTATTTTTACAGCTGCAAACCTCAGTCATCATTTACAAATAATATTTTATTCTGCATTAGCACTTTGTCTCCCAGAGTTTCAGCGTAAGACAGGAAAAACGTCTTAAATACTTTTACGGTACCATGGCCAGATAGGCAGTGAAGAAACCAATACAGTAGTATCTTTAGTGTGCTGGAGTCTCAACAGAATATCTCTGTCATTAAAATATCTAGAGCATTTAAATTATGTTCGTAGCCTTAGCCTTTATGTGATTTTTTAAAAATTTTTATCATCTATTTTGAATTCATTCCACACTGCTGCTATTTGGATAACACTTTAATCTTATTGTGTGTATGTGATTGAGTGTGTGTGTTTCAAAAGATACATTCAAGAAGAGATACATCAGTATTCCTGGCATGTTTTTAAACTGAACTCCAAATTCAAGAGATTTATGGCTTAAGTATGAGTACATAGTACATTTTTTTATATATATAAAAAAAGCCAACCTTTCATCAAAATCTGCCCTAGGTATGTAAAGGGAGACAAAATCATCTGGCAACCACACCACATTTTTTTTAATATTTCCTCTCACGTTTTTATATTCCTTTTCCTTTTACAATTTTCAACTCCAAGTTTACAGGAAAGCTTTCTGAGAGCACAAAACCACTTCCCAATTATAGGCTTAATACTTAAATACCTAACAGCTTACCTAATACTTGTTTAAATAATGAACCCAATTATGACAATCATTAGCATTTTTCCATTTGCTCTTCTTTATTTACAATAGCACAGTACAAAAGGCAGAGATGTAATACAAATGATGCCAAAAAGAGCAGTGCAAAGTCAGATTCACAGGAAGTGGGGAAAGCCTCTCAGCGGCTTTACCAACGCACAGGTGAAAATGTTTACCAAAACCTGGAGAGCAATGTTTGGACATAAGTCTGCAAAACTTCTTATGAGGAGAGAAATACTGCTCCCCCAAAAGGGGGAAAAGAAAATAGGCAAAATATGAATCCTTCACTGATTCATTTACTTAAGCTGAATTTTTTCTTCCTAATTAGTAGGCCTCATGCTTAGACTATCATCAACACTCACACCTAGAGGTAAAGACTGGACAAAGAAATAGTAGAGATAGAAAACAGGTATCTGTATGATAGAAACTTTAAGAAACACTGTAACACATACCCAGAGAATTTGTTTTATTTTACCATAATCTGAAGCACTGAAAAATAAATCTCATATTTCAAAGAAAATGGTGAGAGAGAAAAGTTCAAGGCAAGACATGTTAGCATCACTTAAAACATTTACTAAGGCTTTCCTGATACAGTAGTTGTTCCCCTATAACTCAAGAGCCAGAGGGTGTACACAAAATTCAGTTCTACTTAAGATGTGAACTTTTAAAATATTATCCAAGTCTCTTTCTTTCTTCAAAAAAGATAAAGAGAACCCATTCAAGGTGCCCAGAAGTTACTGCATTCATCACACTACTTGAAGCTACAGGATCCATGAGCAATTTTTCAGCTGCTGTATTCACTAAGAAATAAAAAAATCCAGTGTTGTTGGTCTTGACAGACCCCTCTCTAGCCAGGCTCCTTCAAGATGAACAGTTCTTTCCTATCTGTGCAAACTCCCCTTCCCCAAACCACAGCCAGGTAAAGCAACTGTGTGTGTACACTTAGTCGCTTAGTCGTGTATAACTCTTTACAGCCCCATGGACTGTAGCTCACAGGCTCCTCTGTCCATGGGGATTCTCCAGGCAAGAATACTGGAGTGGGTAGCCATTCCCTTCCCCAGGGGATCTTCCTGACCCAGGGATCGAACCTGGGTCTCCTGCATTGCAGTCATAGTCTTTATCATCTGAGTCACCAGGGAAGCCCCAAGTAGAGTGATTACTGCCACCCTGACCAAGGCAAGTCTGTTTGCCACTGTTCCAGGCTACCCAAACCTAGATCCATCCGTCAGCACCTCCAGTCTCTATCAAGGAAACTGTGACTTGTCTTCTTTTCATCAGATCTCCCTATCGCCATCAGTAGATTCTTTCACAGACAGTATAAGCAGATTTTCTTGAAGTAAGGGGAAGAATGGCAGAAAGAAGAGTCTTCCCTACCCCCCAGTCAATTATTAAGGGGAGGAATGTCAAAGTTTCCAGGCCCATTTCCTCAATTATGGATCACGTAATATGTTAAGAATCATAAATAGGACTTATTTCCCCAGGTAAATAAAGAAACTGGTCAAAGCTAAAGTGAAAAGATATATGAAACATAAAGAATCAAAAAAAAAAAAAAAAAAACTATTCTGAAGCTCATTGCCCCAATTTCTTCTTTGTACAAAAGAAGACTTTTCGATGTTTGTTACATTATCTATGTCATGTTTTATCCCAGTCTTAGAGGATTGTGATAATTTAAGTCTGATTAACCAACTATTGGTTGGAATGCAAAATGGTGTAGACACTATGGAAAATTGTATGGTGATTCCTGAAAAACTTGAACATAGAATTGCCATATGATCCAGGCTCGGACAGTAAAGAATCTGCCTGCAATGTGGGAGACGGGGTTCAATCCCTGGGTCAGCAAGCTCCCCTGGAGAAGGGAATGGCTACCCACTCCAGTATTCTTGCCTGGAGAATTCCATGAACAGAGGAGCCTGGTGGGTTATTGTCTATGGAGTCCCAAAGAGCTGGACACAACTGAGAGACTAACACTTTCACTTTTTTCCAGGAATTTTGAGTATCTACACATAAGGTCTGAAATCAGGGGCTCAAAGAGAAATTTGTATGCATAGCAACATTATTCAAAATAGCCAAAAGGTGAAAGCAAACTAAATATTCATCAATGAACGAATGGATAAACAAGTGTGGTTTATACACATATAAGGAAGTATTATTCAGATTTAAAAGGAAATAAACTCTGACATATGCTACAATATACATGAATCTTGAAAAGTGAAAGTAGGGGGCTTTACTGGTGACTCAGGTGGTGAAGAATCAGCCTGCAGTGCAGGAGACCCGGGTTCGACCCCTGTGTTGGGAAGATCCCCTGGAGAAGGGAAAGGCTACCCACTCCAGTATTCTGCCCTGGAGAATTCCATGGACTCTATAGTACACGGGGTACCAAAGAGTCGGACATGACTGAGTGACTTTCACTTTCATATGAACCTTGAGAACATATGCTAAATAAAATAAGCCAATCAAAATAGCACAACTACTGTATGATTTCATTTATATGAGGTACTTTGAGTAGTCCAACTCATAGAGATTCCATATAAAATGGTGGGTGCCAGGCGTTCAGGCAAGGGCAAGGGATTTATAGGAAGTTGTTGTTTAATAGGTTGGAGCTCTGCAATCCCACACCTGGGCATATACCCAGACAAAACTGTAATTCAAAAAGATACATGCACCTCTATGTTCATAGCAGTACTATTTACAATAGCCAAGACACGAGAACAATTCAAATGTCCATCAACAGTTGACTGGATAAAGAAGTTGTGACATATATATATATACACACACATACACAATGGTATATTACACAACCACCAAAAGAATGAAATAATGTCATTTGCAGCAACACGAATGGACCTCGAGACTGTAACACTAAGCAAAGTCAGAACGAAAAGGACAAATACCATATCATCTCACTTACATGTGGAGTCTAAAATATGCAGATCAACATATCTACAAAACAAAAACAGACTCCCAGATATAAAGAACAGACTTGTGCTTGCCAAGGGGGATATGGGGTGGGGGAGGGAAGGAATTGGGGTTTGGGATTAGCAGAGGCAAATAATTATATATATAAAGGATGAACAACAATATCCTACTGTAAGCACAGGGAAATATAATCAAAATCCTGTGACAAGTCATAATGAAAAAGAATATGAAAAAGAAATATATATACATAGATAAACTCAGTCACTGTGCTGTAGAGAAGAAATTAACAATATTGTAAATCAACTATGCTTTGATAAAATTTTTAAATGGGTGTGGAGTTTCACTTTGAGATGATGAAAAAAAGTTCTGGAGATGGACAGAGGTGATGGTTGCATAACATCATGAATGTCTTTAAAACCACTGAATTGTACTCTTTAAAATGGTAAATATTATGCCATGTGTGTTTTACCACAACTTTAAAAAATTGGACAACTTCAGATATTGAGAAATGCTTTAAAGAAACATAACAGTGAGGGAGCGATTGGAGAAAGGGTGAAGACAGCATTAGAATGAGCTACAATATTCCGAGGAAGAATATTCCTCGGTCTGAATATTCCGAGATCTGAATGATAAGAGTCAGAAAGGTGAGACCTGAGGGGCAAGCGTTTCCTACAAAGACAGGAACAAATACAAAGTTCCCAAAGCAGGCATGAGATTTGTCTTCCAAGGACTAGGAGGGTGGTGAGTAGAGTGAGGTCTAGCAACATTGACACAGGATGACCTACAAAAGACAGGTAAGGCAATGCTGATCATGGAAGCAGTGAAAATTTTCTTCTGGGAACACTGAAACCTGGGGATATTTTGGAACAGGGAATTATGTGATCTAATTTGTCTATAAAAGACCACTTTTGCTGCTGTGCAGAAAATAAATCATAAGCGAACAAGAATCACTGAGATCAGTTAGGAGTTGTTACAATGGTACAGAGTAGACATGATGATGGTTTGGAATAGATGACAGTCATGGAGATAAATGAACACATTCAACAAATGTTTGAAGGTAAAGCCAACAAATCTTGCTGATTTGCTTAGAGGCAAAAGTGAACGTTCCTCAGTCATGTCTGACTCTTTTGGACTCCATGGGCTGTAGCCTGCCAGGCTCCTCTGTCCATGGGATTTTCTAGGCAAGAATACTGGAGTGGGTTGCCATGCCCTTCTCCAAGGGATCTTCCCAACCCAGGGATCAAACCCAAGTCTCCCACATTGAAGGCAAATTCTTTACCGGCTGATGGCACCAGGGAAGCCCAGAAGGATAGTCATACATTCCCGGTGTGACTGGGACAAAACTTTTTCTGATTGTCCCAGTGCCCTGGAGAGTTAGTACCTCTTCTATTCTCAACATTACCTCAGTTTGGACAATAAATCATATAGTTGCCCTAGGTATGGGGAATAAAGAAAAAAAGAAGAATCAAGGATGACTTTTCAGCTTGAGCAACTAGAAGCTTGTGGGTTTGATGTTTCAAAGACAGTCTATTAACAGTATTTTTAAGGGAAGAAAGAATACAGTTAGAACCCTGGATTCTGTATGTTTTATCCATCAGTTCTTTTTGTCCATGATCAGTCAACAAGCACCTGTTCCTCATTCCATCTCAATTCGGTAGATACGTATGCATCTCAAAACTTCAGTAGGGAAAAAAAATAATAAGGTAAGCTGAATCAGCCAACTACATAAAGTTTAAATAACTGGCCAGAGATTAAAGGGAAAAAAGAACAATTTTCAGGAGGAGCAGCACAGACAGGAGCGGCCCTCATGATGCCCCCAGTCCTTCTATTTATGCAGAGACCTAGATCTGGAAGAGGATCGGTGGCCTGGCAAGGCGGCTAAAAGTGAGCTGTATGCTGGAGCCTGCAAGGGGCTTATCCCATGAAGTGAATAGAAAGAAAGACTGAGCGGAAGCCTCCAGGAAAAAAGCCCTAAAGAGAGACTGCTTGCTCCACAGAAAATGGCACTGACATTGAGTTTAAAAAATACACGTCAGAAGTAGGAGAATAAGACTACATAAGAATTCTTCCTTAGGAGGAAGTTAGTGCCGCGGGAATGCCTTGCACCTAAATAATCAGAAGTGATGGAGTTAGCCATATGGAAAATTTGGAAGTCAAGAAATAGGTCTGGATATCTAGACGTTGTCATTTTCTGAGATAATCTCAATGAGGGTTAGATTTAGTATTATTTTGCATTCTGAGAAAAAAAAACTCTGGCTGACCTGTTACCTATTCTCACAAAAAAATAAAAAGAACCAGAAAACAAAAATACTCTAGGGAAATATCAATAGCATCACTTTTTTTCCCCCTCTTCAAAGGAGAAGCAGTAGCAATGAAAAATTCTCTAAAGTTTTCTTAATTTTAAAGTTCAACAGATTTCTTCAAGGCAAAATAGGATTTCAAACCAAATCTGAGACAACTGTTAACCATATGAACACCAAAGCTTTGCACTAGAATTATTCTCCTTTATTGGTATTTGAAGGCTAGTTAGTTAAAATCTCTTACTAGAAAATTCACCAATAAACTTTTTAAAGTGATTGATAATTGAATGGGGACTGTCAGTGAGTAGTGTGATCTGGGTAAAGACGCAAACAGAAAGATTAGTTGTGTTTCAAAGAGAATTGCTCTTCTCCATCTGCTACCCATAATTTCTAGACTATTTTAAGCTTCAGTTTTGTGATCTATCTACATACTATGATTCTGGTATTAGCCTAAATGGAAGGACTCTAACAGTGCCCAAGAACTCAGTACTAACTTTTTTAGTTTTGGTAATAGATTTTGTCAATTAATAGTTTTAGGATGAGACAAACAGGATATGAAGAACAATAGGACTGAACTAGAGTCTAAATTCAGGTGTCACCATTGGATAATTGCACTCATCTCCCACGCTAGTAAGGTCATGCTTAAAATCTTGCATGCTAGGCTTGAGCATTACGCAAAACAAGAACTTCCAGATGTCCAAGCTGCGTTGAGAAAAGGAAGAGGAACCAGAGATCAAATTGCCAACATTCAATGGATCATAGAGAAAGCAAGGGAATTCCAGAAAAACCTTTACTTCTGTTTCAACAACTACACTAAAGCCTGTGACTGTGTGAATCACAACAAACCATGGAAAGTTCTGGAAGAGACAGGAATACCACACCATCTTACCTGTCTCCTGAGAAACCTGTATGCGGGTCAAGAAGCAACAGTTAGAACCCTGTAGGGAACAACTGACTGGTTCAAGATTGGGAGGGCGGTCCAACAGGGCTGTCTGCTGTTACCCTGTTTGTTTAACCAAATGCTGAGCACATCATGAGAAATGCTGGGCTGGACGAGGTACAAGCTGGAATGAAGATAGGCGGGAGAAACATCAACAACCTCAGATATGCAGATGATACCACTCTAATGGCAGAAAGTGAAGAGGAACTAAAGGGCCCTTTGAGGGTGACAGAGGAGAGTGAATGAGCTGGCTTAAAACTAAGTATTTAAAAAACTAAGATCATGGATCCAGTCCCATTACTTCAGAGCAAATAGAAGGGGAAACGGTGGAAGTAGTGACAGATGTCTTCTTTGGGGGCTCTAAAATCACTGTGAATCGTGACTGCACCCATGAAATCAGAAGGCAATTGCTCCCTGGCAGGAAACATACGACAAACCTAGACAGTGTGCTAAAAATCAGAGACACTACTCTGCTGACAAAGATCCATATAGTCAAGCCTGTGGTCTTCCCAATGGTCACGTACAGTTGTGAGAGCTGGAGTAGAGAAGGCAGAGCACGAAAGAATTGATGCCTTTAATTGTGGTGCTGGATAAGGTTCCTGAAAGTCCCATGGACAGTAAGGAGATCAAACCAGTCAGTCATAATGGAAATCAACCCTGATACTCATTGGAAGGACTGATGCTGAAGCTGAAGCTCCAGTATTCTAGCCATCTGATGTGAACAGCCAACTCATTGGAAAAGTCCCTGATGCTGTGAAAGATTGAGGGCAGAAGGAGAAGGGGTGACAGAGGATGAGATGGCTGGATGACACAATGCAGTGGACATGAATTTGGGCAAATTTCGGGAGACAGTGAGGGACAGGGAGGCCTGGCATGCTGCAGTCCATGGTATCACAAAGAGTTGGACATGACTGGGTGACTAAACAACAATAGATTTTGTCAATTTATAGCTTTAGGATGAGACAAACAAGGTATGAAGAGCAACAGGACTGAACTAGAGTCTAAATTCAGGTGTAACATCATGGCAGGGTGTTCGAGAGGGGACAGCATATGAGGAAGGGGGCAGGGTGTGACCACAGGAGATTCTATGAATCCCTTTAGACCAACTGTATCTATTCTATATTCCTGTTAACCTGGTCTGATCTTTTAAAAATATATGGTTCACAGAAGTAACTGAATAATCTTTTAAAAACCATAGTTGGAACAAGTAATTGCCAAAGAGTCATTAGAATTGATAGATTAGGGGAAGTCCATATTTTCCTGGTTTCCAAGATCAACAACTGTGGATAACATAGTTGATGAGGCTTTTGCCTATGCAAACATCATTCATCTTGCCACCATCATTTGCTTTATTCCTTTAGCAGTTCTTTAGTCACAGGTATTTCTGCAGATCCAAACCTCACTCATCACTCACTCTATGCTATAGTCTAAATTAGGAAGGATATCTCATGATATTGTTCTTTATAGCTATGTGCTACCTAAATATCATCAGTTCTCATATGGCTGCCTGCACAATACGTTCCACACAGAGTTATCTTCAGGCCCTTGCAACCCAGTGGACTAGCACACCAGGCTTCCCTGTCCCTCACCATTCCCCAAAGTATGCCCAAGTTCATATCCACTGCATCAATGATGCCGTCCAGTCAGCTCATCCTCTGATGCCCTCTTCTCCTTCTGCCCTCAATCTTTCACAGCATCAGGAACTTTTCCAACATTAGTATCCCTTGGTTCCTGTTCACATTCAGATCTTGGCTTTTTCAGTGGATAAAATTTCAACATGATTTCAAAATCATCTGTACAACCTCTAGTCCAGTAGAGTTAAACTCTTGGAGGATTTATGCAAGAACTTCAACCAATGGACTGAATTGAAAGCTTTTTCTACAAACAAGTGATGAGCTACAGGAAATTGGACTCTGAACATAATCTCCTGGCAGTCATTTACACACCCATAGTATAATAAAAAATTTTCAAACTCTCTTACAAAGTTATCAAAATTATATTACAAAATCAAAGAAAACAGAAAATAAAATATGTTGCTACTTTGGAAAACAGAAGCATACTTTTACAGTTTGAAGAATAGTGAGGTTTTTATACAAAACAGTTGACATCAATTTGAGCAATCCATTGATAACTTAGAGCTTGCCTCAAGACTGTGTGAATAAGACATTTTCCTGGCAACTGAAGAATAAATTGAGGCTGAAATAGAGTCACTATCAAATCTAGTGCTAGAGTCTCAAGGTCAACTTAAAAACTAGCTAGAGTCTCAAGGTCAACTTAAAAACTAGTCTATTCTCTGTTTAATTCCTACAATCATTTAATTACTCCCTTTTTTCTTTAACACAACAAATATTTTTTCTAAAGAATAGATAATCCCAATAGCAACCTTCATTTTCCAGGGAAAATATTCCCAGTTCAATCAAGATGAATGAGCCAAGTTATCTCTTCTTTGGTTTTTCAGTTCTTTCCAGAAATCTGCCACTTTCGTTAAAACATTTCATAAATCCTTCAGAGCAGAGCCAATTTGGACCTAAATTAGATTTTCAATAATTAAGACTGAATAATGCCAGCAAAACTGGATTCTTTACTACATAATACGTACGCCTAGTCTCCACTGTTTTTCCATTTCTAGGAAATGCGAACCAAAGGTTTGAATATTCACACACATAATGTAGCAAAATTAATCAAACAGGTATTTTTAAGTACTTAACATGCACCAAGCATTTTGCTAGGCACAGATACATCCTTCATCCTTTTCCTATCTCAAGTGCCAAGGCAAAGACTTGGCTTGAAGTCCCAACGCAAGTTCTTCATTTCTTATCCAAGTTTTCTACAACTATTCCAGTCCAGTCTTTTTCTAAACAATACAGCATTCATATCTATACTTCTCAATTTAATCCAAGGTAGTGAACATCCAAGAGACATTAAATATCATTACAGAGCTTGGCACATGCTTAGCATACAGTAAAAGAATATTAAGTGCATGCTTCCCTCTTTAAAATAACATGCATACTTATATAAACACAAGGAAACCCTGTGTGTAACATTTCTCCAGATACAAGTCTGACATTTTACGAGTTTTATAACCTTCCTATGAGTAGAAGGTAGAGAAGAGGAGGGTCCCCAAACCACTCACGAAGAACTGATAGATAATTGATAGTCCAAACAGGTAATTCATATTTCATATAGCTCTTTGCCATCTTTTCTCATTACTCATATCTTCAACGCAGTCATTTAAAGCCACACTTAAGTGATTCCAGCCCCTATACATTCATTGAATGGTCTGTCAAATTGAAGTTGAAATGTAAGTTCAATCATAAGACTCTTTCATAATTGGTTCAAACCTGCTCTAGGAAAGGAATTTTGGAAACACCTAGGAAACACCTTTGGAAGAGTGTCTATTAAATGTTTTTAAATATGTTTCCAATGAAAAGCAAAGCAATTCTAATGAATATCAACAGAGTATCAAGTTGAGTGATATATTCTTTCCAGCTGATCAGTATCAGGTATGATACTAGGCAACAATAATGAATCCTTTGAATATTTAAAATTATTTTTTAAAAGGTAAATAATACCCACCTATTGACATCTGTGCCCACACACTTTACCTCCTGTCTTGATAACATGAAACCATCTGTGCGCCTAGCTAAGCTCAACTCCGTTTGTGCACTAGATCCCATCCCCTCACACCTACTCAGGAACATTGATCCAGCTCCTCTGCCCTGCTCTTATATAAACAGACTGTCCCTTTTACAGACCAGCACCACAGACACACAATGATGCTGTGATTTCTCCCATTTTATTAAAAAAAAAACTTGACCTCTTTCTCCTGTACCTTCATTTTTTAATCACTTCATTTCTCCCTAATCCTTTATTGCAAAGCTCCTTTAAAAAGTTCTTTAAACTCCTGACTCCAATGTCTAGCCACCCATTCTCTCCAATCAGGCTTCCACTCTGTCCAAAACCACTCCTATCAAGATCACAAATGACCCTCCACCTCAATAAATTCCATGGTCAGTTTTTATTTGTTTCCAGTAATATGAGGACTAATTAGCCCAGGTTCCCTGATATACCTTCTTCAACTGACTTCTAGAATTCCTCTGATTTTCCTTTCCACTCCTTCTCGGCCTCCTTTAAGGTTTCCTGATCAACTCCCCAACTTATAGTAACTTGATGTCAGGGCCTGGAGCATGGTCGATGTCTAATATAAATATCTTGAAGGAATCAATGAATCAATCAGTCTCACTAACAAATGTATTGGACACCTGCTAAAGTAGGTTGGGAGATGGATCTGAGGTCAATGGTACTAATTTTTTTTCTTTTTTTCTCACAAATCTGCCTGCTATGGGAATATTCTAACAAGGGAGAAAAGTCATAATGTTTAAATTTCTTTAGACCATTCCAGAGACATGAGCCTTGCAAAGCTACCTCCAATACCATATAATTTTTAAATTATTACAATTAAATGAATAATTACCATTTATTACTGAGCAGACATTAGTTTCCAGTCAAATTTACACTCCAATAGAGGTCTTGCTTGCAATAAGAAAACTTTATAGTCCATTCATATTCTCTTTATAATCAATATGCCCAGTATATTTATGGTTATTTGATAGGACTTAGTATACAACTTATCATTTTAGATTATTATATAAAACTTGCCTGTTATAATTTTGCATTTAAAATGCATTATTGCTATGTCTCTAATTTTTTTGATTCTCTGTCATTGGTTAGACACATTGGTTAGACACAACCTCCAACAATATCATTCCTTTGGGAAAAATATTATCTGCTTTATATAATCATCTTCAGGAATGTGTTGAGATTAAAAGCAATAACTGAATGTATTTATATATATATATTAACACAAGCCCCTCTTTTACACATGCTGGGTTTATCAAGATATTAATGACAGAAATGAAAATCTCAGCTAATAGCAATTTGAATTATAAATTACTATTTAATTTATAATTAAACAGCAAAAATATATTTTACTATATTACATTATTATATTTTCTATTTAATTATAATTAGTAAAATTACTATTTAATTTAATGGTAAGATATATCAATGACAAGAATAAATTGTGTATTGGCATTACTAGAGATTTTTTTTTATTTATTTATTTTTTAATTGAAGGATAATTGCTTTCAGAGAATTTTGTTGGTTTCTGCCAAACATCACCATGAAGAGGCTTTTTTTTTTAAACTAATAGAATTCACATACAATTTTGGCTTCAAAGTTGTTACACGTCTTAACAGCAAAGAATTAACCAGATCCCCTGGTGAGTCTAAATTTTTAGCTACAAAGATAATAATTGCTAGAAATTATACATGCAACTTGGTGTTGTCCTCCTCAAAATGATAACCTTGCAAGGCTGCACCATCTTCCAGTGATGATGCCATAGGCTCAGAACGTTTTTGGACCTCTACCTTCGAAAACATTCCCGAAGCCCACATCACACTCTCGATTGTCCTCACAGGGCAACATGTTCATACTCTGAGGGTGGCTTTTTTTTTTTTTTTTTTTTTTTTAAGAACTAAAATTATTTGGTGTCAGTTTCAATAAATTCAAGCTAATAAAACTGAGTAACACTATCTTGGGTCTAAAACAAGATTTAAATATAACACAAAATAAAAAGGCAGATGTACTTGTAAAGATTGTCAAATTTGCTCTGAAGGCAAGTCCAAAACAGGAAGCGATTTTAACATGCACCAAGCAATTACAGTAGAGTTGAAACGTGTGCAGCTTCTAGGAGTGAATACTTTGAAAGGTATCAGTCACTTGGATTATACATTCAGAAACTTCTGTGTCTTAACATTTCCTTCTTGTGGGTATTTGCAAGTTTAGACACCTAAGAGCCAATCTTCCCCAACCTTCTCAGGGTTATGTCTCCCAACATTAAAAAGATTAGTATCATTGACTAAAGCAGCTGTTGGCTTTAATACAGAATTTCAGAAAGAAATGTTTACCTCTTACAAAACAAATGTAAACCCAAATTTTAGCCCCAAATTAGCTAATATATTTATTTTCGCTAGTATTAAGTGCTTACTCTTCAAAATACTGTTCTAAACACATTGAACATATTGATTTCATCTTTACAGGAACCTTATAAAATATTAATAAATTCTATTATCAGCTTTATTTTAAAAATGGAGAAACTGAAATCAGAGAGATTAAGAAACCACCAAAAATCAGATAACTCAAGAGGTAGACAGAGGACAGAAACAAAGGCAACTCAATCCAGAGACTACTCTCTGAAAGAAAAGGCTACATTACCTAGAGTACTGGCTGTATTACCATGACAAGCTAGGAAAGTGTTTCAAAGGTGATAAAATTTGCAGGAATGAGGAAATGTAACAAAGAAATTTCAGTCGTCAAGTTCTTCTAACTGCCCATTCTTCCAAATGCTAAAGATGTCTGTAATAATATCATTAAACCTGCTCACCTAGCTCCAGACCCCAGGCTTCAGACTTAACAGATGTAGTGAAAGTGTCTGCCTCGCTCTCTTATAAAGCTTTCCTATTTCATGACATATACAACCACAAGAGCAACACAAGCATGATACGATGAGGGTAGAAAATGCAAGATTCCTAAAACTATGTTAGCCACTGAAGCTGCACCTGGAAAAAGGGATGTAATCACCATCTTGCTGGAGTGAAGAGATAGATAGTCAAGAAACAAGTAAATAAATGAGTGTTATTTGAATTATGATGGAAATAAACAAGGCACTGTGGTAAGGGGATGATGGAAAGTTCTAGAGAATCATAGTCAGGCCCAAAATCACGGAAACCCTGTAAGGCCAGGTGGCACAGCAGTGAATAAGATGGACAAGTGATACAGCAAAAGATTATGAAACCTTTATCCATATCTGAGGGGTACAGCTCAAATGGCATTTTTTTAATAAGGTCGAATCCTGTGGGTTGATATGCCTAACTCTCAGACTAGCCCAAAAGGGGTTAAAAGGCAAAAATTCCTCTTACCTGAAGAGTCCTTCACATCTGATTCTACTGTACTTTGGCTGAGCCTCTGAAAAAACACAGGAGCTTCCAGGAATCTGCATCCACCCTCACCACTGTATTGTTAAAAACACGTGTACCCTGCACTGCTTACTGTCTAATTCATAGTAATACAAAAGAAACCTGAGAGCTTGCTCAAAGATGAGAATCCTTGTTTGTCAACCCACAAGTATGAAGCAGTCCAAGTGAACGTGAAGGAGGAAACAGAACAGGCTCCCTCTTGAAAGCAGGACTCCGACTCGGGCCGGACTGTGGACTCTGAGCTCTGTGCCCAGTATCTATGGAAATGACACACCAACTGGAAAACAGGGCCCCCGGAAGGAAGAGCCCCAGGGCTCCTACCTAGACTCTCCATCGCCCAAAAGAATACCCTAATTATCTGTGTAACCGAATAGAATCATACATTCTATTATGCTTTTTTGGGGTATGACCACAGGTCTATTGATAATTGTCCACTGTTAACTACCTAGGCTTAAGGCACATGAATCACGGGCTAATTTTGATTGTATTTTTCTTTTTCTTTGTTCAGACTAGTTTCAGGGAAATTGGGGAGGTGGGTTTGGGCCTGTACACGTAGGGTATACAAGGTTTTCAGAAAAACTGGTCAGGGTCTTTGGCTAAGAGGAGACTCTGCCTTGGGCCCGCCGGTGTAATAAACTGCACTCCACTATCTGCATTGCCCTCTGAGTGAGTGTGCTTCCCAGAACGCATGGCTACAACAAACTGACCTACCTCAGAAAAAACCTCTCTGAGGATGCGGTATTTGAAATCTGATAAATGAGAAGATACAGTGATGCAAAGCTCCAAAAGAAAGGCATAAGAGATCTGGTTCAGAGAGTAAATTTTCATGAAGACTGATAATAGGAAAATGTCTCTCTATATTGCCATCTCTCTCTTTATGCATTTTCACTTTACCACTTCCCAATACCATGAAACCTTCCCTGGTTTCATGATGATAAAGAATCTGCCTGCAATGCAGGAGACTCAGGTTCATTCCCTGGGTCAGGAATATCCCCTGAAGAAGGGAATGGCCACCCACTGCAGTATTCTTGCCTGCAGAATCCCATGGACTGAGGAACCTGGTGGGGTCCATGGGGTCACAAAGACTCAGACATGACTGAGCAGCTAAGCGCACACACACCATGAAATCAGCATTCTGAGAGGAGATGCAGAAGCCATGATCAAGAGAAGCAGAGGGCCGACTTAGGTTCTCTTATTTGGGGATCTAATCTGCTGGTGCGCTCTTAATATCTTTATGCACAGCCCAAGTTCCCAGTTGGATTCGGGGACTCCTATCATGATGCCAAGACACTGCTTAGATTGAGATGTGCTCTTTTAAAAGTCAAGCATCCACACATCATGATAAGACCAATACTAAAATCCCATCAGTACTGTAGAGAAAACAGCGGGGAGGTGGAGCTCTGCTCCAACTACAGCTGATCAAGAATAAACTTTAAGAAAAAAAAAAGCTAAGAAATGTAAAATGGCATGGTACATGTCACAACGTGATCCTGTTCATAGGTAAGGAAATAGAAAATGTTAGCTGAAAAAGCAGAGGAATAAAGTTCATTTTGAAGCTAAATTGGGTATCCAGGATTATAAAGTCCAATTTCAAAACTGAGTCTCCCCTTTTTTAAGTACACACACCAAGAAGAAGGCAAACAATCAAATTTTGCCTTTACTTTTAATGAAAATACTTCCAAAATGTACAACTCGATTTCCAATATTTCATTAATGATAACTCAGGGTTACAGATGAAGCCAAATCTGGCAGCAGAGCTAATGTTGAGACACAGGCACAAATGGCCCAGCTTGTCACTCACAGGCAGTGTGCAAACCGTTCCCGAGGTTGCTAAGCTGTGGTGATCACCAGACCTCCCAAATGTCACCCTGATTCACACAAGGCTGTTGAGCAGAAGGCTCGTGTGCCTGTGCATGTCCTCATGGGGCACACGCCAGAAATCACACAGCCCTGAGCCCCCAGCTGCAGCTCTGTTCCATGAGCTTTGTGCATGCATCTCTACCTTTGACCCAGACATCAGAGTGTCTACTGCTGTCACAATCCCATTCTACTTCTAAGCTTTGGAGTCAGCTGTTGCAGCTGTCTCTAATCTCCACTATTCTCTTTGCATTTCTCCAGCGATTATTCAAAAAGCATTAAGAATTAAGTCCCCAGGCACAGTGTTAGGCACCAAATGAACAAGACAAACATGGTATCTGATCACACAGAGCTTATTAATGCAAAATGAAGAGTGAGAGATTAAACAAACAAATAAATATGTCCTTGCAACTTGCAGTAATACAATACTACCAAGGGGAGGAATAGGAAGCAATCCATTGAGACTCAGGTTCCAGAAAGCTTTTCTGAGGAAGTAATAATGAAACCAAGGCCATGAAGGATAAGTAGAAGAGAGCCAGGAAAGAGTGGAGAGAAGACCTTCAAGAAATAATGTGCTTCCCTGGTGGTCCAGTGGGCAAGACCCAGCACTTCCAACGCATGGGGCCAGGGGTTCAATCCGTGGTCAGGGAACTAGATCCCACATGCCACAACCAAGCTTGCATGCCACAACTAAATAAATAAAGAAATAAAGATCCTGCATGCCACAACAAAGATCAAAGATCCCACACACTGCAGCTAAGATACAGCACAGCCAAATAAGTATTTTTTAAAAAAGAAGAAAGGTGGTGAAACACGGTTAAAGGCCTAAGATCAATGAGAGGTGGCATATGTGAGGAATGGAAAGAATGGAATGTGACGAATGGAAAGAAGGGAAGGCGAAGGGGAAACTTGAAATGATGGAGCTGGGGGAAGAAGTGGGAGCCAGATCATGGCATATAGGTCATGGTAACTATTTTCAGCACAAGGACAAGCCAATATTGACATGATCTTCTTGACTGTACTTTAAATAAGTCTGTTAAATAAGCCTTTAAATAAGTCTGTACTTTAAAACACTCTGTCTGTCCCCTGGGAAAGCAACAAGAAGAAGGCAAGAGTGGAAGACAGCAGGCCACTTTCAGAGGCACGGCAGTAGTGCGGGTGGACCCCTTTTAATTTTTTTCTCAGTGAGTTCCTTCCCCCCTCCAGTCACGTATGCCTGACTCCTATTTTTCATGGAAAACATTGACTTATTAGAGACAATGGAATCCCTCTTTTCTTCTATGTGACCAATCATATAATAGTCTAAGAAAAGTTTTGATGCTTCTCAGCTGTATTCACTGTTCTTGGAAGCTGCTTCATCATTAAAGCCTGGAGATGTTTTAAGATTGTGAAGTTTATCCCCAGATAACTAAGTGTTTATATTCCCTTGTATCTAAAGGAGATAGTTCCTAAAATTCTATTGGATACCATATATATGTATATCAAAGTCAAAGTGTTACTCACTCCATCGTGACCAACTCTTTGCAACCCCATGGACTGTAGCCCACCAGGATCCTCTGTCCATGGAATTCTCAGACAAAAATACTGGAGTGGATTGCCATTTCCTCCTTCAGATGGGATCTTCCTGACCCAGGGATTGAACCCGGATCTCCTGCATTGCAGGCAGATTCTTTACTGCTGAGCCACCTGGGAAGCCCATATACAAGCATACACAAGCATATATAAGTATATATCACACACACACACACATATTTAGCTGAAAGAATGTACTATTTTAGAAGTATAAAAACATTTGTAAAATTTCATTTCAATGCTGACTCACATTGCCTTAACATTTTATCCCAGGGATTCTTAACCTGAAGTCTACAACTCTAAGGAGAGACTACCAATCAGCTCCTGGAGGAATATGTAAACAATCAGATACATTTGTGCTTAAAGATCTTCCTACAGAGGTCTATAACACTCAACAGCTTGGCAGAAGGGTTCAGGAGGGACTGACTGAGGTCGACCTACCCATGCCTAGCAGGCCTTCCCATCACCCCTGGGCACATGACCAAGGATCCTCCCTGGCACTGACAGATGAAGATGAAGAGAAAGAAACTTTTTCCACTGGAGTTGCAAAGCTTGGGCTGCAATGGCCTTGTCCCCTGCCAAATGGAAAAAATAAATCTCTCCAAAATAGAACAAATGTGTAAAGAAATAGATCTTTGCCATCATTGGGTCCCTGGTTCCACTCATTAAGGTCTAGTTCGTACATCTCTTCTTCCAATTCTGAGATCTACCCCAGTGTTCTTCCAAGCTATTTGGGATGACCAGTTTTTTCAGTTAAGCTAGTCTGAGTTGGACTTCTCTGTCTCTTGCAGAAGAATTAGTTCTGGCTTATAAATAACACCTGAAAGCTCAAGAATCATGTCTTTAATGTAGTGATCCAGTAGCAGAATCCAACAGAGATTTATAGATATTAAAATTGAAATTGAACCAAAATACAAATTTATATTTGACCAGCTAACATTCAGAGACATTATTGTGACTTAAAAGACCTACATACATTTTACGGGATTTAATTCTAGTGGAAGAAATTAAAACCCAATTAGACACCTGTGGAAAGCTTATTAAATCATATTTACACATTAAATGTTTGCTTAATAAAACTAATAAACCATAAGATCACTTGAGGTTATAAAGCAGATGGCATCTTTTAGATAACTTTAAAGGAATTAGGCAGCTACCATAAAATTCTTTAATCCATTACATGTCATAAAAATAACTCTAAAAATTCCATGATAGAAAAAGATCTGTGAGTCTTTGCAATTTGATTCTAGTGGTAATAATGATATAAAGAGCAAAAACTGGTAAATCACAAAATATAGAAACACTGCCCAATCAACAGTGCATGTCTCTAGAACATCCTCCAAATCAATAAGATATATAATAATGACAAGAAACACCTAAGAGTAAATGAAAAAAAAAAGTGAATTGTAACACAGCCCAGAACCATTATCCAAACTATTTCCAAAGTGCATTTAACACAAGAATGTCATCAGTCTTCTTAACTTCAGTAACACAGGTAATAAATAAAATGTATCTTTTCTCCTTCATATTAGAGAGTCATTACATTCCAGAAACCTCACAAGACTATAAATAGTTTTGAGACTTAGACAACCCTAGCACTTTGCTGCAGATTCACACCAGCAGGCTTTTAGCAGTTTCTAGATCATTCAAAGTATATAATTATCAGTTATCTGAGATGTGAATTATAAATTTAATTTTCAGTCAAGTATCAATAAATAGCAATGCAGTGAAACCTCACTGGAATAGGGTGTTTTAAATACATAGATTTCACCAAACAGATAAAGAGACAAATAACAGAATGAGAGGCAATAACATATGGGGTCTTTCCTGCTTACACTTTACATATATGATGCCATCCCAGCCTCACAGCATCCCTGCATGGGGGGAAGTATCACCTCCGCTTTAGGGAGGAGAGAGAGAAGAAAACAGAGGTTCACAGCAGCACTAACTAGCCGGCCCACATCACTTAAACATAAGAGATGAATGCAAACCCATTCTAACGCCAAGTCATATCACCAATCATATGCCTTCTTTTAGCTGTAAAATTTCTTTTATTTAGGTCATTTTTAGTTAATAAATGGTCATAAAATGGGAGGGCTTCCCCTGTGGCTCAGCTGGTAAAGAATCTGCTTGCAATGTGGGACACCTGGGTTTGATCCCTGGGTTGGGAAGATCCCCTGGAGAAGGGAAAGGCTACCCACTGCAGTATTCTGCCCTGGAGAATTCCATGGACTGTATAGTCCATGGGGTTGTAAAGAGTAGGACATGATTGAGACTTTCACAAAATGGGAATGAATTTTAGATGTGAATTTCCTTTTTAAATAGAAAATATTGAATATATTTTCTTAATGTGTCAGGAATAATCAACATGGAGGATTTTCATTTTTCTTTTTAACCCCTCCAAGCCAAGTTTGTGATTATTCTACTTGCTGTCACTGTATATTGTGTATTCCTAATAGTAGCTTTCCACATACATGTATGTATACACACACACACACACACACACACACACACACATCCCTCTTCAAGTTTGCTCTTCCAATCTGCTATGGATGGGGACACAAGATGACCATGAGAACCATAGGTTTATTAAGAGTCATAAAATTCTACAAGAACCCAGAAAGTCAATTGCTTATCTTCACGGTTACATCTTTGAAACCTCCTCAGTTTATTTTCTCACTTCTAGTAAAAGTTATATCCTAAAGAACTGACATTTCATAAAGCAGGATTAGAGATAGAAAATCACCTCCAAATATGTGAAATGTGACTGTAATTATATTCTTAGGCAATTTGGTCTAAGATTTCTAGCAAACAAGCTGACTTCTAACCATAAACTCTACCAATAATTGATGAAATAGACTGTTTGCATTTTCAACCCTTTACTCGCTTATTAGCATCACTCTGAAATGGTATTCCTTATAGTCTACAAGCAGACTTTATTTTCCAGGGCTCCAAAATCACTGCAGATGGTGACTGCATCCATAAAATTAAAAGATGCTTGCTCCTTGGATAAAAAGCTATGACAAACCTAGACAGCATATTAAAATAGGGACATCATTTTGCCAACAAAGGTCCATACAGTCAAAGCTATGATTATCCCAGTAGTAATGTACGGATGTGAGAGTTAGACCATAATGATGACTGAGCACTGAAGAACTGATGCTTTTGAACTGTGGTGTTGAAGGAGACTCTTGAGAGTCCCTTGGACTGCAAGGAGATCAAACCAGTCCATCCTAAAGGAGATCAACCCTGAATATTCATTGGAAGGACTGATGCCAAAGTTAAAGCTCCAATACTATGGCCACCTAATGCAAAGAACTAACTCATTGGAAAAGATCCTGATGCTGGGAAAGATCGAAGGTGGGAGGAGAAGGGGACGACAGAGGATGAGATGGTTGGATGGCATTGCCGACTCAATGGACATGAGTTTAAACTGACGCAGGGAGACACCGAAGGACAGGGAAGTCTGGCGTGGGGTCACGAAGCGTCAGACATGACTTAGCATCTGAACAACAGCATGGCATATCCCTCATCCTATCCAGTCTTCTTAAAAGAACATCTGATCCTTCCTGTAACACTGGAGGTTGTCGCTTTTGTACACGTCCCAAGTACTGTGCGGAGCATTCTGTGAGCGTGGACTCATTAATTCTCATAAGCACGCGGGTCTTCCCGTAGAGGCTGCACACACACTGCACTCTTCAGATTTCAAGAGAGCTCTTTCAAATTTGCGGTGGCTTAGAGTACATTATGAGCTATGCTTCCTGGGGAGAAGCAATGCCCAGCTCAGGCCGTGGCCTGAAATTCGGTTCCACCTTGTTCTCCTTATCACAGAAACTGAGGAAACGAGGCTTGGGAAGTTATGTAAATAAAAGTACTACACCAGAAAGAGCGGTCTGAATCACAGACAGGTGGCATCCTATAGTTTCCTGTAGACCACTGTTTAACTGTTACACGCTAAGACATACCCGTTAGGGGCTGACTAATCGGGCCACCCGAATTCCTATGCTGAAATCCTAACTCCTAAAATGATATCAGTAGGCCCTGGGGCTTTCAGAAAGCAATTAGGACAGGAAGGTAGAGGCTTGATGAATGGGATCAGCGCCCTTGCAAGAAGAAACATGATAGTCTGCGCGCTCTCTGCCAAGTGAGGTGACCGCTAGAGGACTGAAACAGGAGGCGGGCCCTTACCAAGAACCAGACATGCTGGCAATCGGACCTCAGGCTTCCAGGTTCCAGAGCCGTGAGAAATAAAGGTCTGTTGCTGAAGCTGCCCAAGCTAAGACAATATCCTGTACACACACTCACAGTGCGGAAACGGTCCAGGTTAGTAGCAGATTATACAATAACTACCTTGATTCACAGTCTGTTTTTCAAGAGCACTCCAGAATAAACAAAGATCCAGGACAATCCTGAAGATTCTGAGTAATCCCTCAAACATAAGAGCAGCTTGAGAATCCAGCACTCTACTTTAGGTTCCTTAACCAATAACCCGTATTTATCTGAGATCCACAAGAGCCAACATATACTTGACTGATGAACTTGACCCACACAGTGCCAAGGCTGACACCCAATTATCAGACCATCTCCTACCTAACTATAAAGGTACACAGAACTGACACATCTCTGACCTATACTCATGCTTATCATGAGTTTGAACTTAGACTGAAGGTATTTTGCATCTACCTGGAGATACACAGTCATCATACAACACTTGCTTATCAAATTTTCTTAGATTGATACTTACTTCTTCCCTAAGCCCATACATAGCTCTTATCCTGAAAGACAAAGGGCCTAAGAGTGTAAGCGGATTCCAGGGTCAATCTGCAGTGGATGAACTGCAGGACCCTAGGTACAGCTTCTGTCCTCCATTGGAGGACACACACCATCACCCCCCACATAGAAAATTCTACTTCAACACAGTGAGGATGGACCATTTCTTGAGTTTCTTGAGAGCCCATTCATTCCTCTCTTTTTTTATTAAGTATTTACTGAGTACCTCAGTTCAGTCGCTCAGTTGTGTCTGACTCTTTGCGACCCCATGAATCACAGTACGCCAGGCCTCCCTGTTCATCACCAACTCCCTGAGTTTACTCAAACTCATGCCCATTGAATCAGTGATGCCATCCAGCCATCTCATCCTCTGTTGTCCCCTTCTCCTCCTGCCCCCAATCCCTCCAAGCATCAGGGTCTTTTCCAATGAGTCAACTCTTCGCATGAGGTGGCCAAAGTATTGGAGTTTCAGCTTCAGCATCAGTCCTTCCAATGAACACCCAGGACTTATCTCCTTCAGGATGGACTGGTTGGATCCTACTCTACGTCTAATACTAAGTTTAACATTACACAATGATATATCGAAATAAATAAGGAATAGTTTCTGTCCTCAAGAAGCTCATAGTCAAGGGAAAGAGGAAAATAAAAATTCTTAAAACATAGCAGTGCTAACAAAATATGAACAAAGTGCTGGGAGAGTAATGAGCTCTGCCTGTGGGTAGCGCAGAAAATGAGAAGTATTCACAGGAGAAAAAAAAGGAATTTTATCAATGAATTTTGAAGGACAAGTAGGAGTTTGTCTGGTTAAGAAGCTGAGATAGAGCTAGTAGGAGTAACCTTACTCTTCCTGTATAATTAATTATAAGTGTGTAACAGGAGATTTTTCTTTCTGCTCTCATTATATTAGTGCTTGTTTTCCTTTGACTATATTTTCTTTGAGTTTAAAGTAGGTAATCAGGAGAGATTCACTAGTTTATTTTTTTGGATTAAAATGGAATGGGCTGGATTCAAAATATTTGAATTGTTCTACTTAAAATGTTTTTTGAGATCCATTAAAAAAATCAGTGTCTTGACTTTGCAACAGTTCATGTTGTGAAAACATGAGACATTTTTCTTCAAAAAGTATAACTTAAAGGTCACAATTAAATTAAACATCAACATTCATTAAGATCAAGTTAATACTCTCTGAAAATTAGATTACTCTCCCCAGTGTGTATTTAATTGGCAGCTGGCAAGAAGTATAACAGGTTCCACATTGTTACACCACAGTAACACAGAAGCCATTACACTGACATAAAATTATTGCTGAGAGGCTGATCCCTGAGATCTCTTCCAGTAAATTCCAAGAGCTGAACTACCTATTAAACAACAGTGTCAGAACAGTTATAAATTACCACAGCTTTACAGAACTCCAGAGCTATTTCCAAAAAGCTAAACAATTCCTCTTTTATCAATAATAATATAGCCTGAACCCAATGACCCCATCACCTTAAAGTAAGATAAATGTAATCAAATATATTCTGATAGAAAAAAACTAAGCTAGTGACTCATGATATTTATACAAACTCATAGCTATCATGTTGAATCCTCACACATTTCATTAAAGAGGGCCTGGAGCTATACTGAACATAAATGCTCCATCAGCTTATCTGTCTCATCCACAGTCCAATCCAGTCCAGCCAATGAGGAGATAAACTACCCAATTCCTGAGTCACCCATATATATTCCGAATGGTACTAGCCTTGATTTCCCTTTCTATCGCACACCCGATGCTCATGCAACTTCTGGTCCCATCAACAACAGAGCTGTGAACTCAATTACATGACTTCCACTCATCTGCTCAGAGTTCATACTTGGAAAGGTTGAAGGAAAGCATCTGTCAACACTGTCATCTCACACTCAGCCACAGGCAGATGCATCAAACCAGAAGGAACAAGGACCAAAGTGTGTGGTGTTCATTCAGAAATGCTACTTGCCCAGAATTGCTGTCATGCACCTTGCTTACAGAAATACCTTCTTTTTGTAATATTTGCTCTATGTCTTGACACTTTCATTGGAAAATGTCACCTCCATCCTAAGGTCAAAGTCCCACACTAACCACACCAGAACCTAACAGGGTCTATCACCACCCGGTTCAATAGATGGGGGATACCCACTCCAGTAATCATGGGCTCCCCTGGTGGCTTAGATGGTAAAGAACCCACCTGCAAGGCAGGAGACCTGGGTTCGATCCCTAGGTTGGGAAGATCCTCTGGAGGGGGGCATGGCAACCCACTCCAGTGTTCTTGCTGGAGAATCCCCATGGACAGAGGAGCCTGGCGGGCTACAGTCCATGGGCCACAAAGAGTCGGACTCAACTGAGTGACTAAGCACATCTTCAAAGTAAGGCAGTATCTAGGGTTGTATAGAAAGGCTATTTACAGACTCTGTGCTTCCTTGTAAACACCTGGGAGTTGACGGGGCAGGATGGTATGCACTGATGGGAAATGATACAAATGAGCAATCTAATTATTCCAGTGCGCTCAGACTTGGAGACAAAAGCAAGAAAACTGATAGACAGAGATGAAAACCCATCCTCTTCCAACCCTATTGGGCCTCCATACTGCAGTACCTATGCAACATCAAGCCCTATTTTTAGACCTCTGCAATCCCACAAATCATTCCTGCGCCACAAGTCATCTTTGAGTTAGCAATGCCAACTTTAACATTTTTGCAGGGCATTATAAACAATATAACTGAAAGCAAGTGGTATTTAAAATGAATAGTGATAACTTTAACAGAATAACATTAGCCCAAAAATAGATTGAGAGAATGTATTAAGTAGTAATTAAAAGAAAGAGCGACAAATGTGCCACTTAGCTAATTCTATCTTCACAATAGCTTCACAGTTGAATGTGGAAGGCTGGCTGTGCTGGAAAAAAAAAAATTGCTAATGAAACAGTCTTGTTTGTTCTTTACACAAAACTGATTAATCTTTAGCAATTTTAGCCAAGAGGGTTCTCTCTGAATTGAATATCTGATTAAAGAAGGAAAGACAGCTAAAGGCACAAGTTGGTCAAAGTGTTTTTTATAATAGTCCATGACCACTATTACCTTACCTGACCTGCCTCCTGAGAAACCTGTATGCAGGTCAAGCAGCAACAGTTACAACTGGACATGGAACAACAGACTGGTTCCCAACAGGAAAAGGAGTACGTCAAGGCTGTATATTGTCACCCTGCTTATTTAACTTATATGCAGAGTACATCATGTAAAATACTGGGCTAGATGAAGCACAAGCTGGAATCAAGATTGTTGGGAGAAATATCAATAACCTCAGGTATGCAGATGACACCACTTATGGCAGATGATTTATGGCAGAAAGCGAAGAGAAACTAGAGTCTCTTGATGAAAAAGAGAAGAGTGAAAAAGCTGTCTTAAAACTCAACGTTCAGAAAATTAAGATCATGGCATCCAGTGCCATTACTTCATGGCAAACAGATGGGGGAAAAAATGGAAACAGTGACAGACTTTATTCTCTTGGGCTCCAAAATCACTGCAGATGGTGACTGCAGCCATGAAATTAAAAGAGGCCTGCTCCTTGGAAGAAAAGCTATCACAAACCTAAACAACATGAGTTTGAGCAAGCTCCGGGAGTTGGTGATGGACAGGGAAGCCTGGCGTGCTGCAGCCCATGGGGTCACAGATAGTGTCACAGACTGAGCCGCTGAACTGAACTGATGGCCTCTATCGGGGCTTCCCAGGTGGGCCTAGTGGTGAAGAACCTGCCTACCAATACAGGAGACATAAGAGATGCGAGCTCGATCCCTGGGTTGGGAAGATCCCCTGGAAGAGGGCATGGCAACCCACTCCACTGTTCTTGCCTGGAGAATCCCATGGACAGAGGAGCCCGTGGGCTACAATCCACAGGGTCACAAAGAAGCGGGCACAACTGAAGTGACCTCGCACACACATGGCCACTGAGGTGGGGATGCAATTAAAAACCAAAGCTTCTCCTGACTCTAAACACTCTCCCTAGAGGAGGTATGGTAAAAGAAAACACTTACATTTTTGAAGAATTATTAAAACAGAATGTAATGTGCATCACTTGAGATCTACTGGGAGATTGCCAAGACGGAGAAATCTCTTTACATAGTCAAGCGGACACAAATTATTGCACACATATTTTCAAGATAAACAACAGTTCTCAAGCAAGATGACTTACCAGCACAATTTGTCACATGGAGCTCACTTAAATGTAACGGGTAACTGGGGGAACCATCTGTGTTAGGTAATTGGCTTTATGCAGAGAAGAAGCAAACTCCTCATTCTTTACGACAAGAGGTAATTTTGCAACTTGGTGAGAAGGTCCCACAAAAGTTAGGCTCCTACCATGCCAGAGACACAGGGATGCAGGGGCTCTTTCCTCTGCAGTGCTGACATTTCAAAGGGACGGTGCCCAGGCCCTTGAGAAAGATGCTCCATGTCTGCAAACCTGAGGAAAGGGGCATCCAGTTTTCAGAGGATGTATAGACATTTCGAAGAGAGGGGAAAGTATGTACAAGTAATAAGTTTTCTAAAGTTAAAAAAAAGGGAGGGGGGAGTCTCTTCCCTTATTTTCAACAGTGATGATTAAGCTTCTTAATTTTTATTCGTCCTGATACCAACCAGGTTCAGTGTGATTGTGGTTTAGTCGCTAAGTCATGTGTGACTCTTTCGCAACCCCATGGACTGTAGCTCCACCAGGCTCCTCTGTCGTGGGATTCTCCAGGCAAGAATCCTGGAGTGAGTTGTCATTTCCTTCTCCAGGGGGTCTTCTCGACTCAGGGACTGAACCTGCATTTTCTGCATTGGCAGGCAGATTCTTTACCACTGAGCCACCTCCAAACTCATTTACAGAAGATATGTGACTATTGCAAGTTCTCAGACAGAAAATGTAAAACAAAAAATGGTTTCTACACCATCAAATCAGCACAAATTAAAACATCATGCCAAACCACATGCATTACGAACTGCAATGATTATTGATAGTATATTTCACCAAGGGAAAGCAACTCCTTAATAAGCCTTTGTTTCCTTGCCCAATTCTGACAGGGATGATGATTTCATTTTTAATTTGTTCAGAAGTAAATTTATAATGATAACCAAAGGGAAACATTTTTGCTCCCCATATGAGATTATCTTTACAATCGTTAGCCATTAAAAATGTATTACGCTGAGAACAAAGAGAAGTTTCGCCTTCTTCTAAAGAATGCATTTCACCCTACAAAAGAGAAGTGTAGTAGAGATAAGTTAAATGAGCCAACTGACCAAAATTCCCAATCAGTCCTATAGCTGGAACATACATCTGACTGATAATGCATCTCAGACAAATAGTTCAAACCATTTAATGAACTTTCTACCTATACACAGTCATTTTCCACTAAGTGCTCTTATAAAGCATCATCTAATGTTAGCATTAAGAGGGATGTGTCATACCAATCAATAGCCAAACAAAACAAAACCACCAGCAATCAGAAGGGCATAATGCAGAGAGCAATGCTTTCTGATGACACCTTTAGAGGGCAACATCAAAAGGAATCATCCAGAGACTCCTGCCATTAGTATATTCCATACAACATTGAGAAGTTACTAACACAGCTCCTATTTAACGGAAAATAGGTGCAGTCTCAATTCTTCCCTCATGAGCTTCAATTCCCTTGAAAAATGCTTCAATAAAAAGGAATATCATAAAGAAAAGAATAAAGGCTTAGTGAAAACATTAAGTACAGTTTTAAATTCAAACATCATCCAAAACATCTTCTGAGTTTTGGTGTTTGGGGAGGTGGAGGAAGGCAAAAGGGAAGGGATGCTTCAGTGCTGTCAAGTATAAAATCTGTCCTCAGATCTGATGTGTTTGGCGAATTAAACGAAATCATAAGAGGATCACTAAAGATGACACTCTGGCCTGCTTACTGAGAGTCCGTACAGAAACAGTATACTTTCCTTTAGTATATTCTCCTTTAATTTACATGAAAAGAGAGCTGTGTCTCCAACACTCAGCCCCTAACTTCCTACTGTGAAGACAGCTGCCTTATTTGCCTTTTAGCAAATTAAAAGTTAAAATAGCTTCCCTGTCAGGAGCAGCGGCAGGAGCAGAGAGACTTGTAAAAGAGCTTCATCTTACTGCTGTAGAGCGTTCTATTTCCAGAGGATCATTGCTACCTTTTGACTCCAGCAAAGACTCTCAAGAAATGAGAGCTTGCCTTTACTAACTCACGGTTAACCTCTCCACTGCTCCATGACAATGTATGTGTGCTCAATCGTGTCCTACTGTTTGCGACCCCATGGACTGTGGCCCAACAGGCTCCTCTGTCCATGGGATTTCCCAGGCAAGGATACCACTGTGGGTTGCCATTTCCTGCTCCAGGGATCGAACCCAGTCTCCACTGTCTCCTGCACTGCAGGCAGAACTGTGGGGCCTCCGTGATAAAGATCAAGACAAAATCCCTAACAAAGATTTCTTAATCCTCCTCATGCATTGATTTTTTTTTTTTTTTTTTTTTTTTTTTTGCTTTCATATACTTAGACTGTGAAGATACACCTTCTATCCCTTACTGGTAAGTAATTAAAGGTAATTACCAAAAAGTGAAAAGCAAAAAAAAAATTTAGGTCCTTCTGTGCTGTTTAGGGGCTCAGTCGTGTCCCACTCTTTGGGACCTCATGGCCTGTAGCCCTCCAGGCCCCTCTGTCCACGGGGATTCTGCAGGCAGGAATGCTGGAGTGGGGTGCCAGGCCCTCCTCCAGGGATCTTCCCAACCCAGGGATTGAACCCAGGTCTCCCGCAGTGCAGGCAGATTCTGTCTGAGCCACCAGGGGAGCCCAGGTCACTCTGTAGTTCAGGCAAAAATTTTAAATATCTCTGATATTTTCTTTTAAAAAAAAAATTGAAAAGAGAGACCAATCAGGGTTAACAATACTTTTAGAAAACAGATCATTTCTTCAAAATGGCAAAGGAAAAAAGGAAGACTACCAAAGGGAATATCACGTAAATGCAGCCCGAGTCCTAAGTTTGACTGGACTTTATTTTTCCAAATAAACCAAATTCTGTCTTAAAAATGAAAAAAGGGAGTGAATTCTGAGAAATTTTTTAAAGTCATGTTTTCTTAGTTGTAGTACAGTATCTTCAAAATGTTCAGGATTCTGATTTAATGAACTAAAATTATTTTAAGTAGGGCTTGTATTCAGAGAGGAAATCAAAATAAAAGACCTGAAACAAAAGTTATTTCTTTAGGATATTCACTGAATTTCTTTTTTTTTTAATTGAAGCATAATTACTTTACAGAATGTTGTGGTTTTCTATTATACATCAACAAGAATCAACCATAGGTACACTCATTTCACTGGATTTCTTAACTCTTCCACATTTCTATTTTCCTCAGTGCAAGTTCATAACAACAACCTCTTATTTCCACACTTAGCATATAAAAGCTGCTTCATTTGTTAAAATCTCCCAGATGACTGAAATCAGAATGCTATTAAAAAGAATATAAATTACTATAGTATTTATTACATTAATATTGTTAGTATCTGCCAGACGCCATTAAAATTATCTTCTCTTTTTCCTATCTTGTTTGAGAAGCTATAAACAGTATTGTCTAAAGAATTTATTCTTTCATTTATCTTTTCAAGGTATTTTTTTTTTTTGGCCATACTTCATGAAAAACCATATGGAAGCTACTACCTGTGTATCAGATCTCTAACGTGTTAAAAGATTAGATTGTTTAAGAAATGCAACAACTCATAATGTCTCAATACTTAAATGTATTTTGTAAAGCCAACCAAGAGCAATATTTTAGACCATGGGTCAGGTTGCTAAAAGACTCCAATTGAAAAGATTTTTAATAATAATATAAATTATTACTATTGCCACACACATTAAATACTTGATCTAACATCTATAACAATACTGAGGAATTGTATATGTATTCCCATTTTACAGAAGGGCAAAGTGCATTGCCCAGGGTCACAGATACTAACTGGCAGAGAAAGGCTTTGAATCAGAGCCTACTTGAATCCAAAGTCCAGGATTTTAACCACTACTTATATTAACAGGCATATTTATTATTAATTGTCACACTTGTAATTATACAGGTTGTTTTTCTTGGTATGATTCATGACTCCGCATCCTCAAAGATTACCCCAAGAACTTTATTTTTATTAATAATTTTTGTCAGAGTTCTTTTATCAGACATTTCTAAATGAAGAGCATCATTTAATCGAACATGGACTGATCTAATTATGGATTATTGAAATACAGTGTGATTTTGGTCATTTAGGCCAAAACTAATTTCTAAAACTAACACAGCACCGTCCATTTTAAAAATAGTTTCTCAATATAGTGACCTCTTTTGAGTAATTTCTTCCCCATAATTTGACTATTTTCCGTTTTTATGTTAATCTCCTTCCATTTTTATGTTAAGTCCTGAAGAGGAACTATTAAATTCAGCCTGATCAGAATATCACCAAACTGAAAACTAACAAGAATTACCTTCCCAATTGTACCAAGGTTGTGTATGCTCCTCTCTCTAGGCCCCCATTTTCCAAGTTTATTTATCATATCATCTTCATGCTATTGTAGAAGGCCAGTATTTCACACTGTACTGATTTTTTTCAATTTATGACAGCATATTACAAGAGCTAGGGTAAGATTTTTACAGTTCATGATTCTCTAGCCTTGGATCAAGCCATGCTGCTGCTCAATCTTTTTCAGTCCTTGTTAGCAGAGACTGTTATATCTAAACTGAAATATATAGAATGGACAGTGCCAGGTTCAAATTGCAAACCATAAACTCAGATGGACAAGAAATATTGTATATTGATGTTTCTATAACCATGTGATGGAAATGTCATTTCAATAAATTTAAAGATGCATCTTCTCGTCTACACTCACCTGCTCTCCCCACAGTCGTGGTTTCCCAAGGCTAGATCTGATTTCTACCCTGTGGAGGGAGCATAATTGTACCACAATCCAACGAGTATGGAATGAATCTCATGCTATTTATCTGCAATGGTATCTACTCAGACATCCAGCTTCCTTTTTAGTCTTTGGTCACTGACCCAAGGAAATTACTGCCAGGTGTAAATTCATACCCATCCACAATTGCCCCATCACCTCTAGATGCCTCAATTTCAGTAAAATTACTCAACTGTTTTTCTGTGCAACCTTCTGAGGTCTAGACTCCCAAATAACAGAAAATAGTATGGAAGGAGCAAGAAAGCACTAGGTAATCTAATGCAAAGAGAAACCAACCTCATTTTTAAATAAAATGAGATATTAGCTCTGTAACTTGTCTAAAAACATGAAAATAATTGATCAACTTTAACATTTGGAGAGCTTTCCAATGACATTTTCACAGAAACAGCATAAACAATCCCAAAATTTTAATAGAAATATAAAAGACCCAGAATAGCCAAAGTGAATTTAAGAAAAGCAAAGCTAGAGCATCACATGCCATGATTCAAACTATATTACAAAGCTAAAGTAATTAAAACAGAATAGTTTTGACATAAAAGCAGGGAATGAAGAATGCAGAAATAAACGTATACTCAAGTGGTCAATTAATATATGACAAAGGAGCCAAGAATGTACAATACAGAAAGAACAGTCTCTTCTATTTGAGAAAACTGGACAGCCATATGCAAAAGAACAAAACTAGACCATTATTTTACATCTTTCACAAAATTAACTCAATGTGAGTCTAAGACTTGAAGCCATGAAACTTTCAGAAGAAAATGTAAGTGGTAAGCTCCTTGACAAAGGTCTTAGCAATGATTTTTTGAATCTGGACACCAAAAACAAAAGCAACAAAAGCAAAAATAAACAAGTGGGACTACATAAAACTAAAAAGTTCCTGCATGGCAAAGGAAACTATCAACAAAATGAAAAGGTAACCTAGTGAATGGAAGAAAATATTTGCAAAGTATATATCTGATAAGGGGGCTAGTACCCAAAATATATGAAGAAGTCACACAACACACTTACAAAACAAAAACAAAATCCAACTAAGAAATGGGCAGAAGGTGATCCAAATAAACATTTTTCCAAAGAAGATGTACAGATGGCTGATAGGTACAAGATACTCTATATCATTTATTATCAGGGAAATGAAAATCAAAACTTCAATGAGATATCCCCTAACATCTGTCAGAAGGGCTACTGTTAACAGGACAATAAAAAACAAGTCTTGGCAAGAATGTAGAGAAAAGGAAGCCTGCATGCACTATTAGTGGCAACATAAATTGGTGCAACCACTATGGAAAAGAATACTGAGGTTCCCCAAAAAGTTAAAAATAGAACTACTATATGATTTAGCAATTTAATTTTCAGATATTTATCCAAAGAAAATAAAAACACTAATTTGAAAATATCTATATATTCCCATGATCATTATATTATTCAGTTCAGTCGCTCAGTTGTGCCCGACTCTTTGTGACCCCATGGACTGAAGCATGCCAGGCTTCCCTGTCCATCACCAATGTCCGGAGCTTGCTCCAACTCATGTCCATCAAGTCGGTGATGCCATCCAACCATCTCATCCTCTGTCGTCCCCTTCCCTTTCCACCTTCAATCTTTCCCAGCATCAAGGTCTTTTCCAATGAGTCAGGTCTTCACATCAGGTGGCCAATGTATTGAAGTTTCAGCTTCAGCATCAGTCCTTCCAGTGAATATTCAGGACTGATTTCCTTTAGGATAGACTGGTTTGATCTCCTTGCAGTCCAAGAGACTCTCAAGAGTCTCCTACAACACCACAATTCAAAAGCATCAATTTTTCAGTGCTCAGCTTTCTTTATAGTCCAACTCTCACATCCATACTGACCACTGGAAAAATCATAGCCTTGACTAGACGGACCTTTGTTGGCAAAGTAATGTCTCTGCTTTTTAACATGCTATCTAGGTTGGTCATAACTTTCCTTCCAAGGAGTAAGCGTCTTTTAATTTCATGGCTTCAGCCACCATCTGCAGTAATTTTGGAGCCCCAAAAATAAAGTCTGTAACTGTTTCCATTTTTTCCCCATCTGTTTGCCATGAATTGATGGGACCAGATGCCATGATCTTAGTTTTCTGAATGTTGAGTTTTAAGCCAACTTTTTCACTCTCCTCTTTCACTTTCATCAAGAGGCTCTTTAGTTCTTCTTTGCCTTCTGCCATAAGGGTGGGGTCATGTTATAGTATTTCTGCAGCATTATTTACAATTGCCAAGATACGGAAACAACTTAAGTACACATCAATGGATGATGAGATAAAGAAACTATGTATCCTTCTCTCTCTCTCTCTCTCTCTCTCTCACACACACACACTATGGAATATTATTCAGCCATAAAAATGTATAAAATTTTACCATTTCTAACAACATGGATGCACCTCAAGGACATTATGCTCAATGAAATATGTCAGAAAAGACCAATACCAAATGCTCTATATTACATGTGGAATGGAATAAACAAATAAACCAAGCTCATAGATACAACAACAGATTGTTGGTTGCCAGTGGCAGCAGATAAAGTGCAGGAGAAATGGGTGAACCATTTTTGTTTTTCTTCAAATAAACTGAAAAAAAGACACAAGCAGAGGTTTTCACAGGGGCTTTCGAGAAACTGTTGCTCCCTAATTTAAAAGAAAGCCAAAAAAGGAAGACATACAAGGAAAAGTTCCCTCCCTACTGACCTGCATGAGGCACTGGTATAGGGCTACGATGTCTGGGGTCTGTTTTTGAACACAGGGTGACAATCTCAAGGACCCAAAGGTAACGAGATGAAGAAAACAGAACAGAGTGGAGGAAAGAGCTAGGATTCTTCATGAACTCAGAGATGCCACCTCATCTCTGCCTACTCCTGGTAAAGTGAAGCAATTAAATACTTTGCTGAACTGCTCAAGCCATTTTAATAGAGCATTTGTAGCCAAAAGCAAGCTGACTTCACTGACCCGAGATTGGACTAATTTACACTCAGGCGTCTCTGATGCTGAAAACCACTCTTGAGAATTTAGGGAGCTAAAAGAAGACAGAACCTCAGCACCCCTCCACTCTAGAGCCACCTTGCCAGCCTAGACGGCCTGCGAAAGTGAAAGTCGCTCAGTCGTGTCCAACTCTTTGCAACCCCATGGACTATACAGTCGATGGAATTCTCCAGGCCACAATACTGGAATGGGTAGCCTTTCCCTTTTCCAGGGCATCTTCCCAACCCAGGGATCAGACCCAGGTCTCCTTCACTGCAGGAAGATTCTTTACCAGCTGAACCACCAGGAAGCCCAAGAATACTGGAGTGGGTAATTTATCCCTCCTCCAGCAGATCTTCCTGATCCCAGGAATCAAACCAGGGTCTCCTGAATTGCAAGCAGATTCTTTACCAACTGAGCTATCCGGGAAGGGCGACCTGGTGGCGACGTGTTAGGACACTTCTATCTTGACTAAGCCACTTTTCTCCATTTCTGTGACACCATTCATTTCCTGCCTTAAAGTGGCCTGTATTGTCTAAATAGCACAGAAATTTATTAGTTTTGGGAATGTGATACAGTATTACAAAAACAGTCTTTAGAAAAAAGAGAAAACAAAAAATTTAGAGGGTATGTTTGGATCTCTGACTTCAAATATGTGCTGTGTTGTGAAAGTAAAAGTGTTATTCGCTCAGTTATGTCCAACTCTTTGGGACTCCATGGACTGAAGCCCATCAGGCTCCTCCATCCATGGGATTCTCCAGGCAAGAATACTGGGGTGGACTGCCATTCCCTTCTTCAGGTGATCCTCCCAACCCAGGGATTGAACCCAGGTCTCCTGCATTGCAGGCTGATTCTTTTCCATCTGAGCCACCAGGGGACCCGAATTTCCCTTTCAAGGACTGAGAAATACTTTAAGAGAGACAGTTGCTCTAGAAGATGGCCACCTAATTCCAAGGGGCAAGGGGCCCACATGACCACAAATATGGAAGATGCACCTCAAACATGAAGTACAACCTTGTCAGTAAAGAAAACACAGAGGTCCTAATATGAATCTACAACTGACTGTCACAATGAAACATGCTACTAATTATGGGTGTTCCCTTGCAATTAAGCTGCTCTCATGTGCTCAACTCCATACAGCCTGCTCTGGACTCTGGAGTAACAACAGGGATTTCTTTATTTATCAGTTGTCAGGGTTCCCGACCAGGTGGAAGACAGTACATAATCTGCCTGCTGATGCAGGAGTTCAGTTCAGTTGCTCAGTCATGTCCGACTCCTTGTGACCCCATGAAGCGCAGCACACCAGGCCTCCCTGTCCATCACCAACTCCCAGAGTTTACCCAAACTCATCTCTATTGAGTCAGTGATGCCATCCAACCATCTCATCCTCTGTCGTCCCCTTCTCCTCCTGTCTTCAATCTTTCCCAACATCAGGGTTTTTTCAAATGAGTCAGTTCTTCGCATCAGGTGGCCAACGTATTGGAGTTTCAGCTTCAACATCAGTTCTTCCAATGAACAACCAGGAGTGATTTCCTTTAGGATGGATTGGTTGGATCTCCTTGCAGTCCAAAGGACTCTCAAGAGTCTTCTCCAACACCACAGTTCAAAAGCATCAGTTCTTCTGCGCTCAGTTTTCTTTATAGTCCAACTCTCACATCCATACATGACTACTGGAAAAACCATAGCCTTGACTAGATGGACCTTTGTGGGTAAAGTAATGTCTCTGCTTTTTAACATGCTGTCTAGGTTGGTCACAACTTTCCTTCCAAAGAGTAAGACCCAGGTTCAATTTCTGGGTCGGGAAGATCTCGTGGAGAAGGGAATGACAAACCACTCCAGTATTCTTGCCTGGAGAATCCCAGGAACAAAGGAGCCTGGTGGGCTACAGTCCATGGTGTCACAAAGAGTGGGACACAATGGAGTGACTAACACTTTGACTTTCAATTCTTCTAAACAATTAAGGGAGGAAGAAGCCCCTAGTCCTTAGTGAATACCACAGGGACTTGGGAACAGCATTTGCACCTTTAATGCCATAGGACTGTTCCTCTAATTTGAGCACCTTGTGAAACCCAGATAATAAGCTTTAGTGCTATTCCCCAGCATCTATAAAGGGGCCTGGAACACACTCACAACAAGAATCATAGTCACGGAAAACAATGCTGTTATGGGCTGAATTGTGTTCCCCCCAAATTCATATGTTGAAATCCCAAGCTCTAGCATCTCAGAAAGCAAAATTCTTTGAAGTGGTGATTAAGTTCAAATACAGCTGCTGCTGGGAGATGGTGGGTGGGGAGGGGGTTAAGCCAGTACAACTGGTACCCTAAGAAGTGCCAAGAGAGAAGGATGTGCAGGCACAGAAGCAAAACCCTGAGAGGACAGAGCAAGAAGGTGGAAATCTGTGAGCCAAGGAGAGAGTCCTCAAAAGAAATCAACCCTGCCAATGCAATGATCTTGGACTTCTAGCCTCCAGAACTGCGAAAAAATAAACTTCTGTTGCTTAAAGCACCCAGTCTGAGATTTTCTTATGGTAGTCCCAACAAACTCATACAAATGTGAATAAATATCTGGGATTCACTGCAAAGTATTATTTTCAGATTTTAAAAACTGCCAGTTGTTTTTGTCAGCTGAAATTCCTATCCCTGTATTGACTCGTTCTCTCCTAATTGTGGATCTTGTATATGCCACTTTATATTTGTATTGTATTATAGTTACAGTAATTCACAACAGATTTAATTTTTCTAGTCTAAGATGCTCTCAATTTTGTTTTCTAAGTATAACAAACTGTATTTTAGGAAATGTGTTTTAGGAAATACGATATTTTAGATTGGAAATTCCATATACTGACCAAGATCAATTCAGTCCAAGACACCACATCTTTCTAACAGGTATGTTTAGGCTGATTATTTAAATGTTTAGTACTTAAAATGTTTCAAGTACCTAATTTTTATGAAGTCTAAATACTTCTGCAGTAAAAGCTGGTCTCGGATACTGTCTTAATTTTTTTAAAAAATAGATTAAATATAATTAAAATGAGCACCAAGAAAATGGAGAATGACTTTTATGTTTTATTTTTTATGTGGCAGACACAAATAATCTGGGAATAAGATCAAAATGTTTTTTCATATAACATATAATCTGAAAAAGCATAAATAAATAATATAAAAATAGTAATGTAATATAGTCTGCCATGTCAACTCTGAAAATATGGTTAAACACTGAATGTCCTTAATAGTTATATATTTTGGAAACTAGTTCATCTTTTTCTCTTTGTATTTGAGGTGCACAAAGTTGGATTAATCATAATCTTTGGCTTATACAATACTCATATCGTTGGTAATTATATGACCCACTTCCATTTATTTAGCCATTTTTTAACAATATATAAGGAATCACAAATTTGCCCATCCAAAAGAAGTTAAGAGGATCCTAAACCACATTCAGCTATATGGTCATCTCATATGCTAACCTTTCCAATTCTGAGACCTGAGGCAAGAACCATATTCATTTCCATATTCAGCATTCCCTTGATGACCTTGTTTAACAGACTTATAACATCTAGCTATATTTTGAGATATTTTAGTTATTTTAACTTTATAAACATGGTATAATTTTTTTAGAATGATACTTTTACTTAGGATTACATGGATAAGATTCCCTCATATTTGTAAATACTGTGTTTTGACTACTAAATCATGTTATGTGAATATATCCCAGTTTATTCATCCATGCTTCTACTGATACACATTTGGGTTGTCTGCAGGTCATTCTTTAACTAGCACTAACATGAACATCCTTGTAGATGTTTTCTGTCACCCATGCCCATGTGGTTTACTGAGTATCTAGCAGTGGAATTTCTGGATCCTAGGATATATGAAAGTGCAATTTTTTCCAAAATGTTCAGTATTTTCTAAAATGATTGCACCAATTTACACTCAAACCCATAATAAACATCTAGTGTATCTATATCCTCTCAACAATTATTGTTTTCAGGCTTTTAATTCTTTGCCAAAAGTTTCCATGCTCTTGACACCAGTCCTTTGTCAGTTGAATATATCAGAAATACCTTCTCCTGGTTTGTGATAGGACTTTTCATTTTCTTTAAGTGGTCTCTTGATAAATTTCTTATTTTAATATAGTAAAATGTATGTCTTTTCTTTTATAGTTGACGTTTGATGACTTATTTAGGGAATATTTTCCGACTTCTGGGTCTAAAATGCATTGATGTGTATAGTCTACTAAGTGTTAAAAAAATTTGCTAACATTTAAATTCTTAATCCATCTAGAGCTGAGGGTTTTTTTTAATATACTGTAAGGATCAAATTTCCTAGTTTTCTTGATACTTATGAACTATTTATTCTTCAAGCATTGATCTCTAGTTACAGGAAATTGCTATTACATATTTCTAAAATAAACTGTTCCCAAATCCTGATATTACTTACTTATATTAATGCAATGCCTTCCTAAATGAAAACCTTACACAGTAGTAATTGAAGTTGCTAATTCTATCACATACAGTAAGAATGATTATAAAAAGGAGAGAAACAACTAAGAATTCCTAATCCCTTCATCAAGACATATTTAAAAATCTATTTTAAATAACTGGAACACACAAACTCACATATACACACACCATACATGGAAAGCATAGCAATGTGGAAAAGGCAGGCATAATCACTGCTCTGCATATCCACTTCCATTTCCATTTTTGCATTCCTACTAGGATTTAATTTGTTTTTACAGGCACTTTGTATATTGTCTATCCTGATTTCTACTCCAAAATGATATCAAGTTAACCTCTACCTTATGTGTAAAAGTCTTCCAAGGTAGCTCAGATGGTAGAGAATCCACCTGCAATGCAGGAGACCTGGAGGGCCACAGTCCATGGGGTTGCAGAGTCGGACATGACTGAGTGACTTTCACTTCACTTTATATATAAAATTGGTTCACAAAGAAATGGTATACCATGGTGTCCCTTGTGGCTCAAAATAGTAAAGAATCCACCTGCCAATTCAGGAGACAGTTTGATCCCTGATCCAGGAAGATCCCACATGCCACGGAGCGATGCAGCCTGGGTGCCACAACCACTAAGCCTGTGCTCCAGAGCCAAGGGCCACACTATTGAAGCCCGCACACCCCAAAGCCTGTTATCTGAAACAAGGGCAGAAACTGCAGTGAGAAGCCCGCACACCCCAGAGCCCATGATCTGAAACAAGGGCAGAAACTGCAGTGAGAAGCCCGCACACCCCAGAGCCCGTGATCTGAAACGAGAGCAGAAACTGCAGTGAGAAGCCTGCACACCCTAGAGCCCGTGATCTGAAACAAGAGCAGAAACTGCAGTGAGAAGCCCGCACACCGCAGAGCCCGTGATCTGAAACGAGAGCAGAAACTGCAGTGAGAAGCCCGCACACCCCAGAGTCCGTGATCTGAAACAAGAGCAGAAACTGCAGTGAGAAGCCCGCACACCCAATTAGAGAGTAACCCTCACTCGCCGCAACTAGAGGAAAACCAACAAGCAGTGAAGACCCAGCACAGTCAAAAATTAAAAAAAAAAAAAAAAAGAGAGAAGAAGTGGTATGCCAAAAAGTAAATTAATTGCCAAATATCTGCTATCTCAGAAGAGTTTTTGTTTCTCTTTTTTCCCACCGTTTTACTCTACAAAAGTGACCGTATTTAATTTCCAATCCATTATCACCAATATCTATTAAACATCTACTATGGTCAAAGCACTGACCTAGATAACATAAAGGACACAAATTTGCTCCATAACATTATCAGGGAGACAAAAATAAATTTATGGTGGGTCCAACCAAGATAAGTTATATAATGGAAGTGCCCACAAATGTTGACTGGGTTTAAGAATGTTGGTTAAAAAAAAAAATTAAAAAATTAAAAAAAAGAATGTTGGTAATTACTAAGTACCTACGAGGATACAGCACTGTACATTTCAAAGTTCTCACTAAATAGGCAATTTTAATCTCTTTTTTAAAAGTCCATTTAGCAATTTCATGATGTTGGGAATTTAGAATAAAAACAGTCAACAGCAGTAAAATTTGTCAGGCAAAATCCATTTCTAGGCATTGCCTCAGAGCATAATGCAAAGACTGGCATGCACGTGTGCATGCTAAGTCACTTCAGTCGTGTCCGACTCTTTGTGAACCCAGGACTGTGGCCCTCCAGGCTCCTCTGTCCATACGATTCTCCAGGCAAGAACACTGGAGTGGCTTGCCATTTCCTTCTCCAAAAGACCGGCATAGAAGATGATGAGTGTTGCCAATATATTTGATGAAGACTTTTCTCCAAACCCAGAAGAGGAAGAACCGAAAAACAGGGTCTTTCCAAACTCTCTGGTCCTGAAGCCCTGTACAGTCAGACAGCTTCAGCCTACTGTTTCCTGGCTCTAGGTTTCTGACTGACTCAATAACAAGACCAGTTCTACATAAAATTATGAAGATTTGTAACGTCTGTGCAAGGCCCTTTCTTTTCCAGTCTTCCTTCCCTGTTTTCTACACTCCCACTGCCTTTCTTCAAAACTTCTAGTAGAGCATCCCATCCAGGCTTCCAGTTCCAAAGAACATACCATGATTTCTATAAGCTCCCCAAGGTAGACTCTAACTCTGCCCACTACTCCTCCCACCTCAAAGTTCTGGCCAGCATCACACACCCTAAGAACTTTGGGTGTCTTCCAAGGTAATTCAAACCTCATCTCACAAATAACATACCCCCATATGAGAAGTTTAGAGAGGCCCCATCCTTCCCTGGGCAGCAAATATAATTGTGTAGGCTTTTAATCCAGGCAGAAAAAGTATAGTGCTGCAAAAATTAAAAGAAAATGTTTTGTACTTGCAGTCAAAAGACCTCAGATTAAGCCTAAATTCCACAATAATCCATGTGTAAGATTGAGCCATTTAACTCTACTGAGATTCAGTTACTCAATCTATTAAATGGAAGGAATATTATTAGCAAATTCATATGAATGCTGTAGAAAATTACATGAAGTATAAGACAACATCTGTAAGCTATTAAGTGATCTAAAATATAAGTGATTTTCATTTTATGGCAATGATAAAACACCAGGAAAGATATTTAAATAGACATCACTCAAGACATTCTGTTGTAATGCCTACTTCATCTATGCCAGGAATAGAACTGTCCACACATTTGTAAAAGACAAGAACTTTCAAAATCATGCTTTCATTCAATCATTGACCCATAATAAAGAGTAAATGTCAGGTACCAGGACAAAGAATGCTGAGGGCCGAAGAAATAATGCTTTTGAACTGTGGTGTTGGAGAAGACTCCTGAGAGTCCCTTGGACTGCAAGGAGATCAGATCAGTCAATCCTAAGGAAATCAACCCTGAATATTCATCAGAAGGACTGATGCTAAAGCTGAAGCTCCAATACTTTGGCCACCTGATGTGAAGAACTGACTCATTTGAAAAGACCCTGATGCTGGGAAAGATTGAAGGGGATGACAGAGGATGAGATGTTTGGATGGCATCACCGACTCGATGGACATGAGTTTGAGCAGGCTCCAGCAGTTGCTGACGGACAGGGAAGCCTGGTGTGCTGCCGTCCATGGGGTTGCAAAGAGGTGGACATGACTGAGTGAGTGAGCTGAAGGATACAGATAACAGTGTCTGATGCACGTTCCTGAGGTGCTTTGCAGACACTATAATTGCCACCAGAGGGGAAAATCTAACTGCATGGTGATCAGACCGCAGCCATGACATAAGCTGCTGCATCTTTTTGTTTTTTTTCAAGTTTAGTTGATTTACAGCATTTACAATATTCTGACATTCTCTGCTATACGGCAAAGTGACTCAGTTATACACACATATACATATATTCTTTTCTATATATTTTTCCATTATGACTTATCACAGGTTATTGGATATAGTTCAATAGGATGTGATGGTCGAATGGCGTCACCGACTTGATGGACATGAGTTTGAGCAAGCTCCAGGAGCTGGTGACGGACAGGGAAGCCCGGTGTGCTTCAGTCCATGGGGTCGCAAAGAGTGACTGAGCCACTGAACGGAGCGGAACTGACGAGGACATAGAAGAAGAGCCGAGGCAGGCATGGTTCCTGCCCTCACAGAGCTTATATTCCGCCCAAGTCTGAAACAGTTGGAAAATACAGAGGCACTGCAAGCACAATCAGAAGCATCAAATTCCCAGGGGAGCACCAATCCGACTGAAATGAGTGTCATCTTCAATGTATTGAAACAAGGTTGGCCACACCTGGTTTATTTCCATAAAGCAGCCTGCGAAACTGGCATAAGCTTAAACCATACAATCCGCTCCATCACTCCTAACCAGCAAAAGACAAAGATATCTAGATGACACCCTGGGTTTTCATAAGAGAAAGCCTAATGGAATTTCTACGTCTGAAAGAGTAGTACATTTGCTTTCTGTTTGAGTCACACATCAGTCCTCTTATGATGACAGCTAATGCTGAGGGCTCACAGTGCCTAGTGTAGGCACTGTTTTAAGCATATGACACTCTCTCTCATTTAACCACTACCACTCCAAGCAATAGAAATCATTATCACTTGCCATTTTATGGAGGACGGACTTAGGGCATAGGGAGGTTGAAAACTTACCTCAGGTCACACATCTGTATTTTGATGTGCCCAAGATCCCAGTCCAGGCTGTCTGACTATACCGTTCATCCGGAGCCACTGCGCTGTCTCTATATAGATTCCTCTCAATAGAGTAGATTGATGGTTGTACTAATATAACATACAAAGAAGGAGAAGTCACTGTTCAACATGACCGGAGTCATCCCAGAACTCATTCCAAGGTACTAGGTACCTCCAGTAGGACCGCTCACATAGGCTTGGTACCCATGGCGCCCCCAGGGGCAAGCAGTACCCATGGACCATAACCCCTCACGGCTGCCCCGTCTCGCCATCATAACCATGCTTTCTCTCTCTCAGCCTTTCTCAGGTTGCTTCTCTACCGAAGGAGGCCGGTTCCCTCCGCTCTCCTGCTCTCACCATACCCAGAGCCACTCATCATTCAGGCCCACTCACGTCCTCCCTGAGGCCTTTCTGGGCTCTTCGAGCTACCTCAAGGATTGCAGGTCTCTTCTGCGAACACCTCCTTTATGCTCAGCTTAACTTTGGGGGCACTTCGAACTGTTGCTTAACATTTGGGCACATACATAAGGTTTTGTGTTTTACCAAACACGCTTATCGACTCAACTACGTGTAAGTTCATTGAGCACAAAAACTTGTTTCGATTCTCCCCTCTGACTATACCGCTTCCACATATACACAGATGTACACGCATTCTGCACCTCATATAGCACTAAAAGTTCAATAAGTGTTTGCATAGTGGTGGACTAATTGATTAATCTGTTGAATAAATATTCACCTAAATTTAAACAGCTCTAAGATTTTCTAGAATCTGACAAGGATGCAGTGTGTGGGCCAGTAAGGTAAAAAGACAAAGAAAGGGAATTTTAAAAAAAAAAACAACTTTCACTGGGAAATTACCCTGAATATAAAAATCACAAGAAATGGAAATGTATAAGAATTCAATCTATTAATAAAAAGTTTTAAAGGGAGAACTAACTGGAAAAGTAAGAAAAGGAAAGTAGTTTCATACCTTTAACATGAAACTACCTCCTCAGGATCTGAAAATTAAATGCTTCTCTCCAGCAGTTCTGTCATTTCCCTTCAGAAGATGTCATATATCTCCCACATTTCAAGTGCATCTTAAAATCCACATGGCTGGCAACTTGTATTTAACTTCTCCCTTCTACCCTCTTTCTAACACACGTATACATATACCCCGAATACTCTGACTGTTCCCCCTGCCCCTCAAAAAATCTCCTTTGGACCATGAGTTACTCATTTGGGTCATCAAAATAGTTACAGAGAAAATTATGTTCACTAACTTGGGCTCCCTCTGCTGGGTCTACGGCAGTAAAACAGGTTAACTGTGGCATCAGAGGTTATGGAACTCATTCCCTAGAGAATCTCTCCTACTTTAAGTAAAGTTCAACTCAGTATTCATCAGAATAAAATCATTTGAAAACAGAAAAGATTTAGGACTTGGAAAATTAGTAACAATAAATCAAGACAAGTGGTTTTTAAGAAACTGCATCACAAACCAGTGTTTTCTTTACCCTGCTTATTTTCATGTGGAGAATGGTGGAATTCAGCAGGGTAAATTTCAAAGATGGCTGAGACAATGACATAAACATGTACAGAAGAAAATAATCACCAGAAGTAAGGTCTGGATTTCATGTGTGTTTGTTGGAAGCAGGGCTTCCCTTGTGGCTCAGTTGGTGAAGAATCCGCCTGCAACGTGGGAGACCTGGGTTCAATCCCTGAGTTGGGAAGATCCCCTGGAGAAGGGAAAGGCTACCCACTCCAGTATTCTGACCTGGAGAATTCCATGGACTATATAGTCCATGGGGTCGCAAAGACTGGACATAACTGAGCGACTTTCACTTTGTCGGAAGCAAATGCAGATGGAGGTCACCCAGACTTACAGAAAGTCTCTAAGTAAGGTTCCTGAGGACATAAAGAAAAAGCAGCAGAAGCTAGGCAGAATTACTGAGGAATCACAAATAGAAGCTTTGATAACATCACTGAAATATACTAGCAAACCTGGTGGTATAAAGCATATCGAGCCTACACTGTCACACACACATCAAAAAGAAGAAAAAAAAAAACCTGAAGTCACAAAGTGCATTCACATTTGTGAAAGATAATAGAAATGTAACTTATCAAAATGGAAATGGTGGATATTGATTCCTGTTACAAGGAAATATTATTTCTCATTTAATTGGTTTGGTGCTTGTTAGGAAAAAAAAGAATGGTTAAATTGACCTCAAACAAACCAGCCAACCAGGAAAAAGAATGAAAATAGGTCTAAGACTTTTAAAACTCCAGAAAATACTATCTGTAATATTTTTTCCCTTAAGACAGACTGGTATTCTACAATAAATATCTTAAAATCAATCCAAGGGCAATCTAGTAGAATCATCAAATATTAGGAATTAGATATTCCACAACCTAGAAATTCAAGGCCTGAGCTTCTCTCTCCAGAGTCCAGTATGAATCCTGGGGACCTCAGGACTGTACTGGTGGCTCCTCTGGGCTTGCCAGTCCACCTTCCTTCCCCATTGTCAAATAATTTACCACCATAAATGGTTAACCAAGACTCCAGCCCATGACTAGCTACAAAAATTGAGATGGCCAGAACAAAATGAAAATGCAGGACCCCTTATGGAAAAAGTATTAAGAAGTCCAAGGACTGCCTTGGAGGACCAGTGCTTAAGAATCGACAGGCCAGTGCAGAGGACATGGGTTTGATCCAGGAAAGATGCCACATGCCACTGGGCAACTACGTCCAGGTGCCACAATTCCTGAGGCTGTGCTCCACAACAAGAGAAACTACCACAATGAGAAGCTCACACACTGCAACTAGGGAGCAGCCTCCGCTCACCACCACTGCAGAAAGCCCATGCACAGCAGTGAAGACCCAGCACAGTCAAAACTAAATAAAATTTAAAAAAGAATTTCAAGACAGGGACAGCAGAGCACAAAACCAACCAACAAACCCTTCAAAGCACAACCCTTCTAAGTGCAAGACCCCACGTGACTACATCAGTCACAGGCCCAGGACACTGGCCCCACTCTAGCCTAGTTAGCTGGAGGTTAGCAAAAATAATGTCTTCGTGGATCCTTCATCCCTGAAGATGCTACTTTTGTCTTACCATCCTCAAAGAATTTCCTTTGCAAGAAAGACATCTTTACCAAAACCTGTTTAGTTCACCAAATGCATGTCAGAATCTGTTTTTTGTTCTATCCATCCAAGTTTGGCTTTGGAGATATAGCATCTGTTGAGAAAACCAAAGAGAACTCAGGCTGACTTTTTTCTTTCCTCTCCTATGAGGGCCTCTACCACTTAAGTGGCTAAAAACACAGTCTCCAAAGTCAAACACTTGCCATTGTTCAAATCTCATCTCCACCACTGACCATCTATGTGACTATGCACAAGTTACATAACCTTTCTGCATCTCTGTTTTCGATAGCAAATGATAATGGTACCATTTCAAAGGGTTGCTTATCGAGACATATTGAGGCATTATGTATAAAGAGTTTAAGTTCTGGGTCCATAATAACTAATAAATTTGGCATTATCATTATATAAATCATTTCAAAGGTTTCAGAGTCTGGATCATGGAAAACCAGGTGGCTACCAATGAGCCACTTGGCATTTGAAACAGTTGTGCTTAATGCAGTTTACTTCTAAAGGCCTTCATTTATTCATTTATTTCACAAATATTTATTAATCTCTACTCTGGGATAAGCACTATGCTGAATATTAAGAATGTAAAGATTGACAAGATTAAATTTCTGCTCTAAATAAGCTCTCCAACCAGAAACTTAAAGAGTAATTTTAATATGTGCCAAGAGCAACAAATGTTGGAGCACAATCCTCCAAGGATCTCTCCTGTTTCTGCACTTTCTGAGCAAAGGCATCATCAGCTATTGTATTCTAGACTAGCTGCTCAGGAATGTTTGTATACCAAATAGTCTTGCAAGATACAGTGATTCTCTCTCCAGGGCAGAGGGTAGATTTGGTTTTTAACCAGAAAAATAAGGATAATATGTCCTTCCAGGACACAGTTTGAACAGGTTTGCTAACACCCCCCTTTAAACGGTTGAGGTTTCCAAAGTTCAGAATTCCTCAACTGGGCCACAAACCCACTCTGTGCATAAAGAAGGGGGAAATGGATATCTAAGGCAGTGGGAACCCGGGTATGAAACAGCACTGTGTAGATGCTTAAGTATAAAGACAAACTGATGCTTTTGAACTGTGGTGTTAGAGAAGACTCTTCAGTCCCTTGGGCTGCAAGATCAAACCAGTCCATCCTAAAGGAAACCAATCCTGAATATTCATTGGAGGGACTGATGCTGAAGCTCCAATACTTTGGCCACCTGATGCAAAGAGCCAACTCATTGGAGGAGACCCTGATGCTGGGAAAGATTGAGGGCAGGAGGAGAAGGGGGCAACAGAGGATGAGATGGTTGGATGGCATCATCAACTCAATGGATTTGAATTTGAATGGATCATGAATTTGAGCAAGCTCCAGGAGATGGTGAAGGACAGGGAAGCCTGGCGTGCTACAGTTCATGGGGTCACACAGAGTTGAACACAACTGAACAACAACAACATTCTCAACAAGTAACGGGAAGACTGAAGGCAAGAGAAGGGGCGGCGGAGGGTAAGATGGTCAGATAGCATGATTGAGCGGCTGAACAGCAATCTCAAAGAAGGCTGAGATAGGAAATGGGGAAAGATGACGCTGGAGAATCACAGAAAAGCAGAACCTTGAAGGACTTTAAGAAAAGCATAAACTATTTCACAATAACTCCTAAGCGAACAATGTTTCAGCATTATGGCTCATGAAAAGTTATGCCATTTTTTGAGCAAATCATTTTTTTTTAGTAGAGCAACTTTTTTTTTTTTCTCAAAATCCACTAAATAAATACTCTATAATACATGATATACTCATTTACTGTTTTAGGAAGATACTCACCAATTTAATTGACTTACCAGTTTTCAGTCATTATTTTATGGAATACATTTTTAAAAATTGAGAGCAATAAAGAGTCTGCTGGGTACATGAATGCTTCATCTTGGGTTCATGTATAGGACGTAGTCTTGGATTTAGCTTCTGTTTGGCCCCAATGGTGTTCTCCTGTGCTCCCATTAGAAAGTGAAGCTTGAGTACAAGATAATTATAAATCCAAAAGTGCTGAAGAACTGGTAGAGGAAATGGATCAGAAAGAAGATGGCAACTTCCAAAGAAAGATCAACTCCATCATTCACCACCCATTCCCAATTCTTGTCTTCCTCCTTTGGCAAGTATAATAAATCTTCATTTTATGTAGAAATTGGGTTTGTTTACTTTCCAATTGTTGTTTATTATTTATATAAACCTGTCTTAATTATTGAATTGTTATCTTTTTCTATCTGTGAAAGTTAAGATACCAAACTTTAGGTATCTTAAGTTGGGATGGAAATCATGATTTTTCTCATTAAAACTAATGGATTTATTTTACTTTGAGGTTTTCAGTTAGCAATAGGTTTTCTGAAAATGAATTCAAGTCATTAAATGAGATAACTGAATTTTGAATTTTGTGGCAGGCTCTGAGGAGACAATGACCATCTTAAACAGAAGAGCATAACCCAGCAGTTAGGATCCAGGTCTCCCAAGTCTAAATACAGGGGTTAAAACCTGACTCACCATATACGCCACCTAGACCAAGTTTCTTCCTATGCATTAGTTTTCTTATCTGTGCATTAAAGGTAACAATAGTTCTGATATCATAGTATTGTGAAAATTGAGATTTACTATATATTGAGCACTTTGAAGAATACCAAGTTCATAGTAAGTATTAGTTAAACGTTATCTGCTAATATTACTCCCTTCATATTTGTGATGTCTGTAGATTACTCTGACATCACATGTGGAGAACAGATTTGAAGGTATCAAGACTGGCAAGAAATAAATCCACCGGAGTCACAATCAAGGCAAGAAAACAATGGGGACAGAGTAAGAAGCAAGAGCGTGGTGGAAAGTTACACTTTCTGTTTTCAACCTGTTGAGATTGTTGCCTTCCTAGGTTACATTTTTCCCTTCCATCTCAGCAGTTTGTTCAGGTCAATTTGATCACTCTCTTCTAGGAAAAAACAAAAATATGTAAAAGTTTAATTAGGATTACAGTTTGAAATAGAAACTGCAGAATATATAGGCTCAAGATTTTTCACTGTTTTTTTTTTCCCACTGTTTATTTAATGTTTATCTACTTAGAGAATGGCCCTGGAAGCCACAGGTTTAAGCGTGACAAAAATCAATGCACTGAGTTCACACTCAGACAATTCATTTCTTAGGAAACTCAGAGGTTGTGAAACACATACTAAACTTATGTTTACCCTGCCCTTCCCAAGGCTTGATATTCAACACAGTTGAGAGTTAAATGTGCCTAACAGAAAGAGTTAGAAAGAAACAAATCCCAGTTAAAAAAACAAGAAGTCGAAACAGGTATAAGTGGCAGATTTTGTTTCTTTCATGCTTTTTTTATCCTCCTACGACTGACGTGAATATTCATGTAACTCCCCGATGCTCCGGCCCCACTCCACAATCTCAACACTTCCCCGTCCAACTCTCCCTTCCCCAGCCCCAGCAGCTCCTCCAGCAGTTGCACAGAAGGGCAGAGACTTTTCCTGATCTATGTTTTAATCTCTTCTTCCCAGAATAGCATAGCACATATTAGGTGTTTCATATGTGCTTAGGAAAAAGGAATCATTGATAGCATAAGCCTACTTACTGATGATAACCTATACTTAATCACCTTGTAACTCAGTGTGGTTCAAAGGACAAGACTAGGGTCACAAAATCAGTGGTTTCTATTTTTTTAAGCCTCCACACTCTTAAATCTCATATATCACACCTGAATCCATGTGTACAAGAAGTTACTACAGACACAAAAAATTACTTTTAGTGTCATGCTTGAGACTTGTGTTATTTTTCAAAAAAGTCAGTAAATGACATCATAAAAAGTTCTACCTTATTTGCTGTGCTAGCCCCAAATTGTGAATGAGACAGCTTCCATAATATTCAATTAATTGACTAATAATAAACAGATTCCTTCATTTTTCCTAACCAGAAGCAGTATTTTTCTTTTCCATTTTGTTGTATTGTGCACACAAACTTTGTCCAAACGATTGAAGAAAAAATTCCTTCCTTCTTATGATCCCCTAGTAGGCTTAAAATAAAAGCACGGAGTATTGTAACAACAGGTGTGTTGAGAGCAGTATTCTTCCAAGACCATGTCACCTATTATTTTTAAAGTATATTTAAAACACACTAACTGAGACCAAGTTATATTTCAATTTTGCGGTAATGTGAAAAGTAAATGATCTTCCCTCTAAGAAAGAAGAAGCAATTCTAACTCAAATAACTGTTATGACACAAGAATTAATTGAGCCTCTTCAGATAATTGGACCACAGCATAACATCTTTAGCCTTCTAGCACCCAGGAATCTTCACGAATCAACACTCCTCTCTTTTACCAACACAGTGGTAATTGATGTTGATAAAGACACTGAAGCACTGTAAGATGCTAAATTATCATCTAAATCACCAAAAGTGTAGTTCACTGAATTTTGCTGAATTCTACACTTTGATAAAAAGTGCCAGACTGCAGAGCAGTCTCTGCAGACATTTTGGACCAGCTAATGTCTTGTTGTGAGAACCGTCCTGTGGGTCATAGGAGGCAGAGTATCCTCCCTGGGCTTTATACACTCAACACCAGGAGCACCTCTTCCTCCCGCCACCCTGACAATCAAAAATATCCCCAGGCACTGCCAAATGTCCCCTAGGGAGCAAAACTGTCCCCAGGTGAGAGTCACTGCTTCAGCGGGCATATGTGCCAATTCTTGAGGATCAAAAATACCATAATGTTCCATTTCCCAACAATACTGGATAAACAAGAAGTCTCTGTGTTATGCTATGGTAACACTCCATTAACCAGCCCATTAGACTAAGCCAGAAATCCCATTTCCTTGTTACAACAGATGATAAACATAAATCCAAAGTATTTGCTCTATTCATGAACTTAATCTCCTTACATTTTAGCAGCTGTTTTTAGGAATAAATTATTAATAGAAGACAAGAAGTAGCTCTTCTTGGAAGTAAATTGCCTCCAGTGTCACAAGTAACTGGAGAGCCTGAGGGACTGCAAAACCACAGTCGTAACCTCATACATAACGTCCTCTTTCGCGATTTCTTTTACTGGCAGCAAAGAAGGTAACTTGTATATTTTCAACTGTTATCAGGAAGCCTTCAGAGTTTCTCCTGTTATTGCTGAAACTCACTTGAAGGAGGGAAAGCATTTTACATTTTAGCTCAAAACTGAAGTGGTCAAAGTAAGCTACATGATTCAAGGGAGAAAGGAATAAGTGAATATATAAACTAATATTTCTGATAAAATAAAACCAGTTCATGATATTTTTACTGCCCCACTCACTCACCAGGATAGACTGTGGTAGAAATATGAATGAAAACGGGAGTTCCTTATGAGTTAGATTTAGAAAGCGATTATTTGGTGCGTTCCTCAATTGTTCCGATTGGCACTTCTGGAGCCCTCCCTAAAGGGCAGAGCACTAGGGCCGTCCACAGAGGCTGAGCGCACTGTTGTAAAGAGGCATGCTTCCCACAGCGGGCATTCGAGTTGGCACTTGAAATCCACTGACTTGTATTGGTATGTTTTCATTGTTCCTGTTTTCCAAACACAGTATGTTTTCTTTGAGAGGAACCTACCAATTTATAAGCAAGAGTCAAGAAAGGGAGAAGAGAGGGGAGAGGAAATGGTCTGTCTGGGAACATTCTATTAAACTGCAAAAATCTTTTTCTGAAAAGTGAAAATTGTCTCAGTGGTTAGTAAACTGAAAACCTGACAAGGGATAAGTGTCAACAAATCGCTTAACAAAATGATAGCTACTGATTACAAAGTTGATGCAAAACCAAAAAAGCCACTGACATAAGACAACAGGTTAAAATGGGAAAACCTTACTAATGAAAAGGAACGATGCCGTAGAGATCATTGGCTTTTCTGGAAAGAATGCAACACATGAAGCAACGCAGCGCTGCGGTTCACTAGACCAGCTCGAAATGTAGGGCACAAAGGCAAAATGTCAGAGCCGGTCTCCTGCTAAGTAATTATAATTAAGAGGTCACCTACAACCCTTGAAACTGTAAAGACTCTCTGGTTGGCATCCACACACAGGGAGAAAAGGAAAAAAGAGGTCACATTTGCACTTTCTCTGTGCATTTAAGCTGATCCAACAGCAAGTAGTTAACTCCTGCACAGTTAGAGGAAGCTTGGCATATAAATCCATTACTTTGTAGAAACTTAGAAAGTCCTTGAAGTGAAGGTCTCTGGGCGTGTTCCCAGAAGCTCTCCACAAATCCTTCTGCAACATTCAAATGGCTCTCGGTCGTGCCCCTGGAAAAGCCCAGCGTGTGCACTGCACCAGATACATTAGGACTAAAGCAGTAGAAACACTTCTCATTTAATTCAAGGCAACAGATAAGACATTCACTTAGGTGTGAACTTTGTAGCGGCAGAAAAAAATCTATTCCCCCTAGCTAAAATGGCCATTTTCAAATGTTCTATCTTTTTTCAGCCCAGCTTTAAAGGAACCAGATATGTTTGTTCAACTTTAATCTGAGTTACTATCTCAACTGGTTAGCCTGCTGAATAAACCAAGCCAATAATCTCCATTTTTTTTTTTGCTTGCTGCCTTCCACTTCTATCCTACTACTGATTCTATGACAATTCTCTTACTAGAAATTAGTATTTCAGTCATCCCTCTTTCACAACTTTAGGCCAGATCAGGTTTATGTTTGAGAACCCTTCTAGATGCTGGAAGCATGGGTTTAGTTCACAACATTAAAATGGAAAATGTTATGCTAAAGCAGCAAATGAGCGATGCCTATACAAACTGAATTGTCAAAAGCAAGAATCTGAAATCCAAACTGACAAAATTTTCAACATGACATAAAACTTGTGTCACATTTCATCCCAGGTGAACTTGCTTCTGAAAATAAACTCTTTGAGCCAGTATTCACAACAAAAAGTTACCTTAATCTAGATTTTACCTGAGTGCATTTAATATTAGAACTAAATAATGCCATTTGCAACAATATGGAAGGACCTAGAGATTATCATACCAAGTGAAGTACATCAGACAAAGACAAATATCACATGATACCTCTTACATGTGGAATCTAAAAGAAAAAAAAAAACGGTACAAATGAACTTAATTTACAAAACAGACACAGTCTCACAGCCACAGAAAACATATTTATGACTACCAGAGGGGAAAGGGGGAAGGGATAAATTAGAAGTATGGGATTAATAAATACACACTACTATATATAAGAGACAAGAAGGACCTACTGTATAGCACAGGGAACTATATTCAGTATCTTGTAATAAACTCTAATGGAAAAGAATCTGAAAGACTAGTGTGTGCATATGTGTGAGATTTATATATATACACACATAACTGAATCACTTTGCTTTACACTTGAAACTAATACATTGCAAATCAACTATACTTCAATTTTAAAAAAGAAACCTTCGTTCTATACTGAACTTTAGAATGGCACGTCAGCTATCAGAGGGCATTGGAGCCTATCACTTCTTGGTATTCATACCTGGTATTCACACTCCTGTATAGTCCCACTTTGTGTCAAGGTTGGTCTGTGGAATCAATGGAATGTGGCAGAAGTGATGGTATGTCATTTATGACATTGATAAAACACACGCAAAAAAATATTAAACTGTAATCACTTCACTTCTGTCTTCAGAAAAGCACATTTTTAACAATAAAATGAGGGTCCCATGGACATTGTGGGTATCCCCCCAATATCCATTCTACCTTTTCCCCAGTGCATATTAAAGAGGTTGTACAGTATCAGCCTCACCCCCACTTCAGAGGTGGGCTCTGATAGGTCTAAACCAGTGATTTCAGCCCCATCGGGTCCATCAGTCCCTGTTAATAATAACAATTTTCTAATATCCCTTTTATACTTAAAAATTAATTCATAAATAAATATATCAACAATTCTCTCCATGATTTCAAAAATCAACATAAGGCTCAAAATAAAATGTAAAGTAGAAATAAAAGGAATTCATAAGACAGAAATATTTCAGTATGTAAATATTTAGGCATGCTATTGTAATCAAGGGCTTCCGCAGCAGCTCAGACGGTGAAGAACTCACCTGCAATACAGGAGACCCGGGCTCAATCCCTGGGTTGGGAAGGTCCTGGGAGAAGGGAACGGCTCCCCACACCAGTATTCTTGCAGAGAGCATTCCACAGACAGAGGAGCCTGGCGGGCCACAGGTCCATGGGCTGCAGAGTCAGACATGGCTAAGCAACTTCCACAGTGTAGTCAAATACCTCTACCTTCCCACGGAACCACCATGAAACGAGACTCCTACAAATGCAAGTGTATACTGCACAAGCATCTCAAATATCAGAGCATCATAACCATCTTGATGTGATTTTTCAAACGAATGAACAAATCTTGGAAAAATTCTCAACAAAGTACAATATTCTCAGCACATACACAATAGTGACATTTCTGGGAAATTCACTACATATGAAAGTATTGCCCCCCTCACTCCCCAAACTCCATTTTGTGTTTAAATGTGGCACAGCTAAACTCTAAGTTCAGATGATTACATAAAACTTTTCACCTATATATTGTCTAGAAGCACATCCGAAGGGTATGCAGAATATGGGACCACTCTTTGTGATACAAGCCTGTCCCATGCACTGAAGAACCTCTAGCACTCCTGGTCTTCAATGACTGAATGTCAGTTAGGAAGTCCCTCCCTTCATTGTGATAATACAACACTCCTAAGTCTCTGCACACACACACCCAAGGATTGATACCACTTCCTGTTAAGAATCTGGCAATAGCCTCATCACAGGAACAAATACAGCACCGAGGCCTAAGCCAGACATCATGAATGTTATCCTGGTTCTATCAAGGTCAACCCAAGGAAAGCAAAATTCAGAACTCATGATGGCAATTCTGGAAACTTTTTTTCTTTTTAGACAGTGCGGTATGTGAATACAAAATATGGAACTGGGCAATCCTAAATACAGAAGAGAAAAGAACTAAGAGAAGGACAGGAGGAAAACAGAGATGGAGAGCTACTCAGTCATCCTGGAAGCCTCATTTCAATTACGGAAGCAAACAATTTCCCTTTAACCCATAAACCACACTAATCTGTTTTTTCATTACTTACAGATGGAAGGTGTTCTGTCTTCCCCTTGCCCTCCAAACATGCAACATGACTCAGGGAAAAGAGCAAGACATAACCCCATGAAGGCAAGAATTTTGAATATCTAATATAACTTTGTGTCCCTGAAGCATAGAATGGTACCTGGCTGCCAATAAACATTAATCAGTTGAATGACTAAACAAACAACATAGGCTTGGACAAACAAACATGGAGAATAAAGGCTTATACTATCTTCATAGCTTTGCCATTCACTACCTGGGATAACCCTGGGCAAACAACCTCACTAGTCATGTCCTTAAGATTGTCTCTTCTTGGAATGCTCTCTCTCCCCCTTTTTTTAAAAAAGATTTTTTTTTTATATAGACCATTTTTAAAGTCTTCATTGAGTTTGTTACAATATAGCTTCTGTTGTACATTTTGGTTTTTGCCTGCAAGGCATGTGGGAACTTAGATCCAAGACCAGAGATCAAACCTACACCCTCTGTATTGGAAAATGAAGTTTTAACCACTGGACACCAGGCAAGTCCCTCTCTTTCCCTTCTAATGGCTGACTTTTCCTAGTACTTCATGATTCAACATAAGGGTCACTTCCTCTACCAAGTCATCCTGACTGCTCTGTAGCCACACCCACATTTCTATGACACACCATTAATTTTTTTCACTGCACTTACCACAATCTATGTTAATTTTGGTTTTGATTTGTTTCCTTATTTATCTAGTGTCGCTCTCTCTAGAAGGTAAAGCTGATAAAGACAGGAAGCATGTCTATCTAATTCATCTATCACGACACCTAGCACATAATTGTCAAATGAATGGAGCTTAATTCTCTAGTCCACCTCATATGACTCAAAGTCTATATTCTGTAGCTGTTGCTGCTAAGTCACATCAGTCGTGTCTGACTCTATGCGACCCCATAGACGGCGACCCACCAGGCTCCCATCCCTGGGCTTCTCCAGGCAAGGACACTGGAGTGGGCTGCCATTTCCTTCTCCAGTGCATGAAAGTGAAGTCGCTCAGTCATGTCCGACTCTTCGAGACCCCATGGACTGTAGCCTACCAGGCTCCTCCGTCCATGGGATTTCCCAGGCAAGAGTACTGGAGTGGCTATGTGGACTTAAATTCTTCAAACATGCTTTTACACATATTACGCCTCCTCCCGAAAGTCATCTTTCATCTCAGTATTGCAGTACTACCTACCCCCGCTCCTGATCCTATCACCTGTCTAATTTCTGCTGTTCTATCACATCTTATCCTAACATCATTCTTTTCCAGAAGGCCTTCTCTGGCCCATAATACTAAGTAAAGCCCCCACTACTGCCCACTGGAATAATGCTATAATACTAATACTATAATACTAATCACATGTATTATACTATTTATTTAATTACCACTTTTCCCTGGTCACCTGTAAGCTCTATGGAGCTAGGACTGTATCTTGGCCACTGCTGCAGGCACATAATAAGTACTTAACAAAACCAGTTCCCTTCCTTCTCTCAATAAAACGGCTACTTGATCTGAGGTTGTGAACAAGAGTCTATTGCAAGAAAGAGCCAGTTATGTGTGTGTGTGTCTTTCCAAATGACCCAAGCAAAGCCACATTCTTAGCAAAATCCGACTCCTCTAACTTCCTATCAAGCAAAATGCCAGTTCTGAAGGACTGGATAGTTCAATAAATTGCTTAGCAATCCAGTGACAGGCATCAGAAGATTGCCATCAGATTTATGATTTGGAAACTCAACTACTCAACAAAAGTAAAAACCCCTTCATCACAAGGTTACAGAGCCAGCGGAGCGTTACTACAACAAGGTGAGAAAGATTTGGAAAATTCATTATAAAGTGAAGGATTGTTTGAAAATGAAAATAAACATTAAAAAGAAAAAACATGTAATGAAAAATAGATTTTATATCTCATGGTAAAACAACCAAATTAAATAAGAAAACAAGCTTTCCTTTTAGAAAGCAAATTTAGAGGCTGGTTTACCACCTCTGGATTATCCCACTTATGGATATCATCAGCTCAATTAAGTTAGCAACAAAGCTTACATTATGCAATCATGTGAAAAATCATATGAAGTGCTATTAGAATAGCATATCTTTTGACCGGTCAGTAGCTAGTTAAAGACTGAGGACTTATTTGCAATGTGAACTACCTGATAAAAAATGTAAATCTCAGGAGAAATCATGTATGTATAGAAGGAATGCCTGGCTCCTTCACCCTGATTGACTTTTCTCTGCTCTCTCTGTGTCTCAAGAGAAGAATGCTCTTTTTCATGCCAGAGGCATCATGATGAATGCTGATGAGACAATATTTGACTCATCACTGCCTAGACACTTATTTTGCATGTAATTTTTCAAGTTTGTAAATTCATTGGCTTGCACACACAGCAGTATTTGGGGTATGAGTCTAAGTTAACAACTGAACAGGTTCTTGTTTTTAAATTACAGAGATTCCATTAAGAGAAAATGTGTATTCCCTTTCATCGATTCAGAAGATCCATGAAACTTTAAGTTATTTCAGTTAATACAGTGATCCACAATTGTTATGAATCATGTATTTTAAGTATGGCTACAGATGGATTAGACAGATACAAATTCAGAATCATAATGTAGCCCTTTCCATCTCTTCCATGATTCTTCTGTCAACCCTGATAATTTTCAAATATATCTGTTTTGCCCTTCTAGGAAACTGTATCATTCCAATTCAACAAATACAAATAGCAAAGGATAAACCTTTCAGAATATGGTCCCCACTCCCTCCAGGTTTTGGAGGAGCATTGCACAGGAAAAATAAGCTATCCATGTAATTCACAACAAAAATTATAAGGTATAAAGATCTCCTGAGCTTTTTTTGTAAACAGTATGTACGCAGAGAAGTTTATAATTAGCAGTGGTTGGGGAGTCAAAGGCAGAAGCTATTGACAGACTGAGAAATATAAGAAGCCAAGATAACATCTCCTAACCACAAAGTGTTTTGTGGTGAAATATTTGTTAAGAGAATTAGCAAGAGTAGGCAACAATTTCTCTTACATTAGGGGGTGGGGGGTGGGGAGGCAGTATTTGGAACACAGTCATCGGCTAAGTAAAGATTTATAGAACAATGGTTGATAATACTGGGAGGCTCATAGGCCTCTTTTTCTTGTAATCTTCAATTTCTTATTCCCAGACAAAAATGCATACACACATTTTGATAATATTTGAGATTCTCTGAGCCCTTTAAGTCTATCCTTGAAAACCATCCCCCAATCCCCAAGAGAAGTCTCTGCTTTAGAGAGGACCTTCACCTTTAACATGGTACTGAAACTTAAAGAAAAAACCATTATATTAGGAATCTGTCTTCAACATGGTTACAGTTATTTGGCCAGAAAACCTCCTACATCTCACCCCTGCCACCTCAAGGATAGATGTACTGGGAAATACCCTGCACAGATTCTGCCCAAAGAGTCAGGGTAACATATTAATAGTTTATGGGCAAATAAACCATGCTCTGTTGAGTTTGCAAGATAGGTGACAATATCTAAGCTAATGAAAAATTGAAGAAAACTAATACTTTCAAGCACTTAAGTAGGCTAAGCCCTCTACAAGTTATTGTCATTCCGTCACCATATTAAATCTTCCTAAGAACCCTGGGAGCTGTCGATTATTCCCTACCTTAGTCTGTTCAAGCTGCTAGCCAATACACCCCAGACTGTGTGCTAAGTCGCCTCAGTAGTGTCCAGCTTTTTGCGACCCCATGGACGGTAGCCCTCCAACTCCTCTGCCCACGGGATTCTCCAGGCAAGCACACCAGAGTGGGTTGCCATGCCCTCCTCCAGGGGATCTTCCCAACTCAGGGACTGAACCCACATCTCTGATGTCTCCTGCATTGGCAGATACGTTCTTTACCACTATCACACCCGGGAAGCCCACATATCACACACTGGGTCGTTTATAAACAACAGGTTTATTTCTCACAGCTATGGAAGCTGGCAGTCCAACATCAAGGTAGCAGAACCGTAAGACTTTCAAATGAAGACGTCAAGTGTTCACACGTCACATCAAGACATTAACTGTGGGTGGGTTCTGGCAAGACTCTCTCTCTGGTTCACAGCCAGCACTTCTCCTTGGGGTGGAAGGGGTGAGGATCTCTGGGCACTAGTCCCACCTAAGAGGGCTATGCCCTCATGGCCTGATCACCTCCACCTCCTAACGCCATCTCCTTGGAAATTAAAATTCAACACATGAATTTTTGGAGAACACAAACATTCAGACCACAGCATTCCCATTCAAAGGCAGTGCCTCCATAAGGGTAAGTGACCTGCTCAAGGTCACACTCCTGATACGGGATGGAAACTGGATTCTAATCCAGATTTCTCTAATTCCAAAGCCCACGTGCTATTATATTTTATTACCCCACAGCTAAGTTGGTGGCCTAGTCATTCACAGTGCTTGGAATACAGACAGAGCCCAGGGCCTCTTTCTTGAGCACATACCTAATCTAGTTCAAAGTCCCCCAACCCTTTCTCATCAGCTCTACTACAAACACCCTGGTATAAGCCACCATCATCTCCATCTATCGGATAATAGCCTCCTCTCACTAGTCTCCCAGATCCCATTCTTGCTCCCAAACCTTCTACTCTCAACACAGCACCCAAACTGGTTCTTTTAAAGATAAATTAGATGATAGCATCACTCCTCTGCTCAAATCCTGCAATATCTCCCCAGCATATTTTGGATAAAAACCGTATGCCATATATATGGAATGTAAAAAAATGGTACTGATGAACCTGTTTTCAGGGCAGGAATAGAAACACAGAAATGGAGAACAGACCTGGACACTGGGATGAAAGAGAGGGTAGGACAAATTGAGAGCGTAGCATTGACCTGTATACACTGCCATGTGTAAAACAGATGACTAGGTGGAAGGTGCCATAAAGCACAAGGATCTCAGCTCGGTGCCGTGATGACCCAGATGGGTGGGATGCAGGAGTGGGCTGGGAAGGGGAGTCAAGAGGGAGGGGACCTATGTAGACGTATAGCTGATTCACTTCATTGTACAACAGAAGCTAGTGCAACACTGCATAGCATTTATACTCCAATAAAAATCAAATAAACATATAAACAAATTATATATTTTTTAAAGTTTTCAAAACCGTATGCCTTACAAAAGCCTACAAAGTCCAATTTCACTAGCCACCACACTTGCCTGCCTGATCTTACCTTGGGTCTTTGAAATCTCTCCCTACAAACTGCTTCAAACTAGGTAAAAAGTCCTCCTTGATGTATTGATACCTCTTGATTTCCATACCTGCTTCTTCCCTCTGCAAAGAATACTCTTCCCCCAGATTCCCAATTATAAACCCCCTCACATCTTTTAAGATCTTGTCTCAAAGGCCATCTCCTCTGTGAGGTCTTTCTTGACCACACTATTTTAAATTGCATGTGAACTTCTACCTCGACCCTCCTTATCCCCATATCCTTCTTTATTTTCCCCTATATCACTTATTTCATTTGACATACCACTGTTCCCTTAGGTTCTGCTGTCTGCCCGCTGCAGAATATAAGATTCACGAGAACAGGAATTATTGCCTGTTTACTGCTATAGCTCCAATCGCTAGAACAATGCAAAGCCCATAGTAGGTGCACAATCAACATTTGATGAATAAATGAATAAATAAATGGCCATGAGTACTTTAAGTCTCAGCTGACAGACCAACAGAAGGCATTGAATTGTGCAGTCCTCTAGAACCTACATGGATGATGGCTGCTTTGATGGGAGGGCTGCCTTGCTACACTCCACTGCAAGCCAATTAAATGCAGCCTTTGGGTGCGTACACAGCACTCAGCAAAGTTTGACTTCCCCTGGTACAACCGAATGTCTGCTTCACATCTCTTTTCAGTTCAGTGCACCACTTAAGACATCTAAAACAATGGAAACAGAAACGTTCATTTTAATTTAAAATAACCTTTTTCAGAAGAGGTGTGAGCTTTCCATTTTAATCAGGCTTGCCAACGGAATCCTTAATTCTATAACGAGTGCCACAAGAATTAATAAATCTCACGCCACCCAAGGACCAGCGATAGGGTGAAAATAATAATTTCTGCCCTTGTCCATGGAGTAACTAGATAAATAAAAGAAACTCTAAGATTTCTTACATTGTTAGATGTGTTTAAATTATGGGAACACGGACGGGGGGACTTTTTCAAAGCTTTAATACATTTAATACCAACCTAGACAGAGGTCTTGTCAATCATTTGTTAAAAGGCAGGTTTGGGGAATAAGTAAGTCAATGTGTCTTAACACTCCTGAAGAAAATAATAGTCAGAAAGATAGTCATTATTATAATTACCTGGAGCTGTTGCAACCAATGCATCCAACTCTGTAAAATGACTACTCTTCACTGAATTACTGAGTCTCATAAAATTTTCAAGTATTTTGTAGGATTCACTTCCCCTATTTAGGGATTGTAATTTACAAAGAAGTAGGATAAACTGAAACATTCTACCCTTGAGAATCAGCACTCCAAGTTATTTTTACTAGAAAAGCGAAACAGAATTTTATGACAGAATATGAAGTTTATGCCTACTATTTTATAGTTTACTCACTGATTTAATATAAAATTAAACAACAGCTCAAAACATTCATAACTACATCTTCTACTGGTTGGAGATAATAAGAATATGTTAGCCAAAGTCCACAGCAGAGGATCATTTTCTCCAGTGAGCAGGTTGTGGAACCAATGACCTACGTCTTAACAACAAGCACTGCTTGAAACCATGGCATGTGATAAAAAAGAAAAAAGACCAAGGAGCCAACACTTTGGAGAGAAGCTTTCTTATTACTCCAACACACCAAAGATGGAAGGGATCCAGCCCAATTTTCCATTATACAGATAAGATAACTGAGGTTTGGACTTGAGAAGTGACTAACCCAGCTTACACAGTGACTGAGCCGGGACCAAAATAAAGTCTTCTAACCCCCAATCAATCATCTTTTCACTATATTTTGAGTACTGATTTACCTTTCTTTTAAGTAGTAGGAGGAAAGACAGAGAAAGGTCATGGTCATTTATTATTGTTTATTTGTATTTTTAATATAAAGACTTTAGAAAGACAACACCAGAGAGGCAGTGTATATCTCATTTCCCCAGAGCATATGGGCTCTTGGGGGAGTGTGCTTTATAAAGAGATTTGTCCTGGGAACTTGGTAGATTTTAATGTAAATATTTTAGCAGTTTCCTAATATTCATTGTTGAATTAAATTTTTATCCCAGCCTCCCCAAACCAATGTCAGCAGATTAGAAGCAGTTTTGTGGGGGAATATCTGCAACAGGAATGATGGGTTTCTTCATTCTAAAATGTTCTGGTAGACATTCAAAGAAGGATTTCCTCCTGCCCAACAGGAAAGAACAGCTTCAGGTCTCAGTTCCTCCAGCTTCCCATCAGCGGCAGAACTGTCTCACCGGAGCTCAAATCCTCTTGTGGTCTAGTTGCTAAGTTATGTCTGACTCTTTGCAATCCCATGGACCGCAGTCCTCCAGGCTCCTCTGTCCATGGGATTCTTCAAGCAAGAACACTGGAGTGGGCTGCCATTGGCTGCCATTTCCTCCATCAAGCCCTCTGGTAGCACCCAAATCCAGTATGCAAGCAATGTGGGAAGATCAACAGTTGGGCAAGGACAGGACAACTCTGAATCATGATATTTGTTCCAAAGCTCACTGCCAGGAGGAGCAAGGCTTTGCCAGACCTACATCACAATTCTGCTTCTCCCTCCACCCAATTCTGCTTCTTCCTCTTTCCCTTCACAGTGTTGATCCTCAATCAATACACCGTCCCCGGAACTCTGTCCCAGCATCTGCCTCCACTCAATCCAACCTACAACAAACGTTTGCTCTGTCCCTCAGGCAGACATCCTGACCACAGACGTTCAGCCAGCCCCGGTGGGACCCAGCTCATACTCTCATCAGCCTCCCCAGGGCTGCTTATGCACTGGCACTGGCAAAACTGGGTTACTTCCTGTGGGAACGGGGAAATTTGAGAGACTAGCTGATCAAAGACTATAGGCCTTGCTCACATCAGATCAAAAAGTTAGCCCATCAGCTGAGAGAAAACAGCCTAGACTACAGAGAGGACAGACAGGTCAGGGCTCCCGGTCATGTTTTATCATAATCAGCTATTCCTGGTCAGCACGGTTCTGGGTGGTGGATCTATACCGCTCCTTTAAATCGTCACAACCACCCTCTGCTCTGACGTAGGTTTTATCATCCCTGTTTTACAGTTTTAGAAACAGAGAGGCTAAATAAATTCTTCAAGGTCACTAACCTGATCACAGATGCCTGAAATTCCCTTAACAATAAACAAAGTTCTTCATTCCATACACAGAACGTCGGTTTAAAGCCCTGAAGCCTCTTTGGAGATGGAAAATTCAGAATGATGTCTGGGTTCTGGGGCCTGTGTCTCCTATAGCCTGACAAGAACATTACAGGTGAGGGGGCTTATCTCAACCAATGGGTACACTTCTTTCTGAAATGGTTCAAGGTTGTTGGTACCAGCCTGGAAATTCTAGTTCCAGAAGAACTTGATGGCTAAAGACATACCAAACTCCTAGTCTCTCCTAAGCATGACCCCCCAATATTGATCAGAGAAGTTGAGAATAAAGTTCCTACTTCAAGTAGTAAAAGTAGAAAAGTTCTACCCAAGTCAGAGCTTTCAATAAAATGCCTCAGCAATACTTCAAGCAAAATCCCCTATGACATTTTCTTAAAGAAGGATTAACAGCCTATAATTAGTCAAATTCCCTTTAAATTAAGTGGATTCCCAAAGAAATCAAACAGATTCACCTCTTGTCAAAGCAGGATATCTGAGACGACGTTTAAATGGTTAACATTTATTGAATTGTAACTATTTTCCAGGCAACATTTCACCTACTCCATGTGGATTAACATCTTTAATCCTATGACAACTCTATTGTGAAAGTAGTACCACTGTCCTAATTTTCCAGAGGAGATGAGTGAAGCACACAGAAGTCAAGGAAAATGACAAAGTCATACCATGAAGAAGGGCTCAGCCAAGATCTAAACCCAGGTGTTCCAGTGGGCATGGAGCAACAGACTGGTTCCAAATAGGGAAAGGAGTGCGTCAAGGCTGTATATTGTCACCCTGCTTATTTAACTTACATGCAGAGTACATCATGAGAAACGCGGGGCTAGACAAAGCACAAGATGGAATCAAGATTGCCAGGAGAAATATCAATCACCTCAGATATGCAGATGACACCACCCTTATGGCAGAAAGTGAAGAAGAACTAAAGAGCCTCTTGAAAGAGGAGAGTGAAAAAGTTGGCTTAAAGCTCAACATTCAGAAAACTAAGATCATGGCATCCGGTCCCATCACTTCATGGGAAATAGATGGGGAAACATTGGAAACAGGGACAGACTATTTTTTTGGGCTCCAACATCACTGCAGATGGTGATTGCGGCCATGAAATTAAAAGACGCTTACTCCTTGGAAGGAAAGTTATGACCAACCTAGATAGCATATTAAAAAGCAGAGACATTACTTTGCCAACAAAGGTCCGTGTAGTCAAGGCTATGGTTTTTCCAGTGGTCATATATGGATGTGAGAGTTGCATTATAAAGAAAGCTAAGTGCAGAAGAATTGATGCTTTTGAACTGTGATGCTGGAGAAGACTCTTGAGAGTCCCTTGGACTGCAAGGAGATCCAACCAGTCCATCCTAAGGGAGATCAGTCCTGAATATTCATTGGAAGGACTGATGCTGAAGCTGAAACTCCAATACTTTGGCCACCTGATACGAAGAGCTATCTCATTTGAAAAGACCCTGATGCTGGGAAAGATTGAGGGCAGGAGGAGAAGGGGACGACAGAGGATGAGATGGTTGGATGGCATCACCAACTCAATGGACATGAGTTTGGGTAAACTCTGGGATTTGGTGATGGACAGGGAGGCCTGGCGTGCTGCGGTTCATGGGGTCACAAAGAGTCGGACACGACTGAGCGACTGAACTGAACTGATTACAGTGCCAGAGACTACTGTGTTATATCTGTATAACACAGGCTTTGTATCTGCCTTTCCAGACTTCTTTGCCTTTAAAGAGACTTAAGAAATGGCTAAGTTTAAAATTGTGCCTAGGACTTCCCTGATGATACAGTGGTTAAGAATCCACTTTGCAATGCAGGGAATGTGTGTTTAACGCCTGGTCTGGGAGGATGCCACAGGTCACAGGGCAACTAAGCCCGCAAGGCCCAACTACTGAGCTCACACGCTCCGAAGCCTGTGCTTGGCAACACGAGAAGCCAGCGCAGTGGAAAACCCTTCCACCCGCACCTAGAAAGCAGCACCCACTTGACACAACTAGAGAAAACCCACACAGCAAGGAAGACCCAGTGCAGCCAAAAACAAATAAATAAACATTGTAACTGGTGCCTAACGAGTTTTTTCAATAAGGAGATGGCTACGTGTTTGGTCACTTCTCATCTATCCCTGACATAACCACCTAGTCTTTCAAGACTAACAGATCTCTTTACGTTCCCAAAAACAAGAAGCCTCTTTGGCAGAAGAATCTCCCATACACAATGGTCATCTGGGGAGAGTCTCTAATCACATTTGCAGACTTACTTAGGAAAAAATTAGGTACTATTACGGCATGCCCAACCTTCTATAAGCCAAGTGATCAGTATGCAGAACTTAGACCTTAGAACTAATCATATACAGGAATGTTTTCACCTGTTGAACTCCTCAAAAAATCTGACCAGACCAAAGATGACCTAACTAGGAACTTATCTCAACACCTGCAAAATCTGCCCAGGGTCACATCCTTAGAGCCACCACACTGCACACCTCCAGCATGTATCATTTATGTGATCCGCACGAAGGGAGCTGCCTAGATCGGAGCAGTGTACACCCAGAGCAGCTGTGAGCAGCAGCCCAGACTCAGCTAACGGCAATCTCATAGCAGCGTTCTTTGCCTGCCCCAGTCTTACTCACCAAGTCTCCTCTTGATGGTATCCATTTTTTGGAGACCATTAGTCAAATTGAAGGCGGGAGAAGAAGGAGACAACAGAGGATGAGATGATTGGATGGCATCACCGACTCAATGGACATGAGTTTAAGTGAGCTCCAGGAGTTGGTGATGGACAGGGAGGCCTGGCATGCTTCAGTCCATGGGGTCACAAAGGTTAGGACACGACTGAGTGACTGAACTGAACTGAGTCAAACGATCTTTAAAAGTTCTAATGCTCTCTTATGTTACCACATAATTGATAGTTTTTTTTCTTTCCTGTGTAACACAAATGGAACGAGCAAATGATAACTGCTATTGTTCTTAAGATGTGTGTGCCCTTCACTAGAAGATACAGTTCAATAGAGAGAGAATGAAATGTTAGCCAAGTTCCTGTAAGAAATATCTTTATCCAAAATTTTACCAACTTCCTATTGAACATTGCTACTAAGAAGAAGGAAGTGGTCTGCTTTTGGAATCACTATTGAATCATGCAGTTATGACTGGATATCATTCGTGCCAATCATGTCTACTCAGAAGAGGTCAACAAAAAAGGTCAAGTCACCAAAAACCTATAAAGGAATGACTCTATCCCTCACCTCCATTAAAAAAAGAAGGAAAGGTCCAGATACAGTTGGACATTTGTAGAAAAAATCAAGAAAAAGAACCCACAAAGAGAGCTGGTCCAGTGTGGTAACATTTAATACTGTGTGATCCTTTTTTAGACACAGAACAAAGAAGCAGAAGAATAACCCTTCACTGATTTACATCTGTAAGGTAACTAGATTTGCTTCTTTTCTTAATTTCAAATATACATTAAAATTAGCCCAAAAGAAGGCACTCCCTATATATGGCATCATTTAAAACAACATCCCAGACCCTTTAGAGAGAACACCACCTAGGTCCAATGCCACAGAATATCATCACATCACCCCATGGCTGGAAGTTTGTTCATTAAGCTGCTCTCAAGATGGACTGGTCAAGGAGGTCTACATTCTCATCTTATAAGAAATTGATCTGGCAGCTATGCCTCAGCCTCATGGACTTAGCCTTGATATCCAACCTGAAAGTGTTAGTAAATCATCACCTAGACATACCAGTTTATTTAAAAGCCTTTCCTCGGTGGAATATAAACAGAGTGTTTTTTTCTTTCTCTCCAAACCTCCTCCTTCCTCAGTGTAGTAGAGCATTTAACAGTATCCTGGGCAGGCTCCATAATTTCTTAATCACCTTTTGTTATCAATCACTTGTTTAATCTGATTTCCAGTCTCATATCAGATCTAAAGCTTCCCCCACTGGTCACTGCTCGGTCTGTGGTAGAAACGATAATATATTCTTTAACTGATCTTCCCCACTTATCTTAGAGCGAACATCCACAAACTTCCCCCAGGACAAGCTGTCTCCCACTGAGTTTCTCCTTCAGATGAAGGGAACAAGCACCTCTCACTTGAATAGCATTCCTGGGTACCACTTGGCCAGGGGTATGTCCCGGAGAAGAGAATGGTAACCTGCTCCAGTATTCTTGCCCAGAAAATTCCATGGACAGAGGAACCTGGAGGGCTACAGCCCAGGAGGTCACGAAGAGTCGGACACAGCTGAGAGGGCACAGCGCTGGGTGCCACTGGCCATAAATGTGAAATCCGGAGAGAACGTCCAACTTCTCGTTGTTGGATTCACGTGTGAATCTGTCAGCTGCCTCTGCAAGGTGTCCGCCGTGGACAGTCCCTGGACAGGAGGAAATCTTGTTCCAGCCCGGCCTCTTTGCCGGCCCACTCTCAGCAGAGTGGCATATACCCCAAAGCCCCTTTAGTGGGGATGCCCTTCAGACTGCGTGGGGTCCAGGAAAGGCAGCTACCTCTTGGCACCTCTGTGACCAATGAGAAGTTCACACATGCTTCCCTCCAGCACCAAAGGGCAGGAAGGCAGGCGACTCTCCCTCTCTCCTCTCGGCCCTGCAGTTCACTCCAGGTCTCCTTTCCCCTGCTGAGATAAACACAGAGATGAATCGAGCCCTTTGCCAAATCTAACATCTATCCTGGAGTGAAGTGACAGTTTCCTCTTCTTGCAGTCATCCCAAGTCTCTAAAAGGTGTTTTCCCAGGTCACCCTCATTTCACCTTGAGAAACTAAATACCTTTCCCAGACTTAGTGTTATTCTTCCCATCCCCTGCCCCATCATCACAGCACCGCACTCCTCGGGGCTACTCTCTGTCTGGCTACAAAGCTCCCCTTCCCTCATCTCATTTTTATAGACTGCAACTGGGGACAAGAAGGTTGGGGTAATGACTGGGGGTGGCTAGGCTTCTGCCTCTCAGCCCTGAGTGAAGTGTGTGGCTCTCAATTATAGCGGCTCTTTTAAGAACAGAGGTTTAGAGAATTCCTTGGTGGTCCAATAGTCAGGACTCTCAGATTTCACTGCCAAGGGCCCAGGTTCAATCCCTGGTCAGGGAATTAAATTTTGCAAGGCACATGACACAGTAAAAAAAAAAAGAAAAAAAGAGTCGAGGTTTAACCTCTCTGTCTCTAGCTTTGAAATCTATTCTCTATATCTCAGGCAAAAAATGTCACTTAACAATCCCATTACATGTAGAAACATGTTCCAAAGTCGGAAGTAGCAAAAGGTTGCCTTTTCCATGATCTCTGGAATATATCTGATAAGGACTAAAATCTCTAGGACTTGACAAAATAAAGAGTCAAAAACAGACTCTGACCTGATAATCTTCATTTGGGAGTCTTAAAACCTTGTTTATACAGAGCCAGAGATCTAGAAGTGACTGCCTCTTGCTAAAATGTGGGTCGTTCATTAAAATATTAACATGATCACTGGGCAATGTAGAAACAAAGGCGCTTTGTCTCACTGATGTTCATTCAGAGGGACTTTTCTCAGTTACTTGATATAACCAAATAGAACTCACTCCTTCTAATGCTCATATGGACCTCTTCCTCAATAAAACATCAAATGTGTCTTACTATATATGTCAGACTCCTCTTATCAAGGTGTTCAAAGATTTTCAGACATCCCAAACTGAGAGTCTTTCAAAGTTTTTCATTTTCTGTGACCTCATTACCTGACATTATAATCTTAGAATGACTTGGAATTCTTTTTCTGGACCCTGCCTCACTGGTGCATTTCAGTTGGAGTGAGCATACTCTCAGCATGGCCCTGAGCTAGGCCTTAGCATAGACTTAACAGTGATTGTTAATGTACAATTTGCTTTTGATTCCAAGACAAACACATTCATGAATCTATTCATTCTGGATACAAATCCCAATAACATTCCCTCAGATTCTTTATTGTAATTTCTTAAGAATCAACTTGGATAGGGATTGGCTCTTAAGACTTAAAATTCAGGTCGTCTACATGATGGAAAACAAGGGATAAGACATAGATCTGGCAACTTTCTAAAGCTTTGAGGAAGAGGTTTCAAAACCAGGTTCTGCAGAGTCCTAGCATTCTACAGAGAGATACAGGAATCTTCATGGTAGTGATTCTTTCCACTCTCAACTTACACATTGTCAGCCAGAATTCATTCGCTTCATATATTAGGATTAATATTTTATTTGAGGGAAACGGTTTTGCCACCCCACAATAAACATTTTCTACATAAATTTCTTTAGATGAACCAAATAGTACATATTTTCTTCCCTTATCAAATAAGAATAAAAGCTTCCTGGAGGAGCTACTGAACTTATTCACCAATTAACTATCATTAAAAAAAAAGTGGTGTTAAAAAAAACAGGTGGTGTTAATAACTATGCCAAAATGCAGTCAATATTTTTGCAATTCACTCTTCAGTATTCAGCTATGCCAAATAACTTCCTTCAACTCTTACTTAGCCACAGAAATACCTTTACAGAAATATAATATTATGCCTTGGCCTTTATCAGGGGTTGATATGAAGAACCTCTTTATGACAAACAATTCTGTTTTGTTTGTGACAGTGTACTGAAGACTTTGTCCAGGTCCCTTATATAAGGACACGTGTCATGACTTCCCTTAGAGCTATGAGCCATAAAAATCTTCATGTTTCTTTTTTCAAGATATCAAAGAATCTGTCATTTAGATTTGCCTCAGCTGCCAATGAACTGAAAGCTAAATCTGGGCACAGAGTCAGGGGAAGGACCTATATTCAAGATGCTGGTTTTTTTTCTGACCCAATTATCACCCAACTCTTCATTAACTCAGCCAATATTAAATAGTTCGGTAGGTGCCAAGTATTGCAGTAGGAACCAATGACACAAAATTTATTAAAACACAATGCCTATATGCAAAACAGAAAAAGAGACACAGATGTACAGAACAGACTTTTGGACTCTGTGGGAGAAGGCAAGGGTGGGATGTTTCAAGAGAACAGCATCGAAACATGTATATTATCTAGGGTGAAACAGATCACCAGCCCAGGTTGGATGCATGAGACAAGTGCTCGGGCCTGGTGCACTGGGAAGACCCAGAGGGATCGGGTGGAGAGGGAGGTGGGAGGGGGGATCGGGATGGGGAATATATGTAAATCCATGGCTGATTCATGTCAATGTATGGCAAAAACCACTACAATATTGTAAAGTAATTAGCCTCCAATGAATAAAAATAAATGGAAAAAAAAAAAAAAAAACACAATGCCTTCCCTATAAGAGATCTTGGTTGGACGGCTCTTGTTCTATTTTCATTGTTTTTTGTATATATCTTTATTTTTAACCCATTTCATATCTGTTTTTGAAAACACATACAGTATTACCGGTAAACAAACAAAATGAACTAGCATGTTTTGGAAAGAGAAGGCTTTAATTTAAATTTGCCTAGAGGGGTAGAGGAGTTATATTCTTTTCTCTTAGCTTCCTGAATCATTATCTACTGAACCTCTCTTCCAATCCATCCTACAATCAGATTAATTTTCTTAATAGGGCTTTCCTGATCACATCACTCACTTATTCAAAAGAATTAACTGCCACACCACACACTGGTCCTCAAAATAAAATCAACAAAACAGCAGCAATCAGAGGTAGTCTTGGTGCAAAGAATATAGAACCTGCCTAATGCTCCATCCTTCTTGCGTTTATGAGAGGAGGGAACCCATTTCTAGACCAAAATAGGTACATCAAATGTGTAAAGCCCTGACATTCTAAAAGAAATGACCATCGATACATGTGTACTTTCACCTAAAATTCAGCTTTTCATTCATTTGGGATCTTATCATCTCCATGTAAGCTATTTATTTCCCAGTTTTGCCACATTCATATCGCCAACACCACCACCAAAAGGGGCAGGAAGGAGTGATTCTGCAGTTTCAAATTTTGTTTCAAATGTGCCCTGAAGTCTGACTCCTGGAGCCAGAGGAGCTCTAAAAGGTCCCTTGAGATGCAAACTGGTTTCTTTCCTTTAGTCAAGAAAGCCACTCTTTTTATAAATTCAACCACTTTAGCAAACCATAGTTCAAGGTCAGCCAGCCAACCAGCACCCATCTTGCAGGTTTAAGCTTCCTGTCATGGTACCTCTATGAAGAAGAAAGCCAACCCATGAGGCAGTGTGGAAAGCGGTCCATGATGACTGCCCACAGCCCATCAGGGCATGCCTCTTGCAAATCAGTCCTTGTGGAAAGTCTCCACAGAGAGAGACGGTGTTGCTAGATTTTGTTACTTGAAGAGAAGTCTAGGAAGTATTCTCTATGTAAAGGAAGGTCTTCTCTGCTTTAAATGCAGAAGATTGCCCAGAATGACAATATATATGGTACATTTGCAATATCTGATGTGTGTATAGTCATTTCGTGTCATATAGAAAAGACCTGATACTTTATAAGATTTTAGTAGCAATTTCATAATGCAATTACATGTTATCATTGAGAAGAAAATCCTTTGGCCAGTTTACTCTAGTAGAAGTGTTACAAAGCTAATTTCTTTACCCTCCAGATTTGTGTGTCTAGTACATAGAAAAGAAATCTCTTTCTATACACACTTGAGCCCAACAAGACTTCTATGTATTACATTAGAATAGAATCTATTATTTAGAGGAGTTTATTTAGAGGGTTAGGAATATGAACAAGAGTCAAGAAATAAATTCTTCTGTTATATTTCATTTAGTTATCAGATACAGCTACCCAGTGAACTAGAGGAACAAAATGATGTTAGCCTTTAGATATTTATTGTTCTAGAGAGGAAACACAATGCAAGACCATAGTACAAAATATTTTCAATAAAACAGACATTTCTGATTTAGCACAGTCCTCTGAAACAGCAAACTGATCTGTAAAATACACAGCACAATGATGTTGCTTTGGAAAATGTGCAAACACCTTACTGCAATCAACTGTATCTAGAGGGGGGGGAAAAGATGATGTCTGGAAGGTTTTTCCTGCCATGCTCATGAGAGAGCATTTTTTAATTACATTCACATTCTCAGATTACTTATTTGTATGCACAGTGAACAATGGAAAGAAAAAACCTTAATGTGGATGTTATTTGATGCAAACTACTGAGAGAAATGTGAACTGATGTCAATTCCTTACACAGGATAAAGCAACTAGGGAGGAAGAAGACCCCCTCCAAGAAGATATGGCACCTCGAGACCCCTTAAACTCAGGAATTCACTCTTGATCCAAAAGGTAGCACTATCGCTTCTCGGCCTTTTGGCTAAGATCAAGTGTAGAATCTGTTCTTATCAGTTTAATATCTGATACGTCCTCTATCCAAAAGGTAGCACTAAAATGTGACCAAACATTCAGTGCTTAGAGATTTTACTTATCTGTTGATTGCCTGTGGCATACAGAGGTCTCCGGTTCTCTGGAAATGTGAAATCCAAAATTGTCTAATTCGGATCTGAGCGCTAGATATGAACATTCTGACAGTGTCTTCCACTGCATAGTAATTCATCTCCTGTTTAAATGCTATTCTGAAATTCAGGGTCACTCTCTCATAGAAGTGAGGCATAGAGCTGTGATGGGGGCCATGAATAATTTTAGGCTATTTGTACACAGCTGCAGCTACTTGCATGGGTAATTGCTTTTGCCCAAATCACCAGCATAATTGTGACTCTAAAGACAGATTTGAAAGCCATTGAAGTGTCAAATTATATTACAACAATAGAGCCAGTTCTCCAGAAAGTATTCATGTTTTAATTTTAATCAAGCTCCAAGAATGTGTTGAACCCTTGCTCTAGGGCAAATAAAAAAATGCCAAAATGTTTTGATATGTTGATGTCTAGCATAACAATCAGAGGAGGGACGTTCACCTCATTATACTAATAGTAAGATTCCATTAATAATTCTAGTACCACCACCTCACCCGGTGCTTGGCATTCAACAGTGTTGTTTTTAATGAATAAATACAACTTTTGATTTCTACAATTTGAACTGGAAATTTGTGATATGATGGTAGAAGGACAGCAATAGTTGTTCTGAAAGGTGACTGGTGATGAGTGTTCAAAGCAGAGTGATCAATACAACAAAACTGGGTTTACCTGCTACCGCTGGCATATGCTTGGCATGCTGACCACCAAACCTATCACATTATCACATCACATTATCATGTCAGGTGAAGAGGAACATTAGAACATACTCCAGAAAATACTGCACCTAATCAGACAAGATTTTGGACAATAACAATAACAGGACTATGAAATCAAAATGCTAACCCAACTGTATGATACAAATAAAACAGTGAAAAAGAACATATGATCCAGAATATAAAGCCTTCATAAGAGAACAATGTAAAGAAATAGCAAAATATGACAGAATGGGCAAGACTAGAGATCTCTTCAAGAAAACCAGAGATACCAAGGGAATTTTAAGCAAAGATAGACACAATAAAGGAAAAAAATGGCAAGGACCTAATAGAAGCAGAAGAGATTAAGAAAAGGGGGCAAGATTACATAGAAGAACTGTACAAAATTTTCTTAATAACCCAGATAACCAAAGTGGTGTGGTCACTCACCCAGAGCCAGACATGCTGGAGTGTGAAGTCAAGTAGGTGTTAGAAAACATTGCTACTAACAAAGCTAGTGGAGGTGATAGAATTCCAGCTGAACTTTTTCAAATCACAAAAGATGATGCTCTTTTAAAGTGCAGCACTCATTATGTCAGCAAATTTGGAAAATTCAGCTGTGGCCACAGGACTGGAAAAGGTCAGCTTTCATTCCAATCCCAAAGAAAGGCAATGCCAAATAATGGTCAAACTACTGCACAATTGCACTCATCTCACATGTCAGTAAGATTATGCTCAAAATCCTTCAAGCTAAGCTTCAGCAGTACATGAGTGGAGAACTTCCAGATGTACAAATTGGGTTTATAAAAGGCAGAGAAACCAGAGATCAAATTGTAAATACACACTGGATCATAGAAAAAACAAGGGAATTCCAAAAAAACGTCTACTTCTGCTTCACTAACTGCTCTAAAGCCTTCGACTGTGCGTTCACAACTGTGGAATATTCTTAATGAAATGGGAATACCAGACCACCTTACCTGCCCCCTGAGAAACCTGTATACAGGACAAGAAGCAACAGTTAGAACTGGACATAGAACACAGACTGGTTCAAAATTGGGAAAGGAATACATTGAGGCTGTATATTGTCACCCTGTTTATTTAACTAACATGCAGAGTACATCATGTGAAATGCCGGGCTGGGTGAAGCAAAAGCTGGAATCAAGATTGCCAGGAGAAATATCAACAACCTCAGATAGGAAGTTGATAGCACTCTAATGGTAGAAAGTGAAGAAGAACTAGAGAGCCTCTTGATGAAGGTAAAAGAGGAGAGTTAAAAAGCTAGCTTAAAACTCAACATTCAAAAAATGAAGATCATGGTATCTGGTGCCATCACTTCATGGGAAACAAAGAGAAAAAGGGGACTCAGTGTCAGAGTTCACTTTCTTGGGCTCCAAAATCCCAGATGTCTCAAAATGCAGATATTGACTACAGCCAAGAAATTAAAAGACACTTGCTCCTTGGAAGAAGAGCTATGAAAAACCTAGACAGTGTACTAAAAAACAGAGACATCACTTTGCCCACAAAGGTCCATATAATCAAAGCTATGTTTTTTCCAGTAGTCATGTATGGATATGAGAGTTGGACCATAAAGAAGGCTAAGCATCGAAGGATTGACACTTTCAAGCTGTGGTGCTAGAGAAAACTCTTGAGAGGCCCTTGAACTGCAAGGAAATCAAACCAGTCTATCTTAAAGGAAATAAATCCTGAATACTCATTGGAAGGACTGATGCTGAAGCTCCAATACGTTGGCCACCTGATGCGAATAGCAGACTCATTAGAAAATACCCTGATACCAGGAAACATTGAAGGCAAGAGGAGAAGGGGGCAACAGAGGATAAGATGGTTGCATGGCATCACTGACTCAATGGACATGAGTTCAGCAAACGCTGGGCAATAGTGAAGGACAGGAAGGCCCGGTGTGCTGCCATCCATGGGGTCTCACAGACTCAGACATGACTTAGCGACTGAGCAACAATAAAGACTAACGTTCAAGTCCCGAGGTTTATGTGCTGTGTGCTCTTAGTTCACTGAAACTCTAACCTAAGAATCCTACTAATATTAGTCACGGATTGCCTGCAGGTGAATAACTGTGAGGGCTGTTTTCACACAAGAAGCCCAGGAGCGTGGAGTTGGCTTGGTGACTTAAGGATGGCCAGTCACAGTCACCGGAGTTCTCTTGGCCTCTCCCTCTGGTCCTAAGAAATTTGATAGCTCTAGCTAATAACTGTGTCTGTGATAAAAGGAGGAAAGGGGACAGGTGGGGACAGAGCTTTATTGGAAGAGAAAAGACTCCAGATCCAAGTAAGGCTTCCGTTTACGGTTCATAAGCTACAACTGTGTCACACACCACTGGTAGCAAGGAAGGTCAGGAAATGCACATTTTTTAAGATGAACACATGTCCAGTCCAGTCAAAACTGAAGTTGTGTTATTAAAGAAGGGAGATCGGAATGAATAGGTAACTAGCAATGTCTGCTTCAATATTCTTTACAGACATAGTGTTAAGGATTATATGAGATAACATATTTGAAAATGTTCTGTTAACCAGAAAGCTAAACAAAGTTGTTTTTTTGTAATTGAAGTATAGTTGATCTACAATATTATTTAAGTTTCAGGTATATAACAGTGTTTCACAATTTTTAAAGGTTATATTCCATTTATAGATATAAGAAATTATCTATATTCCCTGTGTTGTACAATATATACTTGCAGTTTATTTTATACATACTAGCTTGTGTTTCTAAACCCCTTACCCCTCTTTCTCTTCCCTCTCCTCACTGATAATCACTAGTTTGTTCTCTGTATCTGTGAGTCTGTTTCTTTTTTATTATATTCACTAGTTTATTTTTCTGATCACACATCTTAGTGACACCACAGAGTATTTGTCTCCCTCTGTCTGACTTATTTCAATTAGCATAATACTTTCCAAGTCCATCCATGTTGTTTTAAATGGTAAACATTCATCCTTCTTTATGACCAAACAGTATTCCAAAAGTTGAACTTTTTTAAGTGCAATAAATATTATACTATTTTCATGTATATACAGTATCTTGGAAAAAGATCTTAAGATAAAATATATACTATATTTTAACTGATATATAAGTATATTAAGTAATATATAGTATATTAGGTCACACACATACATTTGAAACAAACAGGAGGAATGAATATCTTTTCCTTGTGCATTTAAGATAGCATAAATTAAAAACATGTGATTCAGTTATGGTATATAACATTAAAGCAAAATATGGGAGCTTTTTACATTTTGCTTTAAATTTTTATGTAAATACACTATTTACCTTTTTTTGTTTTTGTCTAAAAACGGAGCATATATGCCTTTACTTCATTTACATGTGATGAAATTAATAGTAATTATGCAGTTTATACATTAAAATACCTTGAAACACTATGCTCTCCCTCAAAAAATAAAAAAAATAAAAACTATAAAAAATCTTAAGCATGAAATTTAAAATAATTATCTTCAGTATTCAAAAATACATAACAGAAAACATAATTTTTTTCTTTTAAGACGTCTCAATTTTTTCATATCTTAGAAAATGGCCCGGGGAAAAGATTTTTTAAAATAAAAAAATCAATGCAGGAAAGAAGAAATTAGGAAAATATTCTGTCTCAGTGACAATATAATTATAGTGCCCTATGAAGAAGCAATTGGCACAGTTACTTGATTTTTATTGAATATCAGAGCATAGGCAGATATTAAAATGCAATTTGAATATGAGTGATGTAAAAGTGGTAAGTAATATTAAGGAATAGATATTTAGAAAACCTCAGGAGTCACCTTACCTACACCTACTCATGGCCAACAAGACCTCTGCAGTCAGACCTGCCTCCCTCGTTACCCCTCTGTCTCCCTGAGTCCCACCAGTTCACTAACACCTCAGGACTTTTGCACTTGTTGTCACCTTCCCATTTTCCCAATGGCTGTTTCCTTCTCAACATCCCAGTGCTGATTCGAACATCACCTCCATGGAGATGCCTTCTGGGAACATCCTAATTAAACAGCTGACCTCCTCCAGCCTCTCCCACCCTGGAGAGAGGTCCAGGTCCAGGTCCCACCATCATCTTGCATTTATTTTTTTCATGGCATTTACAATTATCTGACATTTTTTTAATCCTATGCCTACCCCAGTAAGGGCCTTCCCAGGCGGTATTAGCGGTAAAGAACCCACCTACCACTGCAGGAGATATAAGAGGTGCCGGTTCAATCCCTGGATCAGAAAGATCCCCTGAAGAAAGAAATGGCAACCCACTGCCGTATTCTTGCCTGGAGCATCCCATGGACAGAGGACCCTGGTGGGCTACTGTCCAGAGGGTCACAAAGAGTTGGACAGGACTGAAGCAGCTTAGCACACGCGCCCCTACTAGACTAGAATATAAGCTCCAAAAGAGCAGGGGTGCTGTCTGTGTTGTTTAATAGTTCTGTCTCTAGTACCTAAGACAGGGCTCATCACAGAGTGAGTGCTGCATAAGTGTGTGTGCAGTGGGAGAAAAAGATGCATGTGCATTCTATAAATGACAAGTTCATATAACCACATTAGATATTTGGGAAGGACTAAATTGCTGCATAGAGGTGAATATAGTAGACAGAATTTCAAATCACAAACATAATTTTCACATAATAGTTTATTAAGACATATTCTATTTGGCATATTTCTCCTGAGGGAAGGATTCTAAGTGCTAAAAGAAAACAACTGAAGAGTTGACCCAGACATTCCCCTGGTGAGTTCTTCACAATTTATTAGCATATAAGAACGTATTTTTCCAGGCACCGTCAATTCTCTACAGGAACAGAGTCAAATCTTCTCAGAGCTATAAGCTAAATTCCTTAGACTTGGTACTCTCAAATTGCTACGGCCCCTTAAATCTGCATCTTGTATCTTAGACCTAGGTCTCTATTCTTCAGATTCACTTCTTTCCCACCCTGCCCAGTTATAAAGACATAGTTGTGAAACTACAATTGGTCTTTTTCTGGATGTTTCTTTTTTTCTTTGTATCACGGCTATTCTCTCACTTTTAGTTGCCAAGACAGGGTGGTAAAGGCAAGATAATGCCATTAAAAGCAAAAGGGAATGTTAACCTCCTTAATTGTCTCCAGCACTTAAGGCTCATGTACTTTCAGTCCAAATGAAAAGGCACTGGAAGACATGAAGCATTCAACTCTTTCCTCAATTCAGTTAAAGCAAGAAAGAGGAAATGTTTCTCTTCCGTTGAAACACTCCAGTTTAGAAGTAAAAGGTAATAACTTCACATACTATACAGGTATACAACTGAATTTTTAATTCAACGTGGAGTTCTAAAAAAATTTATGAAGAGTTCAGGCTGTCAAAAGACTCATTATAGAAGAAATATAATTTCTTCCTGTCCCATAGTGTAACTTGACATAGCTCTGAAGAACTCTTCTGTTTCTATAAATGCATTAGCTGTGACTAAAAGACATGTTTTGAATACTCAAGTTGTTTCTTTAAAGTATTGACTCATGCAGGGCTGTAGTCAATCACTTGCCAAAAGGTAGGTTCAGGGGAGAATAAAACAGAAACAAATAACTAAACAAAGGATTTTAGTAATCCTGAAGAAACCAAGATTCGAAGTAATGGCCATTAATAAAAATATTCATGCTACCATTACCAGCAGAACGGCCACCATAAACTGAGGAGACCATGGTGAATTACTGAGCATCATAAAATCCTTAAGTGTCTTCTCGGATGCATTTCCCCATTCAGGGATTATAACTCAGGAAGAAATATTCTAACAGGAACAGGCTGCTCCTTTGAGTGTCAGAACTCCAAGTTGTTTTAATAGAAAGCCACAATAAATACTTTTTATGGCAGAATCTGAATGATAGGCTTGCATTCTCCACCAAGTCTCAGTTTCTGAGCTAAGCTCAGGGCAAACGAAGTAAGGAAGGAAGACAGTGTTTGACGCCCACAGCTTGCCCCACGATACGCCTATTCCTACACTCTTGGACGCTACACCGTGTCTGCAAGGATCTCCTCTCAGCTCTGTACCTTCATCCAACACATTCAGCTCAAGCAGGAAGACATCCTCTGTGATCCAGATCCCCATCAGGCCCCATGGTTTTAGAGCTCAGAGGGCAAAGTCGTTGGTGATAAGAGTCTATCTGTTAAGTATATAAAGCAAAAATCCTTCAAAATGCAAAGTTGTGAAGATGGAAACAAAAGGATATCTCTTAATATATGTCCCCTTGAATTTAGTGAATCAAAGAAGGGAAGAATTTACATTTTACAAAAAAGATGCATATCTACATGTTTATAATTACTGAAGAGATAAGAACATAGGATAAATGTGGGACTTTGTACAGCAAAATAAAATATACTTTACTTTTCAAAAATAAAAAAGAGTATATCTGAAGCCCTTTCTGAAAATCTCCTGGGAACCTAGCCATGCAATTGCCCTTTCCCCCTCCATTCCCCACCCCACCCCCCAACACACACACACAATATCTCTCGGGCTTTCTTCTTTCCCTAACCGCTCTACAATTCCAGATGGTGATTAAGAAAAAGTCAATGTATCTATGAGTAGACTGATAAAAGAGATATCTCCCAAGGTTCAGTGTCACTTCCTGTATTAGTCAGGGTTCTCCAGAGAAACAGAACCAACAGGCAATAAAAGAAGATTTATTACAAGGACTTGGCTCCTGCAACCAGCCTGCAACCAGGCTGAGAAGTCCCACAGTCAGCTGTCTGCAAGCTGGAAACTGAGGAAAGTCAATGGCGTGATTCAGGCCAAGTCCCAAGACCTGAGCACCCGCGGAGCCAATAAGGAAATCACATCTGAGGGCAAGGGAAGATGAGATGAGATGTTCCAGCTCAAGCAACGAGGCAGGAAAAAAGGGGTTAATTCCTGCTTCTACTCCCTTTTGTTCTAGCCAAGCCCCCCCAAAACTGGATGATGCCCACGCACATTGGGGAGGGCAATCTACTTGTTCTGAATCCACAAACTGACATGCTAACCTCACTGAGAAACAACCGCACAGGCATGCCCAGAAATAATGCCTCATCTGGGCAACCCATGGCCCACTCAAATTGACATTTACAATTAACCATAACACTTCCTAAGAAAGTCTTTCCAGAAACTTTCAGGAGTTTTCTCACACAATTTTGTTTCTTCACCTCTTAAAGGCCTTGGTCAGTTGTGTTGCAAAAACTTGGTATCTCTGAATAAGATGTCATCTCTTCACATTCAACTCTGTTCCCTTAGCTTTAGCACAGCATCTACAAAAAATATTCAATAAATGTGGCTAAACAGGAGTGAGTTGGAAAACTGTAAGAAATTGTATTTTGCCTGCCACCCCGGGGCTCCAAGACATGCAAAGGAGATGAGGCATGCATATAAATAACTCTAATATATAGCAAAAAGTAATGTATGTAAGAGAAAAGTACAAACACTTACTGCCAATTTCTGACTTCAATACGATCAACTGCAAGTGCACAAGAGTGTGGAGGCAGGTCTGTCTCCCACTTACATGCCTCTGACCAGTTCTGTGTCCTTACCTGTGAAAGGGCTCTGAAATTAGGTCTTGTTGCTCTCAGGGTGGTATTGTAAGGGCAAATGCAAATTTAAAATAGAAGACTTAATCACTGTCTAGAAAAGACAGAAGAGACATCTGCACACCCATGCTCACTGAAGCATCATTCACAATAGTCAAGATAGGAAAACAACCTAAATATTTGTCAACAGATGAGTAAAGAAAATGTGGTGTACATTAACAATAGAATTCTATTTAAAAAGGAGACTCTGCCATTTCCAATAATATGGATGAAACTTGAATACACCATGCTTAAAAAACGAGCCAGACATAGAAAGACAAATATTGCATGATTGCCCTTAGATGTGATATATGTGTGTGTATGTGTGTGTGTGTGTGTGTGTGTGTGTGTGTGTATTTTTAGGGCAAATTCATAGTAACAGAGAGTAGAATGGGAGTTACCAGAGCCTGCAGCCCAGGTGGAAATGGAGAGATTTTTAAAAAGAAGAAAAAAAAAAGTGGAATAGTGATTGCCAAGGATAGGGCAAGAGGGTCTTAGGAGTTATTATTTAATGTTATTAAATATGTTTAAGTTATTGTCTAATTTAGTTAATAGTATTTAACAAAATAATTATTAGGTTAAGTTTTATAGAATGAAAATTCAGTTTTACAGAATGAATAGAATTCTGGCTGTGGACGGTGGTGACAGTTACACAACATGAAGAAGGTGCCTAATTCAACCGAACTGTTTGTTTAAAAAGACTAAGATAGAAAGTTTTGTGTTATGTATATTTCACCACAAGAAAAAAATGAATAATCTGATGCATAAAATACTACCAGAAAAGAAAAATACTTCAGAGAGTAAAGGAAGTCTAAATGTATATCCACAACAAAAGCACAGTGAATGAGAGGATTGCTCTTTTGGATATTAAAGAAAGTTTCAAATCTTGGAATTATTTTTTGATAAGGGAGAAAATAAGATATAACCTCCCCACTGCCCCTATCATCCCTTTCCTTAGTTACTTGTAAACACTTGTAATTATAAATTCTTTCTCTCTTCAAAATACACGTAAATCTTTTTAAAAGATAAGTCAATCTCTTGCTGACTTTAAAATCCAGGAATGGGGACTTCCCTGAAGGTCCAGTGGCTAAGACTCCACACTTCCACTGCAAGAGGCTTAGGTTCAGTTCCTGGTCATAGAGCTAAGATCACACATGCTTCTAGTGTGGTCAAAAAAAAAACAGGCATGTCTTCCTCAAGGACCTGGAAATCAACTCTCTGAAACATAATCATCTAAGAAGATAGGACCCCCATCTTCTAAGACGACAACCACCCCCATCTCAGAAGATATGACTATTAACTTCAGTGGGAACTTCATGCCAAATTGCAAAAGCTACCACTTACCATGAGAAGTGTATTTACCTCTGGGTAAAGTCAACTAGCTAATATAAAAACAGTCGCCTCAATTACTAGGTGAACATAGGATAATCTATGCTAGACAAGTGATACTGTCTAGTCTCCTTACTTGAGGACTAGTTATTACGTATCTGGAGAACATGCCTAGCAATCCAAAAGGCTGAGATTTCTTTGTCTTTATAATCTCTTTATAAACCATCTTGATATACATTACATTCTGGTTTAATACTTATTCAGTCATAAAACTGTCATCTTTCTCTCTACCTTTGTGGAGAGATTTCCTAAGTTGGAAAGAGACGCTGTTTTTAATTTTATTTCCCCAACAGCGCCCAGCATGAAGTCTGGGCACCAAAATGCCCCGTGCATCGCAGCCTTTGCGTGTGTAATGCGCACTCAGTTGTTAAGTTGTATCCAACGCTCTGCAACCCCATGGACAGGCGCCCACCAGGCTCCTGTTCATGGGATTTTCCAGGCAAGAATACTGGAGTGGGTTGCCATTTCCTCCTTCAGGAGATCTTCTTGACCCAGGGATCAGACCTGCACCTCTTGCATCTCCTACACTGGGAGATGGATTCTTTGCCACTGAGCTACCTGGGAAGCCCAGACTTTCTCCAGTCCCCAGCAAATCTGCCCTGTTTGATTGGGATTCCTCTTTGGATTCTGAAGTCAGAAAATAATGAAACCTTATTTAAAAAGGAATTTAGATGTCAACTAAGAATTCTATCATCTGTTATATGGATGTTTCTATGTGGCATTCCACCAAAAAAAAGAGAAAAAAAGACAAGCTTTCTTTAAGATTTTAGGGCTTTTTAAGGTCTCAGGAAAGGGAAGATTTCTTTAAAAGCAGAAATGAAGGAAGATGACACAGAGAAGACACAGCATGAATGAAGTTCACTGAAGGAAAAGTAAAGTGTTTAAGGAACACTAAGAAGCTTGGTCACATTGAGATGTTGCGTGCATGCAGAAGATCGCAAGTGAAAACTGGTAATGGAGGTCAGGACAGCAGTGCAGAGATCCACACGCCAGATGAGAGTGTCCTCTTGACTATCAACACACAACCCGGCCTGTCTCTGAAATTTAGCAAGGATCTTTCATGAGAAATACAAAACGGTATGTTCAGTGCCACACTTCCTTTTTTATTTTTTACTGAGTTTATAGTTGATTTATAATGTTTCAGGTGTACAAAGTGATTCAGATATATATATATGTCTTTCTCTATATATACATATTCTTTTTCAGATTCTTTTACTTTGGGGTTATTACAAGACATTGGATCTAGTTCCTTGTGCTATACACTAGGACCTTGTTTATTTTATATCCAGTAGTGTGTAACTGTTAATCCCCAACTCCTAATTTATCCCCTCCCCCAACCCTTTCCCCTCTGGCAACCAAAAGTCTGTTTTCTATGTCTGTGAATCTATTTCTGTTTTGTAAACAGATTCATTTGCATCATATTTTAGATTCTATATATATGTGGTATCACATGATATTTGTCTTTCTCTGACTTCACTCAATATGAGGGTCTCCAGGTCCATCCATCTTGCTGCAGACGGCAATACTTCATTCTTTCTATGACTGAGCAACCTTCCACTGTGTGTGTGTGTGTGTGTGTGTATACATATATATGAAGGTGTGTACATATATTATATATATTGTCATTATCCATTATCTGTTGAGGACATTGAGTTTGATTCCGTGTCTTGGCTACTGTAAATAATGCTTCTATGAATACTGGGGGCAGTGCTACACTCTTTGCAATTCTGTAAAAATTATCCTCAATTCCAGACAAAATCTTCCAACACCAGAAGAAAACCTAAATCTCAGCTTTTCACTGCTCTTAGGAGCTGGTCCTTTACCTGACCACAGTTATCAGCTGTATCTCCATATCAGCTAGCAGCAGTTTGGGGTGTTGGATTGAGACAGCGCAGCTCTTCAAAAGAACCGTTTCTTTGTTTCCAGCTCCTGACCTCCTGGGCCTGAGCGGCCACTGCTCTTGTTTCTCTCACGCTGTCACTCACAGAGGCTAAGGCCAGCGGTTCTAGTTTTCCTTTGACCTTCCTGCTCGTTTTCATGGAGGTAATTTACCTATTTAAAGATGATTTGTTGAAACCAAATGAGCAGTCACGGAAATGTAAGAACCCACAGAATGTCCTCTTTCATTTATGATATCTGCATTCAAAGACAGATGATTTTAAAGAGAGGTTGTATTTAAGTACAGCAAATATACCTGTTTGTTTTCCAAGTAACGCAACTCTCTCACTGGCCTACATTCATTGCAATGGATCTTCAAAGCGGTGGGGAAAGGAAGAAAGAGAGGTCCACAGTAACCATTTGCATGACATGTCATTTTTCTTTTTTGATAGGGACAGTAAAAACACAAGGATTGGGGGTGTAGAGAAGTGGGGGGTGGATTGCTGCCTTTTAACTCTTTCCCATGGCTTTACTAAAAGGATTTTCACTTCAACAGATGTTTCTATCATCAGAGCCAAGATCTAATTTATTTTTGGAAAACAGAAAATGAAACTGTTATGAATAGTCTTATTTCAGCAGTCAAAGAGAGTGGAAAAAGAAATCTAGTATGTGATTTGTTTTTCATAAGCCCGGTTCAAAGCCCATCTGTGCTTATGCCATGAATCCTTCTGTGCAGGACTCTCCTTTAGAAGTTTCAGTAAGAGGTGAGTCCATTGATCTGCAATTTGGTAAACTTGAGGTCTTTGAAGGGCAGCCAAAGTTTCACTTAATTTCCCAACAACTCTCTCTCTCCAAACCTGAGAACATCTATCTTGTTCCTGGAGAACTTAAGATACAGTTTTATACTCAGGATATCATTGTGCCTTGCAGACAAAAGCCAGGCAGCCTTATTGAGACACGGGGTTCTTTTTAAAGATATATTTCATTTAGTATCTTAATGAGTATGTCTGTCTTTGGTGGAAGAAGTAAGCACAAAAATACAAGTGCTGTTTTCTGTGGGATGTCTACATTTTAAATCTAGCCAGGGTTCATAAAGTTAAACACACTTATTAAACTTAAACACACATGATTCACTTGAGATTTAAGAAAATAATTTATTTTTTACAAATCCACCCAGCAGTTAATCAACTGGAAAAAATCAACTGGAAAAATTCAGACATAATCTTGGTTATTTGAGAGTATTTTCCAAGTGTTAGAGCTTCTCATACGTTTCAGATTAAATCATGATGTTTTGATAAAGGCTTGACAGTCATCAGTCATGACTCTTTACAACCCCATGGATTGCAGCCTGCCAGGCTCCTCTGACCATGGAATTCTCCAGGCAAGAATACTGGAGTGGGTAGCCATTCCCTTCTCCACGGGATCTTCCCAACCCAGGGATTGAACTTCCTGCATTGCAAGCAGATTCTTTACCGTCTGAGCCACCAAGAAAAGCAACATTAAATATCACATGAATGAAAGAATAGAGATAAAGTACAAGGCCTGGCACAAAGGGTTCAATATGCAACAGCTAGTAGTTAGTAGGGCAGTAGTGGTAACTGTAGCAAAAGTCATCCACCCTCTCCTCACTGAAGAGTTCATTTGACAAACGAAGCCCAGAAAAATTAAATCACTTGCCCAAGGTTACAAAACTGGCTAGTGGCAGAACTGAAATTGGAATGCAGGCCCCCTTACAAGTCTAATAGTCTTTTCCCAATACCTTGGGGGAAATAATTTTTCCAATTATAATGAGTTATTTTTGTCATACGAAAGATCCTTGGAGAGAAGGGTGAATCTTCATGTCTATATTCCAATGGCAAGCCTTCTCAGCTTCTATATTGACTGTCATTTCAGAATGTGATGGGCTTTCCCTCAGTCCCTACCTTCTTTGAACCTCTCATATTTTTTCCCATCATCATTGCCCTCTTCTTTAGCCTCAGCGACACCACCATAAGCAACTCCTGTCTACTTACTCCTCTGTTTACTTTCTTGCTCCTTCAGGCACCCAAAGCAGGGGACTCTCCAGAGCTAAACTCCTGAATCTTCTCTCTCTCCTTTAGAGTTCACACATATTTCCAAGGACTCTCTCTAAAACATCTTCTGCCCTCAGGTCTTTCTTGAAATCTAACAGCAAATTTCCAGTCTCCTACTGGATGTTACCACATAAATGTTCCAATATAACCTCAAAATTACTATGTCTGGGATCAAAATTATCATCTTCCCCTCTAGAGTAGCTCAAAACCTTCATGTTCAAAGTTTGTCAACAGTTCCATCATTCTTTCGGTCTTGAAACCATGAAGACATCATTGAATCTCCTCACCCTTCCGAAGTGATCAATCACAAATTCTGTTGTATCTTTTTTCTCTTTCCTTTCCTCTCCCACAAGTAACCCAAGTATCACATTAGTTTACTTACTCACCAGAAACTACTCTGAAAGCCTATTAACTGATGGCTCTGCCTTTATTTCTCACCATCTTACAAACTCCCTGACAGTAACCTGTCTTCCTGAGACACATTTTATCATATTTTTCCTCAGGTCAAATCTGTCCAACCACTTCACTACACATACAAGACAGGATCTACCCGCTTTGTCTTTGCAGTCAGAACTCTCTACCACCTGGCCCTGTCACCCACCATGTTCATTCAATTTCTCAGCAAAATGCAATGTTACATGTCAAATTAGTATGTTTAATGTTTCTCTTTGACATTATTGAGGCAATGAGAAAAGGCATATAGTGCTCAGAATTAATGTGATTGTTTCTTTCTTATGAAAACAAAAATTAAATTTAAACAACCTAACACTTTTTTAGAATTGATGTCACTCACTAGTAACATTTTCCAAATGAAGTTCACTTTCTAGAAAGGTTTTATAAGCATTGTCTTCCACAGACAATTCAGGTTAAAATACAGTCTCGATAATAATGCCAAAGAAAAGCAGGAAATCTGTTTCATTTTCTCCAACAAAAAGGTAAGGAAGTCTGCCCCAAACTTACTGCTTAGAGAATCTAGAATTTAATGTTTTGTCAGCTGGGCTGGTTTTTGTTTTTTGTTTTAATTGGTGGTTACTTAGACGTACTAGAATCTGTCTCTCTCTTTCTTCCATATTATTAACAAACATTATCTAGATTCTGACTTCTCAGGATGTTTAAGCAACTAGTATCATGAATGCTCCTTTGGGAAGGCTATCACCTTAATCCTTCTGCAAAGAAACACATCTACAATAACAATTCTTTGATTTTTCTCATGCTTTCTTTTTCTTTTATGTATCTCTCCTTAAAAAGAATATTTTTCTCAAATGCAAATTAAAAATACACTGAAACACCACTTCTTAACTATCAGACTGACACTAACCAAAAAATCTACCATGTTCTTCTGGCAGTCTGGTAGAACCATGGGCACTGCATACAATACATGTGTTAATGGAAATGTTAAAACCCTAGGGAGAACAATTTGGCAAAATTACATGTGATTTTAGCCTATAAGCCAGCAATTTCACTTCTAAGAATCTATTCCAAAGCAATACTGGCCAAAAAAAAAAAAAAAAAGCCTTTTTTTGTAGCACTATTTAATAATAGCAAAGGAATGGAAACTGCTTACAAATTAAAACAGACCCTATTTTCTCTTGTTCAGTCTCTGCTTCCTTTTCTTTTTTCCCCTCTGTTCACTACCTCTCCTTCACCTCCACCCCTGGACCTTAACAAACTACAAAGATTCCAAAAATACTCTTTAAGAACTGCTCTGACAGCTGCTGCTAGGAGACTGACACCCAGGATCCCAAACCTGAGGCACGAAGAACCAGAACCTCCTCAAACTGTCCTAGCCACAAGCTCTCCAACAACTCAGGAGAAGTGGCATGGCCATCCCACCAGGAGGTGTGTGCGCCCCCCCTTCTCACATGGTGAAATTCCAGCTCTGAAACAGCTTGGGGAATTACCTGATTCTCAAGTACTTCCCAGTGCTCATTGGCTCAATAGAGCCTGTAATCTCCACCTGAATCATTTTAACTATGATTGTTGACAACCCCTCAATGTCCATCTACAGGAAGTAACCAAGTAAACTCTATTACATCCACCAAATGAGCACTATGCAAGTGTAAAATGTGTTCAGAAATCTCCACATATTACAAAGGAATGACTTCCAGAAATTTTAAGTGAAAAAAAAAAAGAGGAGGGAGAGAAAAATATGTACAATATGCTGCCATTTATCTAAGGATTTGGGATAAAATATACACATTCACTTAATTATTTTTAAATATCTATAAAAACAAGAAACTTAAACAGTTACCTATATAGAGGGAGGGTGGGAGGGAGGGAGGGAAGCAGTGGAAGGGGGCAGGGATAGAAACCAGACTTCTCTGAGCATGCCTTGTGTTTTAGATACAAATATTTTCCTTTTAAATTTTAAAAAGCAAGCTCTGAAAGCTAAAAGCAATAAGAAACCAATGAATCTATGTAGCATAAGCACAAAGAGAAACCATTAACTAACATTAGATCTTTTCAGTACTCATTCATTGGTGATAGAATAGATAGTTGGTACCGTCATCCTAAGACTGTTGTGTGTATGCTGTCAGAGGAGACAAACGAACAATTATATTGCTGTCATTGGTAACCAGGTTTTCCAGCATGGGATTAAGACATGAAATCAAAGAAATTAAGTAAAAGCTCTATAGTCCTAAGCTTTAATTGGAGGTATTATTATAAATTCATACTAAAATGTCATAAAACTCAGCATTTTCTAGTTCTATACCCTGGAAAGGCTTTGCAACTATATACAGCCCAACAGCAATTGGCAACTCCAGTTCCCAGGTCCTAGCTCTAAATGCCACTTCCTACCAGAGAGCAGCAGGGCTACTTGAGAACAATAGTGTGTTCCAGGTTTGTAGAAAGACAAGTATTGCTATAAGGTTGAGACATCTTGTCACACTAAAAATAGAGTTGTTAAAAAAAAACTCATGAGAAAACTTGAAAAGGTTCATACTGACCAAAGACAGGGCAATTTGAGCATTAATAAGGAAAACATCTGCAGTGGACTGAGACATATGAAATATGATTTCATAACTATAATTTTTAAGGGACCCATTAGTCACTTATTTTTTTCATTAGGCACCTTTTAAAGATGCTAAAATAATATTTGAAAATTTGTAAATTAAAAAAATCACAGTTTTACACTGTCTTTTTTACACTGTACCTCTGTGTGAGCAACGGATAAGCAGAAATTTCTCCTTATAGCAGTAGAATAGCCAATAAATAAAAAAGGAATAATTGAATTGCTATATCACTACTCTGTAACCCTTCATAAATTAATAGATCTAAGCACTGAACATCAGTGATTAATAACATCAGGAAAGAAAGAAAATCATATATTACACAAGTATACAACACCATCTATGATGTACTCTTGCCCCCAAAAATCTGAATCGAATATGACCACACTACTAGTTTGAATTACCAATTTACCAAAAATATAGGGAACAAATAAATGGGTTAAAAACATAGCAAGAATTCAATCATTAAAATCCAGGCTATAGGAAATCTACTGGACAAATGACCTCATTTCTTTCACTGATAAATTACAAGGAAGAAGAATAAAAGAGATGGAGGGGGAATACAGGTTTAAAAATATTTAACAGAGGCATCAGTCATGAATAGATGGACTCTATATATATCCTGATCCAAGATGTCTATTTTTTTTTTTTCAAGATCCTGATCTTAGCAGTTCTCATCATAAAAACTTCAACACCAACTGCTGGATATTTGGTAATATTTAGGAATTAATGTAAATTTTTAGGCATGAAGATATCATTGTGATTTTTTATCTATGACACTATCAGTTAAGGTGTACAACACAATTATTTCATATATGTATTTATTGGGAAATGATCCCCACAGTAAGATAATATCCATCATCTCACATAGTAACATAGTTACATATTCTTTTTGCTTGCAATGAAAGCATTTGAGATTTATTCTCTTAGCAACTTTCAAATATACAGTGCAGTCACCATGCTATACATTACATCTCCATAACTTACTCACCTTATAACTAGAAATTTATACCTTTTGACTCCCCTTCACCCATATCCCCACTCCCTGCCTCTGACAGCCACCAATCTGTTCTGTTTCTATAAGTCTTTTTTTATTTCAATACAAATTAAATAATACAGTGTTTGTCTTTCTCTGTCTGACTTATTTCACTTAGCATAATACCCTTGAGGTCCATCAATGTTGTCACCAATGGGCATGATTTCATTTTTTTTATGGCTGAAGAGTATTCCATTGTATAAATACACCACATTTTCTTTATTCATTTATCCATCAAAGGACCTCTCAATTGTTTCCATGTGTTGGCTATTAATTTTTTTAAAAAGATTCAATAAGCATAGGGTGTAGACATCTTCTTGAAATAGTGATTTTAGTTTCTTTAGATATATACCCAGAAAAGGAACTGCTGGATCAAATGGTAGATGTAGCCTTATGTTTTTGAGGGTCCTCCATATTGTTTTCCGTAGCAGCTATACCAATTTATATTCCCACCAACAGTACACAAAGTTTCCTTTTCTCCAGATCCTCACCACTTGTTATTTATTCTCTTTTTAATGATAACCAATCTGACAATATGAAGTAGTATATCACTGAGGTTTTGATTGGTATTTCCCTAATAATTAGTGATGGTGAGTACTTTTTCAAGTACCTATTGGTCCTTTGTATGTTTTCTTTAGAAAAATGTCTACCTAGTTCTTCATTCACTTTTTAATTGAATTGTTTTCTTGCTGTTAAGTTGCAGAAGTTCTTTATATACATACACATACATTTATTTTAGATACCTATTTATATATTTAAGTACATATACATTTATATGTATATATTACATATATACAGTATATGACCTCTGATATACAGTAGAGAACATCTTACTTTCTATAATGCAATGATGAAACACTGAGGAAGGTACAATAAATGGAAAGATACTCTGTGATTATGGATTGGAAGAAGTTATATTGTTCAAATGTCCTTACTACCCACAGCAATCTACAGATGTAATGTAGTCCCTATCAAAATTCCAGTGGCATTTTTCACAGAAATAGAACACACAGTGCTAAAATTTGTACTGAACCACAAAAGACCTGAAAAAACAAAGCAACCCCTGGGGAAGAGCAGAGGTGGCGTCATCACACTTCCTGATTTCAAACTACATTACAAACCTACAAATCCAAGTAGTATGGCATTGGCATAAAAACAGATGCATTGATAAACGGAATAGAATACACAGCCCATAAATAAAGCCATATATACATAGTCAATTAATTTACGACAAAGGAGCCAAGAATGCACAATGGGGAAAGGATAGTCTTTTCAATAAACGGCATTGGGAAACCAGACAGCCATATGCAAAAGAATGAAACTGAACCACTGTCTTACTCAATACACAAAATCAATTCAAAATGAATGAAAGACCCGAACATAAGACCTGAAACCATAACACTTCCAGGAGAAAACATAATGGGCAAGCTCACTGACTTCAGTCTTGGTAATGATTATTTGGATTTGAAAATTAAAGCAAAAAAAAAAAAAACTAACAGGACTACATCAAATTAAACAGCATCTCTTTTCTTAAAAAACTGGAAACAGAACTGCCACATGACCCAGCAATCCCACTCCTGGGCATACACACTGAGGAAACCAGATCTGAAAGAGACACGTGCACCCCAATGTTCATCGCAGCCAGGACATGGAAGCAGCCTAGGTGCCCATCAGCAGACGAATGGAATATTACTCAGCCGTTAAAAAGAATTCATTTGAATCAGTTCTAGTGAGATGGATGAAACTGGAGCCCATTATACAGTGAAGTAAGCCAGGAAGAAAAAGAACATTACAGCATACTAACACATATATATGGAATTTAGAAAGATGGTAATGATAACCCTATATGCAAAACAGAAAAAGAGACACAGAAGTACAGAACAGACTTTTGAACTCTGTGGGAGAAGGCGAGGGTGGGATGTTTCGAGAGAACAGCATGTATATTATCTAGGGTGAAACAGATCACCAGCCCAGGTGGGATGCATGAGTCAAGTGCTCGGGGCTGGTGCACTGGGAGGACCCAGAGGGATGGGATGGGGAGGGAGGTGGGAGGGGGGATCGGGATGGGGGATACGTGTAACTCTATGGCTGATTCATGTCAATGTATGACAAAACCCACTGAAAAATGTTAAAAAATAAATAAATAAATAAATAAAAGTGAAAAAAAAAAAAAGCAAAGTAAAAAAAATAAATAAATAAACAGCATCTCTGTAGTTTTTTGAAAAAATGAAAAGGCAACACACCACGCAGAAAATACTTGCAAGTCACACAGCTGATAAAGGGTTAATATCCAAAATACATGAAACTTTTAAAAGTTACTATCTTTTAGAAAAATACTGAAATATTTTCAGAAGAAATAATAGCTATCGTGGACTCTCTAATCTAGGGGCAGGGGAATAGATGAAGATATAGATGAACAAAACCAGCCATAAATTGGTTTTTATGGAAGCTGGTAATTTGGCAAATACCACGCACCTAGTAAGCAATAGAACTCATCTGATTTATCTGATGCCAAAGTCTATGATCTGTTTGGTACACCGAGATTTTCTCAAATGCACCACACAGATGCCTACATACAACCATTTGTGAATTGATGACTACCTATATTACCCAGCTTTCCAGGGTTTCCCATGTCTTGCGTACTTGAGTTTAGTTGCTCAGTCGTGTCCGACTCTTTGCGACCCCATGGACTGTAACCTGCCAGGCTCCTCTGTCCATGGGGATTCTCCAGGCAAGAATACTGGATTGGGTTTCCATGCCCTTCTCCAGGGGATCTTCCCAACCCAGGAATCGAACCCAGTTCTCCCACACTGCAGGTAGATTCTTTACCATCTGAGTCACCGGGGAAGCCCTTAAATGTGCATCTAGTAAGAGTTTTATAAGTATGTACCTATTATAGTAAAAAGTGAGGCCAACTAGAAGGGTGGTAAGTTAGACTTAGAAAACACAAGAAATAGATGTTTTAAACTAAGTAATAGGTCCTTTTAATAAGCGTTTCTGTTAATATATTATATTCATAACTGACAGCACCTATAGAATAGAAATGAATCTGAGGAGTATTAACAGAAACGAGTTTACCATGAAGCACAAATCTAAAAATTAAATCAAGGTTCTAAGACAATTCCCCGACTGTAGTTTCCAAGTTCTTCACAAGCAGCATAACTGTCTTGTTTGTCTTGTTGTGCCAGTGATTTATGAAAGCTCAAAGAGAAAATTGCAGTCCCAAGGTCCCCAGGGCAAGACTTAATAGTACCCTTGGGCCTAAAATAATTGATATCCCATTTTTAAATGCCAAACAAAGAAAATTATATGTCAGAGTCCAGTGTTATCATCATCATAATAATAAGCAAAAGTACTTTTAAAGTCAAGTAAATCAGATATTAGGTCATTAGCATCACATTGGGTGGGTACTTTAGACAAATCTCCTTGAGAAAACAAATCTCCTAGTGATAAAGGGAGTGTAAACATTCACCTTCTTCTGAAATGCTGCCAAAACATGAAAGAAATACTAGCTTCGAAATTTGTCTAACGCATACATCACATCAGCCAGGTTCCTGAGACAGATAACTCTGCTTTTATGTTCTTCCATTTCCATATTTGCTCTACCAGAGTAATGTACTTGTTTATTACTTCTGTGGTATTTACTCAAGAGAGACCCCCAAGAACTGAAACCCTAACTGCAATATGGGCTTTATCAGATGGCAGGCTATCTTGGCCTATTGTTATAGTTCCATCCGTCAGTATCCTATTAATATAGCCACAAGTTTTTAAGACATGCTCGTTCTTACTCACCTGTTCAGGCTGCTATAGCCTTTCTTGATTGATCTCTAGCCTGAAAACAATAAGTAGCTTGCAACCTGTGTGTGTGTATGTGTGTGCTCAATCATGTCTGACTCTCTGCGGCCCCATGGTCTGCAGCCCACCAGGCTCCTCTGTTCATGGAATTTTCAGGCAAGAACATTGCAGCAGGTTGCCCTTTCCTTCCCCAGGGGGTCTTCCCCACCCAGGGATCGAACCTGCATCTCCTGCACTGTCAGCCATATTCTTTACCACTTAGCCACTGGGGAAGCCGACTTGCAACCTAGCAACATTATATTATTCACTTTTCTATGACTCACCATACTTAAGGTTACCACATGGTCTCTCTGATTATAAATTATATTGTTGCTGTTATGATTATTTTAGTATTAATCATTTTTATTATTACTTTATTATAAATCATCACCTCATTACTGATAACTAATTCATGTAGATGATCTATAGTAGTTGAAGAGAATAAGAGAACATAAGCAAACCCTACAGCTCTACTCTGCTAAAATTTTATATTACAGAACAATTCCAAATTCTGAAATATTCAGTGGCATTGAAAGAAAACTACAGCTGTGACTAGAACAAAGCATGAACAATAATAAGAAACTTCTGCTGCATGATACTCCATTTATAATAAACGATTAGGAAGAGGCATCCCCCCAAAAAAAGAGAATTTCACCAGAGACTTCAAAGGACCTCTTTTCTTCCCTTTTGATGCATTGCATACTGATAATACAGAGATAAAGTATGAATAAACACATTTAATCTATTATAATATTAAGAAACTGGCCATAGGCCCACATCTATCATTTTTAAAACTTCATGGAGGATTAGGAAGATGGTCAGAGGAGAACTATATCATCTCTCATATTTATTTTTTTAAATGTAACTAGAAACCTACCAAAGCAAATCATCATAAAAATCTTTATCAAAGAGAAAAATCATATAGATCATGTAGTAGAAAGACTCTTGAAAAAATAAAACACTTCAGACAAACTTAATATTTTTATTTAACAAAATTATAAGTTCAGGAGATAAAAGACAAGGATACTTTTCTTCCTTCCTCCCTCCCTTCCTTTTCCAATAAACATTAAAGAACAACAATATGCCAGAAAATAGGCAAAGAACAGTCTCTGCCTTCAAGAATCACATAATCTAGTGACTAAGGCAAATAAATAAATACTTTCAACAAAGTAAAGTAGATACATTAAGGGCTATAAATCAATGTTGTACTTAAAAAAGGGACCATAGCTCCATTTAAATAGAAGACTCTTGACATGACTTAAGTGATATATTCATAAACACACCAAAAAGATCATGTAACTACAACAATTCAACAAGAAAAATAGAGCATCACAGGAATTATCTTCGATCCAGAGTGATTTAATTAGTTTTCTACAACCTCCATGAGGCTAAAAAGCATGCTTCATAACCTGTGGATAACTATGTCATTTCTTTCAAGGCAAGAGCTGACTATTCCCTCTTTTTATTGCATATAAAACTCAGTAAAAGTAGGCATTTAATACATACTAACTACACACTAAATGGGCTTCCCTTGTGACTCAGAAGGTAAAGAATCTGCCTACAAGGATGCAAGAGACCTGGATTCAATCCCTGAGTTGGGAAGATCCCCTGGAGAAGCGAATGGCAACTCAATCCAGTATTCTTGCCTGGAGAATCACATGGACAGAGGAACCTGGCGGGCTACAGTCCATGGGGTTGGAAAGAGTCAGATACAACCGAGTGAGTAAGCACACACTCACACGCAAAGCTTCATGAACGTGCAAAGTGTTTCTATGTGTAAAGATGCAATTACAATGCCAGCAACCTTGGTAAATGGAAAATGATCAACAGAAAACAAACAAAGGCTGCAGGAAGCCTTTGCCTTTTAATTTAAATAAGCTGGGTTCAAATTTTAGCTCAGTCACCTAACAAGTTTAGTGACCTTAAATAGAACTATTTTTTAACCTCTCTGACAATCAAGTATTTAGCCATAAAATGAGGTAGAAGATATCAATACTAACCCCTGGGGCCCTTCGCTCATTATGAGGAATAAATGAACAAATATATATACATAAAGGCTACTAACTCAGGGCATGGCCCAATGTAAAGTACTCAATAGATGTTAGTCTCCTGTCTTCACTACATACACAGGAAAAAAATGAGGTCCCCTAACCAGAGAAGACTTTGAAGTTTCTCTTCCTTAATTACCCTTGAAGATATTCTGAACTTAGAGTACTGAAAAAGGTCATTCCACAATCTTCTTTACCAAATGGTTTAACCTCCCTTAGGAGCAGAAGAACATTTCATGCAAATATGGGCACAATAAAGGACAGAAACAGTACGGATCTAACAGAACCAGAAGATATTAAGAAGAGGTGGCAAGAAAACACAGAAGAACCATACAAAAAAGATCTTAATGACCCAGAAAACCACGATGGATCACACCATCTCGGGTATATGCAGAGTACATCATGCGAAATGCTGAGCTGGAGGAAGCATAAGCAGCAATCAAGATTGCCGGGAGAAATATCAATCACCTCAGATATGCAGATGACACCATGCTTATGGCAGAGAGGGAAGAAGAACTAAAGAGCCTCTTGATGAAAGTGAAAGAGGAGAGTGAAAAAGTTGGCTTAAAACTCAACATTCAGAAAACTAAGATCATGGCATCCGGTCCATCAGGTCATGGCAAATAGATGGGTAAACAATGGAAACAGTGACTTTATTTTCTTGGCCTCCAAAATCACTGCAGATAGTGACTGCAGCCATGAAATCAAAAGATGCTTGCTCCTTGGAAGAAAAACCATGGCCAATCTAGACAGCATATTAAAAAACAGAGACATTACTTTGCCAACAAAGGTCCATCTAGTCAAAGTTATGGTTTTTCCAGTGGATGTGAGATTTGGACCATAAAGAAAGCTGAGCACTGAAGAATTGATGCTTTTGAACTGCGGTGTTGGAGAAAACTCTTGAGAGTCCCTTGGACAGTCCCTTGGTTTGACAGGAGATCAAACCAATCAATCCTAAAGGAAATCAGTCCTGAATATTCATTAGAAGAACTGATACTAAAACTGAAGCTCCAATACTTCTGGCCACCTGATGGGAAGAGCTGACTCAGAAAAGACCCTGATGCTGGGAAAGGTGAAGGCGGGAGAAGGGGATGACAGAGGATGAGATGGTTGGATGGCATCACTGATTCAGTGGACATGAGTTTGAGCAAGCTCCAGGAGTTGGTGATGGACAGGGAAGCCTGGCATGCTGCAGTCCATGGGGTTGCAAAGTCAGACATGACTGAGCAACTGAACTGAACTGAGGAGCAGAAGAAAGAACCTGACCTCAATATTAAGCATAAGTTTAATCCATTCAGTTAGTTGACTATTATTAAGTATCTACCACATGCCATGAACTTTGTTCCAGACAATAGTCTTTGAAACCCATGTCTTAGTTTCTGATCTAGATAACATGGTGATTGATACATATTCAACTTCTCCATTGTTGCAAATTCACCACTTTGAAACAATGTTTAGTTAGATTTAAATATTACTTGGTGACAAAGGATAATATGGAAGAGTTCTGAAAGAGTAGAGAATGACTTCAATCTGAGACATCCAGATAGAGAGAAGTAGTATACAGTTGGATATTTCAATTGAAAAACCCTTGCTTGGAATCTCAGATTTGGAAATCAACAACATAGTGGCACTAGTTAAGTGATGAGAGTAAATATGATCAAGGAAATATGAATATGTAGATATTCTAAGAACACAGTACTAGGGAACATCATTATTTCAAGGAAGTCAGACATGACTGAGTGACTAAATAACAACTGAGGAAGAGGAGCCAGCAAAAGAGACCAAACAATTGAGAAAGGAACCACAAATATTGTTTATTAAGCCTTTGAGGGGGGGCGCGGAGGGAAGTTGAACTGGAGAAGAAGGTAATGGCCATCTAAATCAAATGTCAGAGAAATCAAATAAAACAGAGCCTAAATAAAATCCACTGGGCAAAGAATTTAATTTTTCCCATAAAGAAGTTCAAAGAAAAATAACTTAATAAAAGGTCCATCTAGCATTTGAATGCCTCCAAAATAATGCTCTCCTGGAAGCTGTCCAGTTGCACTTTCATGAGCACCCCAAAGTTATAAAATCACCACTTTCTAAAGCTCTTAATCTTCAGACAGCTTTAAATAATTCCAATATTTTTCTCTTTTTGAATCAAAATCTTACTCCTTGTATGTCTGTCCATTGATACAACACTATTTTCTAAATATCTGAAGATACAGCCTTACCCTAATGTGCGAATATATTTGTGTCTGTATGAAAATGCATATATACGGGTATGTGTATTAGCTCTCTCTTCTACTGGATTAAAAACTCCAAGAAATGAGGACTCTTTCTGCTTTCCTAATATCTGCAGCACATAGCATAGTGCCTGACACATAGTAGGTGCTCCATAAATAACAACTGTATCAACATATATTGGCAAACAGGGTACTAAACTCTAGAATAAATTATTGAATGAAATTTTAGCATTCTTTTCTCTGTAGATCTTTTTTCCTTAATTGGATCAATGTTCATGTAACTTTCTAAATCAGTGTAAAAAAGCAAGATAGATTAGGTGCCCTCTGAAACTCCCTTCCAGAACTTTGACTCTATGAAAAACTGATGAGGCATAGCTGCAGTGGAAACACTCCATCAGGAAATCCAAAATACTAGGTTCCAGACCTGGATCTGACACCATTTCTGTGCCCTTTAGCACATACTGGCTACTTTTTGGACCCTGAGACCTCATTTATAAGATAAAACTTTTGGATTCTACATTCCCAAGGCTTTTTCCTGATTTAAAACTATTGTATTATGGCAGGGAAGGGGTGGAATCAGGTATAAATGTTATAATAAAATGAGTAAAGAAAAATATTCAAAATGCCTACTGATTGCTCTGATTATATCATTTCTTTGAACTGCATATTTTTCTTCTTTTCTGAAGTTATTGTGTATCTACAATAAGATCCTTTTATACCACATTTTCACTTTGCCATATCCCCAGCCATTTGAAATAAAACTGCCCCGTCATCTTCAACAAAGTGGCTCTTAAAGTGAAAGTACACTGTTTGTTATGATTTTAAATCATATCTTTCCCAAGAGACCTTTCTCTTATGAACAAAACTTTCTAACTGGGGCTTTTTATAGTTTGAGAGTATAATCTATAGTGATACTTAAATTATTGATAAATAAGACAAATTATCATCAACTACTAATCCATTGTAGAAGCAAATAATTCAGACTAAGAAAGTATACAAAGAGAATATAAAGCATATATATTCTGAACATATATGTAATTGCATTGCATGATACTTCTCATTTTAAAAAAAGACTCAATATGTTCTTTTCTAACATTGAGCTTTAAAGACAGATTCCAAAGAAAATATGGTATAGCGATAACACAGCACTAGTCCTTCAATTTTGTCATCATATTATTAAAAACATCCATAACCCTCAAGAATAGGAACCTACTACTCATGTGACCATGGAGTGTTTTCTGCTATATTATTAGGAGAAAAAATCCATTTACATATATATTTTCCGTTTTCCTCAAAAACAGGATTGTCTGAATTCTTCCAATATAATTAATGTTTCCATGAAGCTTTGTCATTAATCAGAAAATTAGAAGATTGCGCTGTTCAATACTCACCAAGCATTTAGCATCTAATTAGTCTTATATTGATGTTCTACAGAGGCAACAGAGTTTGGCAGCCGGGATTGCTGCCTAAGCTATTCCCACTCTACCCTTAAGAAACCCATTTCTTATATAACCAAGAGCCCAAGAGAGATTTTTGTAAGATAAATGTAATAGAATGTTTCAGCCTGAATTTAAATTCCAGAAAAAGACACACTTTAGCTCACATTTGTTTCGAAATTGGAGCTTTTCCTTTTTTGATTCAAAGGAACAAATATTTGAATAAATGAATAAATTTTTCAAATTTTCTTGAATGCTAGCTCTTTATCTCATTACTTAATGCCTTATCATATGAAATCGGAGGACCATCACAAAGCTACATAGGGGAAATCTAAGAGATACTCAAAGATTGCTATGGATGTTATAGTGTAATTTTAATGATATAATTCTAAACTTAGAGAGACAAGACCTACTTAGGATGTTTAGGTAGAAATAATTTGAATCAAGACAGTGTTTTAACCAGCAGCGTGTTAAGCAGAATGGGTCTACTTTTCCAAAAAGTATGACTTAGACGCAGTACTATATGGTTAAAAACTGGGCCCTGAAGACCGGATGTATGATTCAAGATTCACCTGCTTCTTACGAGCTGGGCAGTCTTGGTCAAGCCACTTAGTTACAAAATAGGGATAACAGTGGTACCTTCTTCTGGAATTAATGTGTACATGAGATAATTCATATGAAGTGTTTTGTACCGTGCCTGGAATGTTGTAAAAGCTCAAATTTTTAATTTTTAAAATATCTATAGATCTCCATAAAGAGTCAAGACCACAGGGGGAAAGTCTTTATCCCCTCCCAGTGCGCTTGTCCATGACAGTCCTAAGGCTGCTGCTGCTTCGTCGCTTCAGTCGTGTCCAACTCTGTGCGACCCCATAGACTGCAGCCCACCAGGCTCCGCCATCCCTGGGATTCTCCAGGCAAGAACACTGGAGTGGGTTGCCATTTCCTTCTCCAATGCATGCATGCATGCTAAGGCGCTTCAGTTGTGTCCAACTCTGTGTGACCCCATGGACAGCAAGCAGCCCACCAGGCTCCTCTGTCTGTGGGATTCTCTAGGCAAGAATACTAGAGTGGGTTGCCATCCCCTTCTCTGACAGTCCTGAGGAGTACAGCCTTAAAACATAATGATATCCAGGGATAGCAGAGGGGAAAATGGAAATAAGGAACTCCAGGCATGCTCCCCACATTTCCTGCACTGCTCTCTCCTCCTGCTACCATCAGCATCTCTATACAGCAGGTCATAACAGGAAAGGTGGACTCCTGAGTTTATGAGGCCAAGTTGTAGCAAGCTGAGCAAAACCCAAGGGAAAAAACAACAGAGAGAAAGGTGACTCTTCTTTATGACATAAAAAGGAGCTGAGATTCCTTTCTATATTTCATTGTTCCCCAGGGCTCTCTCCTTGGTGTTTTGTTAAACACTTTTCCTGGAGATCACACCTAATTAGGTTTCACAGCAGCATGTACACTGATGAATCCCCATGTCTAAACCATAATTCTGTCCCAAACAGCAGACCCAAATTTACCACTACTTATTTAGACTTCCTCTTGGATAGCCCAAGGGCACCTCAAAGTCAAAATGCTTAAAATTCAACCAACTATCTTCATCTAGATAGACTAGGGTAACTTTGGAGGTCACCCAAGCAAAGACCTATCCTTGACTCTTTCTCTCCCTCTTTTACACATTTAATCTCCATGATCAGTTGGTTCCATCTCCTACAACTAAATTTGGCCTTTTCTTCCTCCCTTCTTCCAACTTCTTTCTTCAAATTCTTGCCATTTCTCACTTGCTCTCTAGCTGGCCTCCCTGACTTCCTATTCCAAACCTTCATGGAACTTACCTCTATAATGCCACCAGAGGATCTTTATAAATATCAGAGAAGGATGGGTCTCAAGAAGGACCCCAGAACTAAAGGCAAAAGACACAAGACTCTTGAGTAAAATACAGAGGAGCTATTACACAGCAAGAAACATGAACATCATTTTTGAGTCAGTTCCTTTGCCACCAAGTCCCACAGGTACAGTATGAAACAGCCCATATGGACAATGCGTATGCACTGCTTTGTGGAACCTTGGGCTTAGGAAATCTTTTATAATAAACTACTAGTAGATATGCCCTTTGCCTTGGAGGGAGACTTTTTTTTTATTAATGCTGGACAGTAGGAAAATTTGCCCTGTGATTCAGAGGGAGACATTATCTTTCAGGACTATTCACTTTTAAAATATGCTTAAAAAGATATTATGGAACTATAGGATACCTAGTGTCTTAAGAGAGAGTTAGGCTTTGAATTCAAGCCAACTTCTTGGCACTCACTAGTTGTGATTTTTACCAATCTCCACCCATTTCCTTACCTGAAATTGAGGATAGCACTTATCCTGATCTCATAGGGATTTTAGATATCAAATAAAATCACATGCATGAAAGTGTTTTATAAACAATAAGCAGCATGCAAATGTGGTTATTAGTTATGCCTCTGGAATACACTGTTGTTTATTATGTAGATGAAAAATCTAGAATTTTAGAATAATAAAATTAAAGACCAATTAATAAAACACTTATTAAATGCCTGAGTAGGTTCTAAGGTAGGCTTAGGTAGTACAAGGTAAAGAACAAAACATTTCCAGATCTCAAGAATTTCACAGTCTAGGAAGGAAGCAGACAGAGCGGGGTCTAAGATAATGTTCAGGGGATGGAATAGAAGCATAAAAGGATGACCCATGGTCATCTTTGACATAAAGTTTAGAGGGATCTAAGTAATCATTAAATCCAATCATCTCATTTACATTGAAAAAACTGATGACAGAAATGTTCAGTAACTTTTTTTAGGGTTGACTATCTAGAGGCAAGGTCAGAACTAGAATCCAGTCTTTTAGTTTGGTTAAAAAGAACAAAAAAAAAACCCAAAAACACCTTCACAGAAAGTTCCCGTTCCGGGATAGAATTTTTATAAGATCAAGAGGGAAAAATTAGTTTGGCACCACACATCTTTCTCTCCTCTGTAGCTTTAGTTTGTTGTCATTTTGCCTCTTTGTTCCAAGAATTATAATGGATGTATTCTTTGTCTAATTTTTTCCTTCTCTCAAAGGTCATTTCCTCTTCTTCTTGTATAAAAATTCTAGCTAGAACAAACTTCCATTCTGACCTTTTTCCTTCCCCTTCACTCCATCTGGCCCCTGTCTGTTACCTTTTCCCCACTATATCCTGTAAAATGCGAACCCTGCCACCTTTTTAATCCCTGATTGCCAGCTATTCAGCCTGCTTTCTGCTTTCATTTTACTCCAGTCTGCCATACCATCTATTCCGTGAACATGAAGCAGATTTCACAAAATACAAAGTGAAATATTAGCCATAAACCCTGAGTTTAAAGACTAGATGTAATCAGCTGCTAGGAAAAGATATCAGACAACGAAGACTATAACTTAAATAGCCTTCCTAGGAATATAACAGAAACTTTGCTCCAAGGAAAAATTTACCAATATACATTAAGCTTGACTTTAATTCTACTTATTGATTTTGAAAATCTTTCAGTACTATACAGTACCTAAATTTTTCATTAACCTCATATTTGAGATTGAGTTGGGGAAGAAGCACAGATCTATCTTTTTCAAACGTTACACAATGGCCCTAGCTCAATAGTCTTAGATCTTAATTATAAACTATGTTTTTGAACAATACCAAGAAAAATCAGATCTCGTCAGTGTAAAGCCTGTCCTTTGACTCATATTAAAAAGTTCCAAAAATAGGTTTTATATTTCAAAGAGTGAAGACATTATGTCTAAGGGCTTTGAGCACCTATTCAAGCATATAGGGATGCTAATATATATAATTCAATGCAATCTTTTACAATGAAAACAACCCAATCCAACTTTAAGTTTTTCATGAACAAATCAGCTGACTTTTTTGGTTTTTATGATACACATGAGTTTCCTTCATATTCAATTACAGTCAAAGAATTTTAATTTTGTGAAATCATCTATGGTGGCAAGTATTTAAAAACTCTGTTTAACCCAGAAAGACTAAAATAAAATCAATACTTGAACGCATACTATCTGTACAAAATAGTATTTAAAATTAGAACACCAGTAATTTTCAATATCACTGAAGCCAAGAACAATGATATCACAGTCAATAGTGTTTCTGAAGGTGAAAGAGTGAAGCAAATCTGGCTCATGATAAATTATGAAAATGGTAATTATGTGGATAAGACTAAATGGCTTTAAATTCCCTAATGAATGATGAGTCAAGTCACTGACAAGAGCAATCAAAATATATTCCATATGTGATTAACAACACTTAAATTTGACATTGACAAATATTATTTAATTTATACAACAGCAGAATCATAAGCACCCGTAGTCTCTAAACCTCCAGGTTACAATAAATTGTAGAAAGAATGGAATATCGGTCAGCATGCTCATTTTGTTTTTTGTCTTTGATGTTTTGACTAGAATGCATTTATTTTTTTAATGCCAATATACCTTTCAGGTTAGAGATGGAAATTCCAAGTCAAAATAAACCCTCTTTCTCTCACACACACAGCCACACTGAACACAATTAGAATAAATGACAGCTCATATAATACTTGCTCACACATTGAAGCAACATACAAAAAGACATTGTATCAACATGAACGATTGATCATTGTCCTATTAAATGTATTAAGTACCTGTTGGATGCCAGACACTGCGCTAAGCACCAGGAATCAATAGAAACATGTCTATGGTTCTGCCTCACAAGGCTTACAGTCTAACATTCAGCAAAATCAATTCACATCATTACTCAGCTATGAGCAAAGCTATTCAATGTCATAGAAACTTCGAAAGCACTTAAAGGAAACTGACTAAGATTTAATAGCATTCATCATACAACATGCAAGAAAACAAACCGCTTCCCTCTGACATGTCTAAATCTAATCTCAGATTGAAATTAACATACCAAAAAAAAAAAAAAGAAAGAAATTAACACACCAAGAAGAAAATCTAAGAATTTCCAGGACATTGATAAAACTGGCAACAGAATTTTTTTTTTGAACTGGGCTTGTAACATGAGATCTAGGTCATCTCTCAGTTGAATCGAGTTACGCATCTGAGATACAACACCTCTGGCACTAGTAAAACTGGTTTAGAAAAAAAAAAAATTATAAAAAACTCAAATACCCTAAATAATAAGTTATTATGCCTTCAATGTTGAAGAAATCACTTTTTCTGGAAAGCTATTTAGGATTAGCAAAGCAAAAAAGAAAAGGAGAGAGATTCACTTCAAAAGTTATAAACACAATAAACACACACGGAAAACCATCTTTTTCCAACTCCATCCTCCCACATATTCCTAATAACTACTTAAGTTGAACAAAAATCAAGACACTGTGGCCAAAATTGTGACATTTAAACCTTAAAGAAAGCAATTACTGTTGAAATTACAAAAATGATTTGAGGAAATCATTAAAACTGACTTGTATACTAGACTAGATCTGTGCTTAAGATAACGCCTTACATATAAAATAAGCTTATTTCTTCAAACGGGAGGAAATAAATGAAATTTTCATTAATATGTGAAGAAAAGGCAATTTCTGACATGTTTGGGGGGAAAAATATGTTCTCTAAATAGAAGACTAGAAAACTAAGCATAATGCTTATGAATTCTATGCTCAAATTAAAGAGCCTTAGAGAAAAGTGTTTGAAGTCGGTGGCCAAGTTTAGGCTGCTTACTACAAGGAGAAGCCTGTCAGAGAAGTAATAGTTGGAGCCTTTCTGCTTGCATGGAGTGAAATTCAGGTGAAGAAGCTCTCTAAAACCTTGCAACTCCAGCGCCAGCAGCACTAGCCCCACACAAGAGCTTATCAGAAACGCAGTATCTCCAGGCCCCACTGCAGAACTTGCATTTTAGCAAAATGTCCCCAGATGATTCGTGTGCATTTCCCACTTTAAGAAGCACTGATCTAAAGGAAATGGTTTTATGAAACTATGGAGCTATTCCAGATATCTGGCATACACTTAAACTTCTGTATTCCCAGCACATCGCTTAAACCCTCCAAAGTACCACCAACATCAAGAGGAGTTCAGCATCAACGGTACAATGAGCCCATAATAAGAACACTAAATCCGGGGGTGAGGTTGAACCACTCGCTATGATCAGTCAGCTCTTCCAGCTAAGCCTTTTGCTGTCAACCACCCTGGCTCCAGATGCACCTGGGGCTGGAGGATTGTGGCTACGACAACAGAAGGGCAGGCACACACACATCCCCCTCGCGAGCTGTCTGCACATATCCCTCTGTCAACAGTGACACACTCATGGCTCTTGGGCTGCATACGGCCTACAGGCAAGTCTGTTGGCCCACCCAGTATTTCAAGTTTGAATGGCGTCATGTATAAATCTAAAACTTCCGCATTAAAAATTTTACACTTCTAAGTCCTCTTCTACAGTTCAGAAAATCTAGCAACACCAGGCCCACATTCTGGTGTGACCACAAATGGAGCCAAGGCTGAGTTCTCCCATCCTGAATGCTGGCCAGAATCTCTACCATTCCCCACAGTCTCCCCAACCCTGTAGCTGAGACTGGGTGTCTGTTGCCATTTGTCATCTTCCATTTGGCCAGCTTCACTGATTCACACTCCCAGCCAGACTCCTATGCACATTTGAATTTGCAACCCCTTTAAGAGTCTCCAGGGAGCATCATGTCACTGATCAAGTCATTCAGCCTACCTGTATTTATTTCTTTCATGTACATAAAACAGGAAAAGGAGTCATTGTTTGTGTTACACTGGTTTGAAAATCCATCTTTTGAGTAGAATCAACCCACTTAACTACATATTACCTCACCTTAGATATATACTGTGATATTATTCTTCACAACTCATTCCAACTCAGATATTTTAACTATTTCTTTTCGGAACTATACTTCAGTTATAAACAAAAGAGCAGCTATAACACAAATACATTGTTGAACCATTCCTCCAGATTCATTTCAAAACTTCAAGTATTATACTAAAATGGTAAATTCCGTATCTTTGTTTACTGAAATACCCCCAAGCACCTAGTGAGTGTTCAAGACATTGAATAGATCCATGAGCTTTCCCAAGGATTATAAATTGTCAAAAGTTCACATGCAGATTTTTTAATGAACGTGTTTAATTATCAACAGGTATATGAAGATTATTCATTTGCTAACCTAGTTCTATTTGGGTTAATCAACCAAATCATTTTCTTTCAGTGACTCTGAAAACCAGCAGCAGAGAAGAGACATGTAACTCCAACAAAAACCTAAGATTCAAGGCCTGTTACAACTTGTTCCTCAACAAAACAGCATCATGCAAATTAGGAAAAAAGGGATAAACAGAATAAGAGTTAGTCTGATTCCATTTTGTGTCCCTTCATCTATAGTCTTTAGTCGTCATCATAAACATCATTAACATCATCACCATCCCAATCATATAGAACTGAACTTTGACAAATTGCTTACTGAAAAGCATTTCTGGAACATTTACTGGTGTTCCAGGAACTTTCTGTGCTAGCCATATCTTGACTTTCTAAATAAAGGCATGTACTGCAACATTATTACACTTCCCACACCATGAAGCTTAATAGGTCAGGGCACAGCAAACAATACATTTTTAATTATCTTGAAAACCTGAATGAAGCAAATATATTGCTGAGAAACTGAGGCACAGAGAAGTAAAGTGATTTTCTTGTGGTTATGTGGTTATTTATTGGTAGAGCTACAAAAGAATTTCCAGAGCTCTCACCACGGTACCACACGGGCTTTATAAAAATCATTTTCAAAATGTATTTGCTAACCAAAATGCAAGCCAATGAATTTTAACCCCTCAACAAATAATGTGATGAGCAAATATATCTTCAAATAGCAAACTCTAAATTTTGACCCAGTTCTGGTATATTTATACACACACCAACAATCAATCTAAAAGAAGTTTGCAACAAATGCTAAATATGCTTCTTAGCAGGAAACTACTGTGATATAACATTTCAGGACCTAAAGCTAGGAAAAAAAAAATTAGGCTAGAATTTTCCTTGAACTTAAAGCTGCCCAAAATGGGGCCTCTGTTTCCAGAGTCTGAGATTTCAATACCCTTGGCCTTTGGATTGCCTGCCTAAAAGGTAGATCACCTACCTCCTTTCTCCTTATATACCATGAAAGAAAACTAAAGTTAGAACGGTTTCACTCAATTCAAGCCAACTTTCTGAAGAAAATACAAACCAAAGCAGGACCAGGTCACTGCTGCTGATACGTCTGATGGCCATTCTAAGGAAGAATTTACTGAACTCTTCAACATCAACAAATTTGAGTATGCCATCCATCATACAAGCTAAAACTAAACTAAGAAGGAAACAGTAACAATAACTAGGTTTTCCACCTTAAATACTTTGGAACTGTCATAAACTAATATAAATGAAAAATATAAGTGTATATGTTGCTTTCCTCAAATGATCGGAATTGACCACTTCTAAATTCTTGACTGATCTGAGCAGTCCCAAACTGGCTACATCAATGTACAAAGCTCTGTTATTTGAGTAGACGTAAGTTCTAGGGGTTTAAAGGGCTTGTTATCTTGAAGAACATATTCTAACAGTCTCAGTGTTCTATTACTAGACTGAGATTTTGTTATTACTATTCCTGTGACCACATAACCCTTTTGTAGTTGGCTGTTTTTGCTTACTCCAATCTATAAAGTCAAAAAACATGAAGCCAGGATCATGCAGACTAGGATAAATAACACACGTTGCTTTTCTCATCTAGATGGTCTTTACCATAACAGAGTAGGAAAGGACAAGCATATGTTTTCTCCAATATTTAAGTACAATTCTTTTGCGGACTCCAAGAAGAATGTTCAGAGTGAAAACTCAGTCAGAGTCAAATAAAACCAAAGCACAGCTTTTACACAAAAATAACTTTAAATGATCAGTTTTTCTTGCACCAGAAATAATGTCTTCTCAAAGCCCAGGTGATCCTGCTCAAAAATTTTAACTTTAAAGCACATACACACTTTTCAAAAAATCTTCTGTCACAGCGCCTACCATGGATATCTTCATGAATTCACTTATAAAGAGCTGTATAATCTGCTAGCTCCATAATCTGTTCTGTATTATTAAACTCAACAGAAAGCTCCATATGCAGCAACAGGAGGCCATAGGCAATTAACACCGCAAATGGTAAGACTTAGAATCTTCGCATGACCTTTAAAGGTCAACACAGTCGCCCATTCACATGCATGCAATTATACAGTGACTAGTTCATAGCAGGGGAAAAACTCAAAAATATTTAGTAAAACAAACCTTGCATTCATCAAAAGCTACTTTGCACTCTCCAGGCTTTATATGAAGACTTAGCTTTATGTGGCTCAAGAAAAAAAAGAGCAAGGGAGACTTGTTGGGCTGACTGTCCCCATTTTGTCAAAGTACTAAATTCAGCCTACCACTATAATTGCTAAGAAGGCAGCATTATCACATTATCCAATCTCTCTCTCTGTAAAAAGTTTCCAAAATCTACTGTGTAAGAGGAGAGCTATAAATATAAATGTAATTGAATAAGTATGTTTTGGCTATTGCTAGGGGAAAGGGAGATGTACCTTCTCTAACTGGCCATTCAGGGTAAATTATAAAATAATTACAGGAGCTATGGAGTAATTTAGGAGGCTAAAGGAAGTGATTAAAAGGACTTTATCAAATAAAAGCATATAAGCTCTGATTCCCTAGTTATATTATATACCCCATATGGATAATTATGAATAAAATGGAATACTCTCCTTATAGCTTATATATTCATGTCTTATATGAATCCCAAGTAACCTGAAAGTCTTCTATTTTTTAAATGTTAATAAAAACCAACTGCATAAATTTTTCACTAATTCCAGTCACTAGGTGGCCTACACTTACAGTAGTGTAAAATGTATAGGGTAAAACCCAACACATACATGCAGTACACACATTGGAAGTGGGTGGGTTTAGGAAATTTAACAAACTTGGAGTGTTATATCAATATGTTTCTGGAAATTTTATAGATACCATTTGAAACCAGAATAGCATTTTCTCATGTAATGCACAGTTTGTGTTTTGACTGCAGAGGTACATATTTAATAAAGAGAATACAGATATATTCACTGTTTAAAATGTGTTGAGATTGCCAGTCATGGTGTCAATAAAAACATTCCAAAAAGCCCTTACAATAGAGGACAAAACTGATTTTTTTTTTTTTTGCATTTTTGGCCTAATGAATAAAAATATCTCCAAAAGAAAGAACTGAAGAGAAAAAATACTTCCTGCAACAGTGGCTCAAAGATTAAAGCTCAATTATAAGCAACCTTGTTAAATGACAGTTACGGTTGCACTATAGGGCAAATCATGTAAAAGAGTGAAATATTAGGTACTTTAAAAATGTAGACCTTTTTTTAAAGGCCTTCTCTCCCCTTCAATACACGGGTCCCGTTAAATGCATATGTGTGTATGCACATACATATATAAACATATAGAAGTAGAGATTAGGGTCATATTGCCAGAAAAAAGTATTTAAGTACCATTTTTCTTCACATTCCAATCAAGTCTAACCATTCCTCTTAAAATTTCTGTCAAGAGTGAGGAGAAGACAAAAATTGTTAGCTATATTTTTTGACAAGGTCACTGACTCATTGTGCCAAATGAACAGAATCAGACTTTCTAAAAATTACCAATGGTCAATGACAACTTAAAAACCAACTCCTAGGTCGCTGTTTGCGGGGCCTGACTTTCCCTCTCCCCTATTTCAGACTGCATTCTAAACCTAAAGTAAGACTGTTCTCTAAAAAGACTCATTGTGAGAATATATTCCTCTCTCAGTGGTACAGTTCCATGTGCTCCAAGTAGTTCAAAATAAATCAAAGAATTTTCAAACAAAATGGCAAATTCACCGTATTACCTGGCATTAAAATCAATGGTTCATAAACAATATATATCTCAGGAAACACTGTGCAGGTATGTGGACCAGATATGAGGTTGATACAGCTTGTTTGGCCTTCATATCTAGAAACACTGTGTTAATGCATTTCTTTCTCTTTGTTTTGATGGAGCCCTACAAATAACAGGTTGATGAACTGCATTTGTAAATGTCAGGTATAGATCAAAGGCGGCCGCGTTAGATGCTTATTTTACTTCAACTTATGGTTTTTCACCTAGAAAACAAAACTGCATTGCACAGTCAAGTTCCTTATTTTTACTTGAATCTTCAACGAGCAAAACAGCTGCAGAGTAATGTGACTTAATGAGGCATCCCTAATAAAATACTGGAGAAGTAAAAGCAGGGGCACTGAACTGTTTGCACTCTGGTTGTTTCATCGTCTCAAATATATTAGAAATAATGTGAAGACACTTTAGAACATTCCTAGTTTGGGACACGTGTTAGAGAGGCAAACGCCCATCAGCTTGCTGCCACAGCTGAACTTAGGCAGAATCGGATAATACCTTTTATCAAAGCTCATGATTTAAAAAAAAAAAAAAAAAGCCTGGAAAATGCTAGAGACGCACATATTAGCCTATCTATATAGGATAATCCATACTTGCAACTAGTGATGAATCAATCCTAAACTGCACTTTCAACATTTCAATACTCAAAAATACTTGGTAAAAGAATCAAAATTAAAATATTATATTGAAGATACAGAACCCGGGACCACTAAAACTTCGATACTATACAAAACAACTTCCATAAAACCTATCACTCCCTAAGCTTCATCACTTCATAAATTTTTAAAAAGGAAAAGTGGCCATGTCTAAAAACAGATCTTTTTACAGCTGTGTTATCACATTTCATAACTTGGTGTTTAGTAAATACTACAATGCAGTCTTCAAGCAATACGTACCTTTCTTGACACAGATCCATGGGATCTCAATGAATCTTCACTCTCCAATCTGTCACTTAAAATAGCTAATACTTTTCAGCTTCAAAAGCACACAAACTCAGTAACCTTAGGTTCCTTTTCAGCACAACTTGTAGCACTATAGGTGTTTGCTTTTATGGCAAGTTTTTTGGTTCTTCCTTAAGAGACGTACATCATAGCACTATGTATAAATATGTAAGTTCAAGCACCCTAAACTATAAAACTGTGTTAAAGGCAAGAATCAAGATTCCAGTCTCAAAAAAAAAAAAAAAAAAACCCTAACTTGAAAAAAGCAACCTACTGAAACTGTGTTCTGCCTCTTAAACATCACCGTATTTAAGAAGTCAGTTGGCAGTGTGACACTGTTCTCATAGTATTCTATCTATAAATAATGTAACCCAATTTTTCTCATTGAAAGTTAAGAAAATGAAAATAAAATAAACTCCAGTGTGGTTAGTAATGGCCTTTCAATGGCTACTGATGACTTTAAAAATTAGCATTCTACAAAGGTCAATATGCAAACAACTGACCCAGGAGGAGATCCAAAACAGGATAAAGTAGGAAGAAAGAAGATTAAATGTGTCTGATCATTTTTAATAATCTTAGGTGTGAGATTTGAAACTGTAAAAGAGTCACTAGTCTGAGAGTACATGTGCAAACATGGGAAGGCTGGAATAAATACAGATAATCGTAATGCCTGGTTTTTAAAGGGTTTAGAAGTGCTTTCAGCCTCCTCTGCTAGTTATTGTCATTTAGCACTTTACACAGAAATCTTAAATTAATTACTCATTTGTCTTAACTTACACTGCCTAATAGATCAGTTTTAAAGTGTTAATTGATAACAGTCTGAATGCTGATGTCTCAAACAATCTAGTTGGGGAAGACAGGAATCAGATAATTATCATGCAGTCAATAGTCATTAAAATTCATCCTGTCAAGAGTAAAAGGCCCTTAAACACGGGTGCTTTGGGGTTACTGTTCAGAGCAAAGGTTGTATACAGGTTTGGCTTTGTTTTTTCAAGAACAGAGCTTGCAAAATTCAAGACGGTATTTAACACTCTCAAAAAGATTATTTTCTGTCTTATGGCCGCAAGCCCAACTCACCCAGCACCAGGTGAAGAGAGGCTAGCTAGTTACTGTAGTGAACACACCTGTGATTCCACACGCTCCAGGCAACTGTTCAACACCTGCTCAGGAAGTAGAATACTGACTCACGGCTCGGAAAGCTTCGCATCTATTCAGGGGCTCTCAAGCACCGACAGTCCGTCCTTTTTATGTGGAGACTAGATAGATCAGCCTGCAGTTCTAGGGGAGAGAGGGCGATGCACCTCAAACTTTGCTTTGCAAAGGCAGTTTCTGGAAATAACACGTTCCCACTGACAGTGGCCTAAAAGAAAACACTTCTTGGTGGAACCTGGCCTTTTGCAATGGAAGAGGGAAGGGCCAGGCAAGCAGTGAATCAGAAAAACCATGTAGTATTAGCAAGATTGTGGGGACATCCATCCGGAAAGAAATGAAAAACCGTTAGTTTCTCGAAGCTCTGTGTGTGTGTGTGTGTGTGTGTGTGTGTGTGTGTGTGTGTGTTCCTGAACGCTGTTCCTAAAATGATCCTTGTCCTAAACCTCTCCCGTAGTATCCTTTACTAGATCTTTATCTCAGTAGTAAAGCGTCTGCTACCAAATCTAAGTACAGCCTTTACAGAGACAAGGCGCCAGAACTTATCCAGATGATTCTTGATGAAAACAGTCAGAGGTGGAGAAAGCAATCGCCCCACTGAAACACCCACCTTCTGCAGACAGGCCCGAGAAATAATCAGAAGTAGACAGAAAGTGGGGATTTCGGAAAGACGACCTGGCAAGCTATTGATGTCAGGGTCCCTTATACGCGACCCCCCAGCTTCTTATTAGGAGTCCAAAATGATTACCAACCGAGACTGGTCAGGTAGAGGGGTGGAATTCAGACCCACTTCAGTCCTCGGCCGGGTGGATCGCTGTGTTAGGAGAAATGGGGCAGAGAGAGCGCGGAGAGGGAAGGGCAAGGCTCTCGGAGCCTCCTCCGCTTGCTCTGACCCCCTCGGCGTGCCTCTACTCCCGCCCCTAGCCGGGCCGCCCAGCTAGCATCCTCGATCAGCCCCTCGCTGCCGCCGGGCGAGCTCCCCACGGCCCCCGACCCCCAGTCCTGCGGCTGCCGCGCGAGCCCCCAGCGCCGGCGGGAGGCGCGGCCGGCACCTACCTGCAGCCCGGCTTCCTGGTGGCGGCAACACCTAGCGACGCTCCTGCAGCTTCCGCGGACCCGCGCCAGTCTTACCGCTCTCGCATCGCTTCCGAGATGCCAATCCGCCGTTGCCGTTCTGGGGCATAGGGAACCGAAGTCTGGAGGTGTGTGCTGGCGGAGGGCGTGTGAGTGTGGCCCCGAGCGTGCGTGTGTGTGTGTGTGTGCGCGCGCGCGCGTGTTTCCTCCTCCGATAGCAAAAGAGGGTTCAGGAATCTCTTGCCATCCAAACTGGAATCCCCTTAAAGTGGGCGGAAGCTGACGTGCGGGAGCCTCGGCTCTTTCCTCCTCTCGTTTTTCTCGAGTCAAAGTAACCAAAAGATTCGTGGGCTGGGGGAGACCGAAGTGCCCAGGCCTCGCCGGCGCCCGCGGTCCTCGCCCGATGCGCGCGGTGCGCTCAGCTCCTCACACTGCGAGAATCGAGGCGGTCTCGCAGCAATCGCCGCTCTTCTCCATCCCTGATCTGTGTGCGTTTAAAACGCCGAGTAACGACTTTTCCTCCCGCTGCACGTCGCCTCACACGGATACACACGCACACATCCTCAGTGCCTTGTCTCCCGCCCTCCCGTTTGCTCTCTGGGGAAAGGCAATTGGACGGAACAGCTCACCTTCAGGAAAGCCGCCTCCGCCGCGTACTTCTCCAGGTCCCGGGTCTCCGGCGGGCGAGAGCGGCCGGGGAGGTTCGGGGCAGGACGGAGGAGAGGCTCCGAGCTCGCTGTCCTCCGCCCTCGAGACGCTGGAGTTGCTCGGTGCAGGCAGGCGCTGGTGTTCCGGCTCTGAGCAGATAGGTCTCAGCTGATGCCGGTTCCGAGACTTGGCGCCAAGTCCACTTAACAGCAACTCCTAGCCAGCTGCAGCCCCTCGATCCCGCCTCGAAGTGCTGCGGGCAGAGCCCCACGCAGCCCAGCCGCTGCTCCTCTAGGCATCATGGGCTGGATGGGGGGGATCGCCGCTGTCCCCCTGTCCCCGCACGCTGGCGCGGTCACCACCGAGAAGGTGCGAGCTCCGACGTCGAGCACCAGCGAGCAGGAGCTGTCTGTGCCAATTCGCCAAAGAACGGGAGAGAGATGTGGCGGGGGGGACGGCGGAGGAAACAAATCAGACCCCCGGAATAAAAAGCAGCTGTTTAGCAACCGAAGCCTCCTCTCCGCCTCGCACCCGAGGTGCTGCACTGTCAAAAACACACTAGTGGGTGCCTTTTGGAAAGTCACCGTAGAGGACAGAATCCCCTGTCCCACCCAGACCCCTTATTCCACCCAGCCTGGAAGTCCAGGGAGTTCGGGATGACTGGCTTCCCTGTGTGGTGCAGGAGGACGCGGGGAGAAAACAGCTGCCAACACTCCAGGCTGAGTTAAGCTAGAAAGCGCGAGGGCAGGACCAGGCGGCGTCGCCTCCCCCCATCTCCCTCCCCAATCGCCACCTCTGTTCAGCAGCCGCACTGCTTCTGAGAGCGAACTGCGGTCTTGCAGGAAAAGAAAGAGGCAATAAGAGATGAGGACAGCGCTTGGTAGAAAAGCTGGACTGTGTCTCCCTCTAGAGGGAGGTCCGGGTTAGTACGCTTTACAGGCTGTACCTTGACAGGGACTTGAATTTTTCCACGAAGAAAAAGAAGAGTATCTGGCTTCAGAGAGGTTTTTTTTTTGGTTTTACAAATCCCAACCTTTAATTTATTTATAGACAGGATTTGTGCCGAAGACCTCGTTAAGTAGTGTCCTTGATAAAGAAAACTTACAGTCTTTGCAGAACTTTAATAGTAAGACGCTGAAAGGTCATGTCCTTACCTGTTTGGTCCGTTTGCGTGCCGACTTCAACAGTAGGCATAAGGGTTCGAATGAAGAGTCCTCTAAGGTTCAGTTTGATTAAGTTTGGCCATGAGCAAAACTTTAATCTAGTGACTAGAGGATTATGCAAAAATTAATAAGTATGAATAATGAATTTGGAAAATCTAAAGCAAAGAAATGACCCTGATGGATCCAGGAAATCTTACAAACCCCTTATATCTAGGGATAACTCACAGATCTTGCTTTGGAGCCAATATCCGTACCTTATTTAACTAAACTAATCATTGTCAAGGTGACTAAATTCCTTCCAGCTCTGAAGTTTTGTGCTTCTATAGCTCTAATACACTAAAACCACTGACAGACTGCCACATACTCCTTTCATCAGTTATAAATATAAGTAATCCTGGTTGCCACATTTACAAAGAAATGCGGGACATAGTTTCACTTTTTAGCTATCTTCAATTGTACTAGGCTGGGGTGATCATTTTAATAAGTAGTGTTACCAAGCCAAAACTTGGGTCCACTCACCCTTGGGCAGTAAAGCCGATCTCCTGACAGTCGGTTGTGGTAAGGGAAAATGCAGTGATTACTGTGGGCATCAGACAAGGAGTTCTGGGTTTTGGGGGGCAACAGCACTGGCACTCCTTGTCTGACTCCAACAATAAACATTGCTCCTTCCTTCACCACAACCCAGTCTGTAGATTGGCTTTACTAAACCAGAGGGAGTGGACACAAGTGTGATTCAGTAAGATAGTGTCACAGGTGTTACAATGTTTTGTTACTTTGGTCAAGTTAAAGCTAGGGCCCATCTGTCACATTAATATTTAGATTTTGTGAACTATTTGAAAGTTTTAATTCAAAATATTTCTGTATGATACATGAAACTAGTGAATATAACAAAAAGAAGCAGACCCACAGATACAGAGAACAAACTAGTGGTTGTCAGTAAGGGGAGGAGAGGAGCCGTATGGGGCTGAGGGAAAGAGGTACAAATTATTGGGTCTAAAATAGGCTCAAGGATGCGTTGTACAACACCAAGAATACACCCAATATGCATGTTTGCTCAGTCACTTCAGTCATGGCCAACTCTTTGTGACTCCATGGGCTGTGGCCCACCAGGCTCCTTGGTCCATGGGATTCTCTGGAGTGGGGTGCCATGCCCTTCTCCAGGGGATCTTTCCAAGCCAAGGCTTGAACCCATGTCTGTCACGTCTCCTGCATTGGCATGCAGGTTCTTTACCACTAGCACCACCTGGGAAACCATAAGATATAGGCAATAGTTTGTAATAACTATTACAAAAGTTATAATGTAACCTTTAAAAATGGATAAAATGAAAATGTATAAAATGTATAAAATGAAAAGTATAAAAAATGTATAAAAGTATAATTTTATAAAATTGTATAAAAATGAAAAAAATGTATAAAATGAAAAGTAACCTTTAAAAAATGTATAAAATTTTTTAAGTAAATAGTAAAAATAAGCAGGAAAACAAAAATTCCATTTAAAAATTATTTTTAAATATATTCAAGTTTTTATTAAACTCCTTTTCTATTCACTCTGAATTTTTGGAGTAGTTCTATTTTAATGTGATAATTAATTTAGGGTTAAAGAAAGAAAAGAATTTATTTAAAAAAAATAGCTTAGACTAATTAAAATCATTTGAAACAAGGAGTGAATGCTTTTAAAGCCATATTCAGCTTTCTAATTGCGGTTTCCTGGACACTTTGGGTGATATACAGTGTCTGGTGAGTTTACTGTCCACTCTACAGCATTGCTTACAGGTTTTTCTACGATGCTGTGCTGTATAATACTGTCATAGTTGCTATTTGCTGGTACAGTGTAGTTTTTACCCTTTCATTTGAATAATAGCATGACACATGTGTGCTCAGTCATGTATGACTCTTTGTAATCCCATGGACTGTAGCCCGCCAGGCTCCTCTGTCCACGGAATTTTCCAGACAAGAATACTGGAGTGGACTGCCATTTCCTCCTCCAGGCGATCTTCCCAACCCAGGCTTGGAACCCATGTCTTCTGTGTCTCCTGCATTGGCAGGCGGATTCTCTACCACTGTGCCACCTGGGAAGTCCTCATGGAACACACACACACACACACACACACACATGCACACACGCACACACGCATGCACACACACACACACACACACACACACCCGAGCCAAAGCTAAATAATGTAGTTTTATTCTTTTAGCTAATTGCACTGAGTAGATCCGAATCAGTCAAATGCAAGCCAATCAGTTGAGGTACCCTCACCTGGCCTCTTTCAAAAGATTCATACCATATGGTCAAAGATTTTCACTTTGTTCCTCTTGCCTAGCAACTTTCCCGAGGAAGTGAGGTTTACATTTTAAGACACTCGGCCCTACTGTCTCACTGTCAGTCCTACCGTAATTCTCAATCAGCGATGTTAAGTAGTAGGATGGAGTCCAAGCAGGAATGACTACCTGGGCTCTGTGCTGGGAGGAATAGCCGTTTACAAAATCATTTTAGAACACTGGATTCCTTTCTTACAAGAAATATAAAGCATACTTTATAATCCCTCTAGCTTCTAATTCAGTAGCTCTCAGTGACTACAGGAAAATCTATCATTTTTTCATATTGTTATATTTGTATTTTATTGTTAAAATGTATGCCATTTCATCCTTATTTTCAATATTAAACCCATATGTTTTTACAAAAATGCAGAAAAGAAGTTCATAAAGAGAACAAATGTATACATTAATTACAAAATATAATAGAATTTCTTATCCAAACTCATAATTCTGTAATAGCCTTTGTACTGTTTTTAAATATCTAGATAATTTCTGATGATTTTTAGATCAAGGTTTTCCTATTTCCAGCACCTCCTAGACTTTGAAATCAAGTATTTTGTTTTCCCTCTGAAACAAAGCAGCAAATATGTCCCAGTTTAATAGAAATCTTGAGATGATATTTGTAATCATCTGTTTATTTAAACTGCCTGCCTCATCCCGTGTAAGCAGTAAAAAATAATTACTTGGAATGCAGAACTTCACTGATAGCAACTCCATGTATAGTTCTTCACACTCTGAGGGCTTACTGAAACATCACTTTGGGGTACTTTAAGCTTTTTGCTAAAGGCTTTCTATTAAAAAATCTCAAATTCTTAAGTCCTAACAACATGCTATAAAGTACACAATGTGTGTGTGTATGTTAGTTGCTCAGTCGTATCTGACTCTTTGCGACTCCGTGGGTTGTAGCCCGCCAGGCTCCTCTGTCCATGGAATCCTCCAAGCAAGAATACTGGAGTGGGCAGTCATTCCCTTTTCCAGGGAATTTTCCTGACCCAAGGATTGAACCCAGGTCTCCCGTATTGCAGGCAGATTCTTTACCATTTATATCAAAGTACATGATATAACCCCATTTTACACATTAAAAAAAAAAAGATTGAGACAGCTTCATTGTGATTAAGTGGCAGAGCTGGAAATCAAACTGGATGGATCTACTTGAATCCAAAACAAGTTTTCGGTTTGGTTTTGGCTTTAATTTTTTTTTTAATCTATTTACTTTTATCTGTGCTGGATCTCCATTGCAGCTTGGGGCTTTTCTCTAGTTGCAGTAATCAGGGGCTTTTCTCTAGTTGCAGCGCCCAGGCTTCTCGTGGCAGCAGCTTCTCTTGCTGTGGAGCACGGGTTCCAGGGCACGCAGGCTTCAGTAGTTGTGGCTCGGGCCTAACTGCTCCGCAGCATGTGGGATCTTCCTGGATCAGAGACTGGACCTGTGTCCCCTGAATTGGCAGGCATATTCTCTACCACTGAGACACCAGGGACGCCCCTGGGTTTTTATTTTGTTTCTACCCTCCCCAGCACCACCACTAAAATAGGTTGCCTTCTATATTGCAGGAAAATCAAAATCGTTTGGACCTGGATATGGGCAAAAACTTGGGCTTCCCAGTGACACTAGTGGTAAAGAACCCATCTCCAACGCAGGGGACATCAGACTCGGGTTCGATCCCTGGGTCAGGAAGATCCCCTGAAGGAGGGCATGACACCCCACTCCAGTCTTCTTGCCTGGAGAATCCCATGGACAGAGGAGCCTGGCGGGCTACAGACCATGGGGTCGCAGGGAGTTGGACAGTACTAAGTGACTTAGCATGCATCATGCATGGAAACAACTTAACCAAAGAACATGGGTACATTAATAAGAATAGAAGGAAGTTATTTGTGAGAGAGAGAGAAGAAAAGCAAGCACCAGCTCCCCTCAGTGCTCTGAGGGTCTAGGATATAAAAACAAATGAGCAAAAAGTTCCGATTTCTAGTGTGTGAGTGAAGAGGAGTGCCACTCATTCCCCGCCGTCTCCTTTTGTTTTGTTTACTTGGTGCTAATCACCTCATTCCATCTTTTTCAGTAATGTCTCTCTCAATCACTTTTGTTTTCGTGAATCAGGTACACAGAAGGAAGCATAGAATCCATTTGGTGGCTCAGCTGGTAAAGAATCTGCCTGCAATACAGAGACCTCGGTTCAATCCCTGGCTTGGGAAGATCCCTGGAGACCTGGGTTCAATCCCTGGGTTGGGAAGATCCCCTGGAGAAGGGAATGGCAACCTACTCCAGTATTCTGGCCTGGAGAATTCCATGGACTGTATAGTCCATGGGGTCAAAAGGAGTCAGACATGACTGAGTGACTTTCACTCACTCACTCAAGGTGGCGTGTGTACATTATTAACTTTTAGAATCCCCATCACCTATCATAGTACCTAACATACAATAAATATACATTATAGTCAGTAATTAGGAAACCAAATTGGCCAAGTGAACAGATTGAAACCGTGGTGATAAATGAAGAGAACTACCCCACACTACTCCACAGCGCGCTAAGACAGAATGCTAAGGCAGGAGAACGTAGGCTCTGCCCCGTGTGGGGATGGAGGCACATGGAACAAACCTCTCCAAAAGTTAGTGGCTTAAAGAACAAGTATTTATTTAGTTCACGTTTCTGTGGGATTGGCAACTGGAGTTGAGTGCGTCTAGGCTCCGGAGAAGGCAATGGCAGCCCACTCCAGTCCTCTTGCCTGGAGAATCCCATGGACGGAGGAGCCTGGTGGGCTGCAGTCCATGGGGTCGTGAAGAGTCGGACACGACTGAGCGACTTCACTTTCACTTTTCACTTTCATGCATTGGAGAAAGAAATGGCAAACCAATCCGGTGTTCCTGCCTGGAGGATCCGAGAGACAGGGAAGCCTGGTGGGCTGCCGTCTATGGGGCCGCACAGAGTCGGACACAACCGAAGCGACTTAGCAGCAGCAGCAGCATCTAGGCTCAGCTGGGCAGTTCCTCTGGACTCAGCTGAGCTTACTCTGGTGCCTATAGTCAGCCAGCAGCATAGTGCCTCACTCCATCGACTGCCCACAGCCTGGAGTACTGGAGAGTAAATAAGCTGCTTGCCCCTTATCATCTAACGTGGTGGCGATCACAGGCTTCTGAAAGCAGCAATAGGGGAAGCCTCGATACCCAACACTTTCCAAATCTCTGCTCACGTGTCTGCTACAGTTCCCTTGGCTAGGTCGTTCATCAGGGCAGCCAGACCCAAGGGGTGAAGAAGGACTCCATCTCTTAATGGGTAGAGCTATAAAAACACATGAAAGAGGGGGGGAAAGGGTTTGTGTTCAATTTTTCAATCTAGTATGATAGCTATCCCAGAAAGCTAGCATCTTGCACAGGAGTTTAATCCAGCAGATGTATTGTGGACTGACTTGTCCACAGCAGAGTATTCCCATTATAGATTAAAGGACACCTGTCTTGGGTACGAACAAGAAGTTTGCCTGGATTATGGAGTTCCTGGACTGTTCCCATGATCATTTTGAAAGATACAGTCCATCCAACAGCTTTCACCAATACATTGAAACATGTTTCTACAATTCTTTGCCGCACTAGAAAGCACAAATTTCCCAAGATTTGATATACTTTCCACATGAGCCATTGAATTAATCTCAAGGCTTTAATTTACAATTCAGATTTATCAACAGTATTATAAAAATCTAACTGGTTAAACTAGAAATCACTAGCAACTTTTATATGTCAGAGATTATGTCATCTTTGGTACACGGACGTAACAGCATCAATTCTGGTTATTTAGAGGCTTTACTTGTTTAGTTCCTGATTGTTTTTTTACCATACTGCAAAGAATGAGATGAGTAATAGCTGTTATAATGGCATTCCAAATGCATGTTGGTTGAAATGCACCTTATCTGTATACAATCTACCTGATTAATTCCAACTCACTCATTATGGCTCAGGACAAGGGTTATCTCCTCCAAAAAATCATTCATAATTCCCTTAATCCACTGTATTAACTTGTTTCTCCTATGTACTCCCAAACGCCTGATAGTTCCATCGTAACACTTACCACAATATGTTGTAATTGAGTCATTTTTAATAGATTACCCTAACCCGTGTGTTAGACTATATGCTCTTGAAGGTACACAGTCATGTTCATTCTTGTTTCATTTACCAAAGCTACAGTCATGAATGGATGAGCAACCGATCTCAATTCACAAAATTGTGGAACAATATATGGTCACATTTATTTTCATATTCAATAATAATGACATTAGGCCTCCATCTTGCTAATCACAGGGATTACATTCATCTAGGCACTAGAGTCCAAGTAGCTACTGGCAATCTTGAAAAACGTTGACAGGGTTTATAAAATTAGTCTTCCTTATTACTGCAACCACACACACACACACACCAGAGACGGGAACTCAAACGCATTCCTAAAGTTCTCTCTTGTCCTGCTGACCTACAGAGGCCCACCTGCTTGTTTCTATTTCCTGCACTCAGCTGCCTCTATGCACACGTTAGCAGTAAGCCCCACTTTAGAATAGTAACAGAAGTTCACTTTCCTCCAACAGCTGAGCTGCAGTGGTTCCTAGAGTACAGAGAAAGTTTCGCTTTCCACAACACTATAGTCAGTCCAAGGTAAAAAAAAAAAAATAGCCCTAGACCCTAAAAGACCCATCTCTTGGTGAGTAACTTGTTTCAGTTACAAGCACATAGACAGTTTCCCCAAAATGTGCCCACATTGCCAGAGTAGCTAGGTAAAAAAGAGAACTGGTATCAGCTTCATGCTGCCCCCAGCAGGAGCCCTTCCCTATGACACCTTACATACTGTGTCGGTACAGAGCCCGAGTCTAGACATCCTCATTCCTTGTGAACCTGAGGTCGGCCACAGGGAGGGATGAGGTAAGATGGACAATCTTGTCTCACTCCTTGGCCAGTTGCTTGCTGAGTTGCAGAGACCAGACTGACAAAGAACCCTTAGGAGAATCTAAAATTTGTTTCCCAGTAGTGTTGGGGAAAATGTGAAATTAGAGAAAAGTACCTCTTTCCTGTCTGAAAAATTCTAAAGATAGGAGGCTAGATGAAGGGACCAAAAACCGCAGACCGGAAAAAAAAAAAAGACATCAGATAATTAAGAGGCAAATCTCATCATTTCATGGGCCAAATATTAATACATATTAGTTCCACAGACCAAGCAGGTGTCCCAGGTGTCCCACAAGGCACCTGAAACATCAAAGCAATGGGAGAAAAAGCTATTTTTTGACTGCACTTAATTTGTATCCTTTCTGTTTATTAATGGGCTGAACATTGGGTCCTATGAATACTGGCCTTTGGGAACTGTTAGTCATATGGTATTTAGTTGGCCGAAAAGTTCTTTTGGGTTTTTCATGCCATCTTATAGAAAACCCCAAACAAACTTTTTCACCCATGCAGTATAAAGGCAGCAAGAAACTATTTACATGTACCGCTTGCTGGTAGAAAGAAGCTATAGTATCATAGTAGGCAGGAGGTCTCGTGATTTCTCGAACTAAAAAGGAAGCAAGTAAGTAGCTATAAAATCATTATGAACAGCTAGCATGGGGTTAGGCTTAGGCAGAGACTGACAAGATCCACATCTGTGAGAAATGAATGGTCCATGTAATGAACACACCAGTCTCAGCAGTATATGTTAGAGGGCTGGATCATCAGGATTTAGAGTGTTGTCTTACTAAACTGCTCCCTTCCTCCATTAGAAATTAAAATCTCTTGGGGTTTGAGGTAGGAAGTCTAGGGTCTTTAACAACTTTACCTTATTTAAATCATTGGCTGTCTTTATTCATGTGATTTTCATAAATGACAAAGATTTGGCTGTCCTTCGGTCTACACCTGAAGTGTGATACGTAGCCTTCTGCCAATGCTAGCGGCTCCAGATCACCTGCCCTTGACTTTATCACGCCCATAGTAATCATGGACAACCAGTGTTTCTTCCAGTCCTCACTCTTCCTGCCCAGTTCACTGGATTAACTAGGCTGCTTTTTGGTCTCCACTCCATTTTTGCCCTCCTCCCTCCCTCCCTTTCCCACACTGCAAGGTTGTGGAAGCAGACAGACCCTCATTTTATCGTGGAGCAAAAGATATCACATAGCGAAGGTACAAACCAAGACGAAAGTCAGGTTTTAGCACCATGCTTAAGGGCCTGGACCTTCTAGTCTTCAGCTCAGAAGCCCATTTCCCTGGATTATTTGCCAACGAGTTATTAATAACCCATAGTTTTCATCCACAGAATGTGGCTAAGTATAGGGAGAAAGGCGTGCCAAATCCACTGAACTGATTGACCACGTATCAAAGATTGTTTTTACTGAAAGTAAGTCGAGGACAAGGTTTACAAGTTTTTATTCAGAAATGGGAAACAAAAGAAAGAAAACTAACATATTTCTTCCCATAATAGTTTTATTAATCAGATATCTTATGTTAGGACTTCTAAACTAAGGCTCGGAGATTAAGTAAATTGCCCAACAATTCAGGTAAAAAGTGAGAGCAGCCAGAATTGCAATTAGATCCGACTCCAGAGCATAAATAAGAACTCGCATCACTTAGTCCATTGTTCTTTTTACTCCACATATTGTTCTGGTTTAATCATTTTCAGAAAACTCAGACTCAAACCCTGAAATTCCTCCATTCGAACTCTGGATGTCTATACAAAATTTCCTCCCATTTCTAGTATAACAAGGATGACAGTATGGTTTCTGTCATCCAACATGATCAAAACCTTGCCTGCAAAGATTTAAGACAGTTTCAAGAATCTTCTATGTGTATTTCAGCCACCCAGTGTCAAAACAGAGCAACTGCAGGCAAGTCCTGATGTCTCTACAGTATATACTGTCTGCTTTACAGCAACAAAAATAAATCATGACAAAAGTTCTAAAGTCTTTCAAAGGCAAAGCTTGTACATTTAGAAGATAATCCCACAACAGAGAGAAGCCAGTGAAAATGAGAAGCCAAAAATTTTAAGTGAAGGATTTAAGTAGTATCAACCAAGATGTGCCTGTTACAAAGTCCTAGAAGAAATAAAGGAGTAAAAGGAAACGAGATAATAAAATTTAATTGTATGAAAAGAATCAGTCAAAATTAAGAGGAGATAAATTTAGTTTTTAACACATTCTTAACATACTTTAATGTATAGGTTCATCAGACAGCATAATGAGCCATAAAAACTAGTGAGTGGAATTGCCAATATTGGAGGTTTTCAACAAAATCTAGATTGGACTGGTAGCTCTCAATATTTTGATTAGCTTTCATATGTGGGACAGAAAGTATTTTCATAAATGTACCAGGACTATTCAAAATTCCTTTCTCATACAGTTTCATTTGTTTGTTTTTGGCTGCGCTGGGTCTTTGTTGCTGCACTCGGGATTTCGGCAGTTGCTGAGATCGGGGCAACTCTTCATCGCGGTGCACGTGTTTCTCATTGCAGGGACTTCTCTTGTTGCCAAGCACAGCCTCTAGGGCACACAGCCTTCAGTAGAAGCAGAGCAGGAAGCTCTTTAATTTTGGTTCCCAGGTTCTAGAGTGCAGTAGTTGTGGTGTAAGGCCTTAGTGTCTCCCCGGTATGTGGGATCTTCCAGACCAAGGATCAAACCCACATCTCCTGCATTGGCAGACAGATTCTTTACCACTGAGCCACCAGCCCACTATTCAAAATTCTTGTCTTCTTTCCTATAAGTCCATTCTCTCCCACTGACAAACTATAGCTAATACAAGTGAGTAAACAGGGCAGTAATAAAGGACAATCATAAGGATAACTTTTCCAGTTTACATTTCATACAAACGTCCCAAAATTTAGTGCTTTATTAAGTCACTTTATTATGAGCAACTAACTTCACAACAAAATCACCAAACTGTATGAAGCCAGTTCAGTTCAATTCAGTCACTCAGTCATGTCCAACTCTCTGCGACCCCATGGACTGCAGCATGCCAGGCTTCCCTGTCCATCACCAACTCCCGGAGTTTACTCAGACTAATGTCCATTGAGTCGTTGATGCCATCCAACCATCTCATCCTCTGTTGTCCACTTCTCATCTCACCCTCAATCTTTCCCAGCATCAGGGTCTTTTCAAATGAGTCAGTTCTTCATCAGGTGGCCAAAGTATTGGGGTTTCAGCTTCAGCATCAGTCCTTCCAATGAATATTCAGGACTGATTTCCTTTAGGATAGACTGCTTGGATCTCCTTGCAGTCCAAGGGACTCTCAAGAGTCTTCAACACCACAGTTCAAAAGCATCAATTTTTCAGCGCTCAGCTTTCTTTATAGTCCAACTCTCACATCCATACATGACTACCGGAAAAACCATAGCTTTGACTAGATAGACCTTTGTTGGCAAAGTAATGTCTCTGCTTTTTAATACACTGTCTAGGTTGGTCATAACTTTTCTTCCAAAGAGGAAGCACCTTTTAATTTCATGGCTGCAGTCACCACCTGCAGAAATTCTGGAGCCCCAAAAACTAGTCTGTCACTGTTTCCACGTTTCCGCATTTATTTGCCATGAAGTGATGGAACCAGATGCCATGATCTTAGTTTTCTGAATGTTGAGTTTTAAGCCAACTTTTTTACTCTCCTCTCACTTTCATCAAGTGGCTCTTTAGTTCTTCTTTGCTTTCTGCCATAAGTGTGGTATCATCTGCATCTCTGAGGTTATTGATACTGAAGCCAGTAGTCGACCAATAAACATTCTTAAAGACCATAATTTAATCATCCCTTGAGGCTCAAGCCACCGTTAGACATTTTGCAAGTTGACAAGGTATCAAACCTGAGCCTGTCTGAGTTTGACAACATATGTGGTGGAATAGCCACTCTACTCCTCTCTGCTTTATAACCATTCTCTAAACATTGGGTCTTCCCTTCTTGGCAGATAGAACAGCTTTCTCTTAAAAGCCTGTTAGGATAATTGAGATTAGAATATTGCTCTACCACCAAAAAAAATTCTAATAAAAATGAAATATTTAAAACACTTTCTTTCTTATTCATTTGGCATTCTAAATTATCAAAGATGAAATCTAACTCTCAAGAGGAAAAATAAATCACGAATGTGCTTATGCACCAGGGTTCTCAACTATTGTGCTACTTTAAAGAGAATAAAAATTACACGTAACCACTTAAGTCCAAGAGATGTAAATTCCAAGGTAAAAAAATAAAAAGCTATGTACAAATAATTAAAACTTTTAATATCAGAGTTCCTGAAGATGCCTGAAAATAAGCCCAAACAAATGGTTGAAACTTGAAGTCTCTGCCTTATGTCCTAGTTCTTAAAAAAAAAAAGCAACTATGAAATTGTGTAAAATGGAACCACAAATAACATATTTTATTCTCTTTGGTGGAAATGACCATGTTAAAGGCTGTGAAATAATTGTGTTAGTAGAACACACACTGGCAACCTAGGACGTTTTGAGGCCACAATTTTAGCCTCTGTTTCTGAATCAGTCTGTACTCAGAAGCTACTCTAAATGTCTGTCTTCTTTTCTAGATTTAGACCAGGCAACTACTAGCATACCACACAGTTCTCACCACCCCCCCACAACCCGACTAGTCATGGAGCACAGTTGGAGAGTAGCTGAGTGTATTGGAGCACAGGAAAGGCTGCTTGAAAATGTGCCTCAATGGTGTATTGATTACTTTGAATTAAAGTTACTGTAGAAAAATAAATAAATACATAAAGTTACTGTAGAAACAGGCAATGCAAGTGGGACAGTTTGACTCTTCTCTGCGTCTTCCTAAAGCAGGAAATAAATCTCTCATATAACAGGTGCCCTCTGTGTATCTAGAAGTAGAAGGACACTCTTATCACCAGGAATTGAAAACATGGGGCCAAGAAGTCTATGTAAACAAACCTTCTTACTGGTTTAATTTCCAAACCCAAACTCTGTTTTAGATGCTTCACTCATTAAGTACACAAAGGCTATGTTTCTTTGCCCTATCCATTCTTCACAAATGTATTGTTTCCTTGTCTAAAAAGTACAAAAGCTTCCTGCTTTGGCCACTTCTTAGGTCCTATTTTTATGAAACCTCCATACACATGAATTAAAACATGTTTCTATTTCTCCAATTAATCTCTCTTGTGTCCATTTTGCTGCCCTGGGGCTGAGACAGTATAGAATCTGCCTGCAATGCAGGAGACCTGGATTCAATCCCTGGGTCAGGAAGATCCTATGGAGAAGGAAATGGCAATCCACCCCAGTGTCCATTTTATTATTAGTCTAGCCACAGGAACTCAAGAGAGGGAAACGGGAAATGTCCTCCTCCTGGTAAGTTGGTGAGCCACCAGAGGGCTAGCTGGTCCCCCCTTCCTACCCTGAGACTGCTGCGGCTGAGAAGACCTGGGGCATCTGACAATGGTAATGGTTTCTTGTTTTCACTGACTCAGTCGTGTCCAACTCTTTACAAGCCCACGGACTGCAGCGTGCCAGGCTTTCCTGTCCTTCACCATCTCCCGGAGTTTGCTCAAACTGATGTGCATTGAGTCAGTGATGCCATCAAACCATCTCTGTCGTCCCCTTCTCCTGCCCTCAATCTTTCCCAGCATCAGGGTCTTTTCAAATGAGTCAGCTCTTTGCATAAGGTGGCCAAGTATTGGAGCTTCAACTTCAGCATCAGTCCTTCCAATGAATATTCAGGACTGATTTCATTTAGGATGGACTGGTTGGATCTCCTTGCAGTCCAAGGGACTCTCAAGAGTCTTCTCCAACACCACAGTTCAAAAGCATCAATTCTTCAGAACTCAGCTTTCTTTATAGTCCAACTCTCACATCCATACATGACTACTGGACTATTAATCAACCTGGCTCATAAGTTAAAGTGTCTGCCTGCAATGCGGGAGACCTGGGTTTGATCCCTGGCTTGGGAAGAGCCCCTGAAGAAGGAAATAGCAATCCACTCCAATATTCTTGCCTGGAGAATCCCATGGAGGGAGGAGCCTGGTAGGCTACAATCCACGGGGTCACAAAGAGTCGGACACAACTGAGCAACTTCACTTTCACTTTTCTTTCTAATAATTAGCTCTCTTGATACTGAATATAGTTCCCCGTGTTAAACAGTAAGACCTTGTTGTTTATTTTATGTACAGTAGTGTGTACATGTTGGAGAAGGCAATGGCACCCCACTCCAGTACTCTTGCCTGGAAAATCCCATGGATGGAGGAGCCTAGTAGGCTGCAGTCCACAGGGTCACGAAGAGTTGGACACAACCGAGCGACTTCACTTTCACTTTTCACTTTCATGCATTGGAGAAGGAAAAGGCAACCCACTCCAGTGTTCTTGCCTGGAGAATCTCAGGGACGGCGTCTATGGGGTCACACAGAGTCAGACACGACTGAAGCGATTTAGCAGCAGCAACAGCAGCAGTATGTACCTGTTAATTCCAAATTCTTAGTTTATCCCTTTTCTTAGATGAACTCTGGAAATGAGTTTTCTGGATTCTGTGAAGGCTCTCATGTGGGATGCCTCCTTGCATCTTTAGTTAGGCCATTTGAAAAAAGGCTTATTGGTTTGAGTCATTATTTGAAATTAATATAAGATCATACTCATCAATGGCCAGACAATGGACCCTTTAAATTGGATATATTTAAAGGAAACTTTTTGAGAGCTGTCATTATAAACAACTGTCATATTAGTACTCAAACTGAGAGAGGGAAAAAAGTATAATGTCTAGCCCTAAAGATCCCTTATTCTGAAAAAACAAAAATTAGACTTAAAGATCCAACATAAATTCCTCTTCTTAGGAGAAAGCAAAACAAAACATCTCCAGGCTCTCCTACAAACAATGAAGAAACAAATGATCTGGAAGCCAACATTCAAGGACTATTAGAAACAACTGTCTTTGTCTTACAAATCTCAACACCAGAAATGCAACTCTATAAATAAATCAAGGCCCACTTATTTTTACCAGTCCCCAAACTTCACCTAGTCCTCTCAAAATGCTTGTTGATACTATAAAAGATCAGAATAACCAAGCAAAATTTTCCATACTTAAAAAAAAAATTTTAATACTAATTACCCTAAGACTTATAATAGAGAGATATAATCCAAAACTCCTAGGAGAAAACTTGAACTTTCTTTCTCTGTCCCTTAAGGTTATGCACCTTATTATGTCTTTGAAGTGTAAACACAGCCCACACTGCCAAGACTGAGCCCATATTAGCGCCATTGGTAGAACCTGAAACAACAAACAAAAAAGGAAAGAGGTCTTTTTAAATACAAATTGTTAAAAGGTTGCTCCTACATCTCTAATAAATCACAGCCTCCTTATAATTGCTTGTCAAGGGCAAATAAAGATCTTAAATTATTCTCCACAAATAATAAGAGAATTTAGCCATACAAACAAGTAAATTTCATTTATTCCAACTGTTATTTATCAACTATTGAGTTTTTTAGTTTACTCAATTAACGGCTAAAGTTTTAAAATGATAACTATGAGCTCTCTGGTGGTGCCTTTCTACATATCTATATGTGTACATTGTAGGTACCCCATTTTTCTACCATCGTATGTTGTTACAAAATTAATTTGTAAAAGAGCTTTATGTATTTGATCTAAACGAGCAAGTGCTTTTATAAAAGTTCTCAAAAATATAATAAAAACTAATCCAAGAAGTTTTCAAGTTCACATAATCTAGAATAATCTTTGGTGAATAAAAGCTAACTTTAAGCTTGTTGATCTAAGTGGCTGAAATAACTCAGTTGGGAGAGCATTAGATTGAAGCGTTTTGGTTTAATTGATACAGGTATGTCTTCAGAGTTGCCAGCACTAGATATAGGGCAGATAAACAACTTCTGTTCTACCTGGGTATACTAGTCAAATGGCCTCATGGAGTCTCTCTAGCAGTATGTCAACAATAACAGCAAAACTTAAGGTAATGTCTAAATGCTTTACTGTCTCATGAAATCGTCATGAGTAATCTAAGCATGTTGTTTAAAAACAAATGATTTAAATAGGTGTAAATGAGATAAGACTTTTTAAACTATATTTTTAACAATAATTACTTTATGATATGTCTACATAGTTTCCTAAATCTCTTTAGTAATTATACCACTAGAGTTTTGCAACATTAAATTAAATGATGGGGATTCATTTAATGTCTAGATCATTCTCAAATAAGGTAAAATGCTAAAACATTTATTGCTGAACAAGTTTAAGTTTACCTACTTTTGACCTCTTATTAGAAAGACCAAATAAGTTCCAGTCCCAAAGAAGGGCAATGCCAAAGAACATTCAAACTTCCGCACAACTGCACTCATTTCACATACTAGCAAGATAATGCTCCAATCCTTCAAGTGAGGCATTAACAGTACATGAACCAAGAACTTCCAGAGGTACAAGGTTGATTTAGAAAAGGCAGAGAAACCAGAGATCAAATTTCCAACATCTGTTGAATCATAGAAAAAAACAAAGGAATTTCAGAAAAACATCTATTTCTGCTTCACTGACTACATTAAGCCTTTGGCTGTTTGGATCACAACCAATTGTGGAAAATTTTTTAAGAGATGGGAATACCAGACCACCTTACCAGACTCGCAAGAAACCTATATGTAGGTCAAGACGGAAAAGTTAGAACTGGACATGGAACAGCAGACTAGTTCAAAATTAGAAAAGGAGTATACCAAGGCTGTTACCCCACTTATTTAACTTATTGCAGAGTACATCATGCCAAAAGCTGGGCTGGATGAATCACAAGCTGGAATTAAGATTGCTAGGAGAAATATCAATAACCTCAGATATGCAGATATCACCTTAATGGCAGAAAGTGAAGAGGAACTTGGAGCCTCTTGATGAAGGTGAAAGAGGAGAGAGAAAAAGCTGGATTAAAACTCAACATTCAAAAACCTAGGATAATGATATCCAGTTCCATCACTTCATGACAAATAGATGGGGAAACGAGGCAAATAGTGACAGACTTTATTTTCTTGGGCTCCAAAATCAATGAGAATGGTGACTGCAGTCGTGAAAATAAAAGATGCTTGCTCCTTGGAAGAAAAGCTATGACAAAGCTAGACAGAACATTAAAAAGCAGAGACCTCACTTTGCCAACAAAGGTCTGTCTACACAAAGCTATGGTTTTTTCCAGTTGTCATGTGCAGATGTGAGAGTTGGACCATACAGAAGGCTGAGGGCCAAAGAATTGATGCTTTTGAACTATGGTACTGGAGAAGACTTGAGAGTCCCTTGAACAGCAAGGAGATCCAACCAGCCCATCCTAAAAGAAATCAACCCTGACTATTCATTGGAAGGATTGATGCTGAAGATGAAGCTTCAATACTTTGGCCACCTGAAGAGAAGAGCCAACTCATTGGAAAAGACCCTGGTGCTGGGAAAATCTGAGGGCAGGAGGAGAAGGGGGTGACTGAGGATGAGATGGTTGGATGGCATCACTGATTCAACGGACAAGAATTTGAGCAAACTCTGGGAGACAGTGAAAGACAGGGAAGCCTGCCATGCTGCAGTCCATGAGGTCACAAAGAATCGAGCACAACTAAGCAACTGCCCAACAACAATGACAAAATAAATTTCGGTTGATTAGTGAATGTATTTAATGGTTTATTGTACTATGAAATAGCTTATGTTTCAAGAAATTATAAAACGTATATAAAGATTTTCCAAGCCACATAATATTACTACAATTAGCAATTGTTAACTTCTTTATTTTTACTAAAAAAAATTAAGTTTCAAAGAATTAAGCTCCAGTTAATCAGTATCAGTTCAGTGGCTCAGTCGTGTCCAACTCTTTGCGACCCCATGAACCGCAGCATGCCAGGCCTCCCTGTCCATCACCAACTCCCAGAGTTTACTCAAACCCATGTCCATCGAGTCGGTGATGCCATCCAACCATCTCATCTTCTGTCGTCCCCTTCTCCTGCCCTCAGTCTTTCCCAGCATCAGGGTCTTTTCAAATGAGTCAGCTCTTCGCATGAGGTGGCCAAAGTACTGAAGTTTCAGCTTCAGCATCAGTCCTTCCAATGAACACTCAGGACTGATCTCCTTTAGGATGGACTGGTTGGATCTCCTTGTAGTCCAAGGGACTCTCAAGAGTCTTCTCCAACACCACAGTTCAAAACATCAATTCTTCAGCACTCAGCTTTCTTTATAGTCCAACTCTCACATCCATACATGGTCACTGGAAAAACCATAGCCTTGACTATATGGACCTTTGTTGACAAAGTAATATCTCTGCTTTTTGATATGCTGTCTAGGTTGGTCATAGCTTTTCTTCCAAGGAATAAGTGTCTTAATTTCATTGCTGTAGTCACCATCTGCAGTAATTTTGGAGCCCAAGAGAATAGTCTGTCACTGTTTCCATTATTTCCCCATCTATTTGCCATGAAGTGATGGGACTGGATGCCATGATCTTAGTTTTCTGAAGGTTGAGTAAAACAGCCTGGAAAATGGCAGAGTACAAGGACTTACACTCATCTTCTCCTGCTGTGAGAACTCCAAAACTGTAGCTCTCTGCTTAACAACCATTGACTGGAGAACACTGGATCCCACCAAAAAAAAAGATACCCCACGTCCAGGAGCAAAGGAGAAGCCCTAGCAAGATGGTAGGAGGGGTGAAATTGCATTTAGAATCAAACCCCTTACCTGCCAGAGACACTCAGAGGGCTCAAATGAACCTTTTGAGCACCAGGACCCAGAGACCCTGCAGACACTGAGCCAGAAGTGTTTGTGTCTCCTGCAGAGATATGGGTCAGCAGTGGCCTGCTGCAGCGACAGAGGCTCTGGGTGCAGCAGACCTGGGCATGGCATAAGCCCTCTTGCAGGAGGTCGCCACTAACCCCACCATAGAGCCACTAGAACTTACACAGGACCGGGGAAACAGACTCTCGGAGGGCACAAACAGAACCTTGAATTAAAACCACACTCACAGAAAACTAACCAAACTGATCACATGGACCACAGCCTTGTCTAACTCAGTGAAACCATGAGCCGTGCCCTGTAGGGCCACCCAAGATGGACGGGTCATGGTGGAAGGTTCTGACAAAATGTGGTCCACTGGAGAAGGGAATGGCAAACCACTTCAGTATTCTTGCCTTGAGAACCCCATGAACAGTATGAAAAGGCAAAAAGAGAGTTTCTTCTAACACCTGGCTTTGACTCTCCAAACTAACATTTCCAAATTTCTGCTATCCTTTTCATTTGATATCACTGAGAATTAAAACTGCCCTATTACCTGAAGGCCTGCAAACTGATGCTAGATGACTTGATATAAACTTCAGAGAAATTGCCACAGTCTTCATGCCCTGCTGCATGAGTCATTCAGAAAAACTTACTGATGATATTTTCAGAGACATTTCAAACTGTAAGAGATGCTTCAACCCTGATATCTAGATATCTTGAATGACTGGCCTCTGGGCTCAGAAACTGGTTTATAATCTGCTCCAATCATTAACCTCTGTTTTTCTTTTGTCTCCATGGGCATGCTTCTTATTAAATATACAATAGCCTGAAGTATAGACCTAATTTTGGGAATCCACCTGGATCACCACCTACGCAAATGGGTCTAAGTGAACTAGCCTATTGTGAAGGCTAAGAGACTGGTTCAATGAGATGGGAAAATATATCAGTTCAAATTTTAATATGTGAAACTTTCATGGAAGTTTCAGAGCAGAAAACTCTTGGAGCCCAGGGCCCACTGCCCCTAAATGTGCCTCAGTGGCATATTGATTATTTTGAATTAAAGCTACTTAGGGAAGCTCCAATGCAAGAGTCTTCCCAGGTGACACTAGTGGTAAAGAACCCTTCTGCCAATGCCGGAGACATAAAAGATGTGGGTTCAATCCCTGGGTTGGGAAGATCCCTGGAGGAGGGCACAGAAACCCATTCCAATATTCTTGCCTGGAGAATCCTATCAGCAGAGGAGCCTGGTGGCCTACAGGGTTGCAAAGAGTCAGACAGGACTGAAGCGACTTGGCACAACGCAAGAGAGACACTTTAACTCTTCTCTCTCTCTCCCTGAAGCTGGAAATAAATCTGTCATGTGAAAAGTACACTCCCTGCATCTGGAGGTTGAAGGACATTCTTATCACTAGAGATAGGGAATTGGGAGCCAAAAATCCTGTGTAAACAAACTTTGTTACTTCTTTAATTTGCAAGCCCAAACTCTGTTTAGATTCTCCACTAATTAAATAACCAAATGTTATGTTTCTTTGTCCTGCCCATTCTTCACAATGCATTGTTTATTTTTCTAGAAAGTGTGAAAGCTTTCCTGCTTTGGCACTTCTTAGGTTCCATTTCTACCAGACCTCCATACACATGAATTAAAATTTGCTTCCTTTTTCTCCTGTTAATCTCTCTTGTATCCATATTATTATTTGCCAAGCCACAAGAACTCAAGAGAGGTAGGGAGGGGAAATTTCTCCCCTTCCCAATAAGAGGAAGAATGAAACAGTTCTAAGTCATACTTGGAATTCAGAGGAGAAATCCCTGGTTATAATTTGTTTATAAACAATCTGTCTAGTTTTCTTTATGAATACTTAAACAATGTAAATTCAATTTGTTTAATAATTATTCAAAGTACAGGTTGCTATTAGGTACTCCTTTGTGTAGTACTGGCTTTTTAAATATACATGGTCTTGTCTTTTAGAATTTATAATCCAATTCAGAGAATAAAAATGTTTATCAGTCTCTGAAATCGTTCAAAAACAGTTATTCTTTATCTCAACTGTAAGGAGCTTCAACTTACAATAGGATGTCTTTCAAGACATTATATGTTATTTGAAACTCAGAATGTCCTCATCTGTGAAAACAATGATTATAAGAGTAAGTTCCCAGACCTGTGTACCAAAATAAAAAATTCAGAAAAAAAGACATTAAACAAAGAGATGCTGAATCAAGTTCCCAGTTGATACTACTATTAGAATGTAAACACCCTTTGGACTCTTTACCTTTGGGGGAACTAATAAGAACCTGGTGAAAAAACATACTTCTAAAATTTAAATAATAGTTTCAAGGAGTCCAGTGATCCCCAAACCACCCAGGAATCCCCCACTAAGAAGGGCTGATTCAGGTGGACTCCCCTGGTGGTCCAGGGGCTAAGATGCCATGCTCCAATGGAGGGGACCTGGGTTCAATCTCTGGTTGGGGAAGTAGATCCCACACGCCACAGCTAAGAGTTCACATGCCCCAACTAAAACATCCCATATGCCACAAGGAAGATCAAAGCTCCTACAGGCCACAACTAAGACCCAGGGCAGCCAAATAAATTAATAAGAAATGTAAGTCACACATTTGAAGAAGAAAAGAAAAAAAAACAGAAGGGCTGATTGAGACATTTGAGTGACATTAACAAGATGATGGAATAGAAAGTCCCACCTCTTGATCCCCCAACAGAGACATCAATAAAGCAACAATACTTGGGCCAAGATACCTTTATGAGGCTTTCAGTATCCAATTAAGAATTCGCAACACCCCAAACGAGCACAAAACCAGGAAAATAAAATGGTTTCACTTTATTCGTGTCAGCCCCTCCCTCAAGCCACCAGTTCAGGGCTGAGACCACTCAGCCTGCAATCTGATCTTCAGGGGAAAGAATGAGTGACATGTCCGCCTAGAATCTGTATGTAGCCTTTCAGGAACTGCTCAAGAGACTTATTTCTGTCTCACTTCATTCAGAGCGCTGAGGCAACCAGCATAGTTAAAACACCTGGGGGCAGATAAGGGCAAGGAAGAGATGGCTTCACTAGTGAATTCTACAAACATTAAACAGATTTAATGCCAACTCATCTCAAAATCTTCCCCCAAAATTGGCCTGATACCAAAGCCAGACAAAGACACTACAAGAAAAGAAATTACAGGCCAATAACCCTGATAAATATAGATGCAAAAATCCCCAACAACAACAACCAAAAAACCAGCAAGTCAAATTTAAAAACAGCACATTAAGAGGATCATAGACCATAATCAAGGTGGATTTATCCCCGATTGATTTATCCCTGATGCAAGGATTGTACCACATAAGCATATCAATGAATAGGACGCATCACATTAACAGAATGAAGGATAAAAATTATATAATCATCTCAATAGAAGTGGGCTTCCCTGATGACTCAGCTGTTAAAGAATCTGCCTGCAAGGCGGGAAACCTGGGTTCGATCTCTGGGTTGGGAAGATCTCTGGAGAAGGGAAAGGCTACCCGCTTCAGTATTCTGGCCTGGAAAATTCCATGGGCTGTATAGTCCATGAGGTCGCAGAGTCGGACGCCCTGAGCGACTTTCACTTCACTTCACTCAGTAGAGGCAGAACCAACCTTTGACAGAAGTCAACATTCTTTCATGATAAAAACTCTCAACAAATTAGGCATAGAAGGAATGTACCTTAACATAATAAAGACCATATATGACAAGCCCACAGATAATATCATACTCAATGAAAGTGAAAGTGTTAGTCAGTCACATCCAACTCTTTGCAACCCCATGGACTGTATAGCCTGCCAGGCTCCTTTATCCATGGAATTCTCCAGGAAAGAATACTAGAGTGGGTTGCCATTCCCTTCTGCTTCCCGACTCAGGGATCAAACTCAGGTCTCCTACATTGCAAGCAGATTCTTTACTGTCTGAGCCACCGGGGTGAAAAATTAAAAGCCTTTATCTAAGCTCAGGAATGACACAAGAATGTTCAGTCATACTCTTTCAACAGCGCTAGGGCTCCTCTCCTGCCTCAAGGTAAAAAAGGAGCATGTCTAGAAAAGGAAGGAAGGTTTGGAACACTCATCTGAGAGAGATTACTAAAAACTTAAATCACTTTTGTATAAGATACCTATGTATATTCATATGGGAGACAGAAACTTTCTAAGTAGTGATGTCACTTTCCCATTAAGTATTTATTAATTGCATGCTGATATTGTCACCAAAAGAATCACCGTGTACTAGACCTAGGTCATTCATTTTCCCTTCTCAGAAGTTGCCCTAACAGTGGGAATATTCTGAAATTAAAAAAGATCAGCATTTTTTCGTTTCATTTCATAGAATACAAGAATGATAAATTTACTAGCATATCCCACAGCCTAGGGAAGTACTGACATTTTTGCCTTTCAACTTTGTTTTTCAGATACAAAGAATAAATATAATCTCACTCTAGGTAAATTTATTGTAGTCACAGCCTATCCAGGATAGTATTTGGCTTAAGAAAAAGAACACTGTTTCACAAATCAACAAAATAAAAGATATGGGTACAAACATAGGTTTTACAACTTACTATTTATGTAGTCTAAACTCCCTGAAACTTGGTTTTTATCTGTAGGGAGAGGGCACTTATATATTGTCAGCTAACATGTGATGAGCATTAAATAAAATTGTATCATTGTGAAGACTGCAAGTTTTACCCATTCAAAGAGCAAGTCCCAAGGACCGTATCACCATGGCAAGTAAGTTTAAGATTTTCTTAATCTTTCCCCAAAGGACCTAAGACTACATAGTCAGCAGAGAAAATACTCACACTTTCCAAGGGATTTTGGACATGGTTTGATTTAACACTGAAACATCACACGTTACCTCTGTTAGCGTACCAGAATATGGGGTAAAGTCACAAATGCAATCCTGTCAAATTCCTGCTAAAAGTGGATTCACAGAGCCCTCTAGTTCCTATTTGTTCCCTCTCTTGTTCCCAAACATATAAGTACTATGAACAATACTTGGTAATTAGCAGAAACCCCTTATTGGTTCTTTGGACTGTGGGATAAGACCTATGCAACAGAGAAGCCAATTAAAAGCTTCTAATTACCCCCATCAAGATTTTAATTTTTCTGAAAGTATTTCACCCCTGGTTGGTGGTTGATGGCAGAGACTAGGGCCACCGTTAAAGACCTTAAGGATGCATGGTTGCTAGTTCTCATCATATCTCCATTTAATAACCAACCTGGAACGTATTAAAAGAAGAAGAAAAGGATGTATCCTGGATAATGACAGCATAAGGCAACCTCAATCAGAAAGCAACTCCAATAGCAGCTGCTATGTCCGATGTGGCCTCTTTGCTAGAACAGATTACTGTGGCCTTGGATGTGCGCTCAGTCATGTCCTACTCTTTGCAGCCCCACAGACTGTAGCCCACCAGGTTCCTCTGTCCATGGGATTTTCCAGGCAAGAATACTGGAATAGATTGCCATTTCCTACTCCAGGGGATCTTCTCAACCCAGGGGTCAAAAAGTAGGCAGGCAGATGTTTTACCACCTGGGATGGACTTGGGTGCATGTTATACTATCACTGATCTGATGAACACGTCATTTTCCATTCCTACTGGAAAGATCAGAAATTGTTTGAATTTACTTGAAGCAAATATATGTATATATTTATGAAAAAAACAAAACTAGGTTAATGCTTTTGCCTTCTGACATAATATAGTCATTGACATCTGAACTGGTCATTCAGCAAGACACAGCATCGGTTCACTTTGCTTATAGTACCATGTTAATCGGACTGCATGAGCAAGAAGTTCCATACATATTATAGGCCTTGGTATAACATATGTGTTCCAAAAAGTAGGAGTTAAACTATACAAAAATTCAGGGAAATGCTATAGAAGTAATACGCAAGAGTCCAGGGCTCTGGGATAAGTCATGACATTCTTTCTAAACTAAGGAACAAATTATTGGACCTTGTCTCTGTGCACAAAGAAGGAAGCATAATGTCCGATATTTGTCTTTTGGTTCTGAAAGTAACATATTACACACTTACAAGACTGCTGGTACATTTAACATGTGGCATGACAGTCTGAGTGGGGCTCAAAGCAGGAAAGAGACTTGCAGCAGGTCCAGGCTGAGTGCGTGGACCGTATGACTTGGCAGATCCATCAGTATTCAGGGTATGAGTGATGGGAAAAGATACCATGTGGAATTTAAGACAAGCTCCCAAAGTAAAATCACAATGTACGTCCTTAGGATTCTTATCAAGCTATGTCATCTGTAACAGAGAGTTGTACAGCATTTAAAAGCATAATAATAGGTCTCTGGAGTGCTATTGGACCTTCATAAACACACAGAGCCTGATCAGTGGAGACTCGGGTGACCAGTAGGCCAGAACTGCTCATCATGGGGTGGGTTCTGCCAGACCTTCCCTAAGTCAGCTCAAGAGAGTTATGTGGCCAAAACTGAATTCCTTCCCTGGGTCCCACCCACCTCCAAGTGTCAAATCCAGATACAAAGGTATAAAATCTCAGCACTTCCTTCAAAATGGAACACCTCAGAAAGGCCATAGTAGTTCCAGAGTTCCCCTTGAGATGGTTGAGGCCCTTGTCACAACTATATCACAGCTCAACTCCTCCCTCTTACCATTCTTACTTCCTTTGATTCCACGTGGATATTGATCTCAAGGACATATTTCAATAAATTTCTTGCAAACAAATGTGCACCTGAGAACATTTTCCTCCAGAAAACTTACCTAAGATATACATACCAAAATTATATTCAGTTAGATGAAAGGAGGGAAGGGGAAATAAAGAAACTTTACTTCTAGGATTTTATAAATGTGAATTGAATTGATTTCTAATTTATAAGGGAAAAAGAGAGGAAGAAAGGAAGAGAGGGAGGAAAAGGAAAGGCAAAAGAGACTCCCCTCCTCATGTTTGATAAACACACCTTCCTATTCCTTGAAAAGCTATGTAGTGAGTTGTGTAGCCTTTCACTTCACAAGTTAACTGAAGTGAAGAATAACATTACTCCAGACAAAAACTACCATTTGCTACTCAACAAAGAAGCTAAACATTTTAACCCAAACTCTACTTGTTTTTACCTCCTGTGAAAATCCTGAATTTCACTCATTTACTTTAAATAAATATTTATTTAGCATTTATAATATGTCAAGCACTGATCTGTTTCTATAATATAGTAGCATTATCTTTATGTACACTCTTAAATCTATAAGCCAAATAGATATTTCAAATATTATTGGATATCATGCTATTCCTAGCCACTTACTTTCCTTCTCTTTTACATTTCATTTATACCTCATTGCAAGTCACAAAGTCAATAAAGCAATGATAATCAGAATAGATATCAAAAGGACATTTAAATTGGAATAGTTTTCTATTTACTGAAGATATCCTGAAGGACATTTTTTCAAGCAGTTACACATTTACATAGGACATTCAGTAATATCATACTTGCAAAATAGCTAGACATTTTGGCATTTTGGATTTGAGATGATGAGATTAAAATGGCAGTATATGAAAACTGTGATTTGGACTAAATGAGAAAAGATGAGGACGGAATAACATTTTATGAATGAATATGTCAAGGTGAGTATAGCAAAAGAAAAAAATGTATGGAAAAATATTTCTGAAAAGACACAATATTTAAGTTCTTCTTATTAATATTATACTTATATAAATCAATGAATAAAATTACACTCTGGTTCTAAACATAAAAATCTAGGTTGATTTATAAGAGTTAAAATACAGATATAAGAGAAATTAATTTGGTTACTTGAAGTGTGAAATGAAGAATTAGCTTTAGTTAAAACTATAAGTGAAACATCAGGTCACAGATTTCAGTTCAGTTCAGTTGAGTCACTCAGTCGTGTCTGACTCTTTGAGACCCCATGAATTGTAGCACGCCCGGCCTCCCTGTCCATCACCAACTCCAGGAGTTTACTCAAACTCATGTCCACTGAGTCGGTGATGCTATCCAACCATCTCATCCTCTGTCGTCCCCTTCTCCTCCTGCCCCCTATCCCTCTCAGCATCAGGGTCTTTTCCAATGAGTCAACTCTCTGCATGAGGTGGCCAAAGTATTGGAGTCTCAGCTTCAATATCAGTCCTTCCAATGAACACCCAGGACTGATCTCCTTTAGGATGGACTGGTTGGATCTCCTTGCAGTCCAAGGGACTCTCAAGAGTCTTCTCCAACACCACAGTTCAAAAGCATCAACTCTTCGGTGCTCAGCTTTCTTCACAGTCCAACTCTCACATCCATACATGACCATTGGAAAAACCATAGCCTTGACTAGACGGACCTTTGTTGGCAAAGTTGTATTAAAAGAAAATTTGAAAATGTTGCTAACACCAGTGGGGAATGCCAAGCGTTGGTAGATACAAGAGAAGGCTAGAGAGCATTTACAAATGGTAACAACAAAATAAATTAAATCTATACTTAATCTAAACCAATATAAACCTAGATTTCTGTATACCAAGGACAGAGTTTTTCTGAAATATTCAGAAATTAGTTCTAATAGTAAAATCTTTAGGACTGTTGACTTGAAAATACATATTTTTATGAGTCATTTATTTGCTAACAAAAATTTTTTTTCACTTAAAGTTGTAAACAGTATTTGCCATAAGGGGTTGAATTTTCTCACTAAATTTAGGACAACTAAATCACTAAATATAACCTCACTGCTCTTATTAATAATGACCCACCTACCCTGTACATAAAACTGTGCCTTCTTCCATTAAATCAGAACTGTATCAGTGCATCTTACTCCTTAAATAACTTTCTACATTAAATTATTATAATATATTAACTTTAAGATACAACACAAAATCCCATTCTGTCACAGGGTTTACTCAACAAACTAACCTACAGATTTGGAATTTTTCTTAACCTAGTGATCAAGGAGAATGCGAGATTGAAAACTCAAAATACTTAAGTTTCAGAAAGTGAAAAGGTCTAGAACAAATTATGAAGTCTATTAAACAGCTGAATTATTAAAATGTCATTAAAAAAACTGTTTAAAATGCCTTTACTAAAGGCAGAATGTAATGAGAGGCAGAAACACACTATCAGAATGAAAAAAAAAAGAATTAGAATGAAGTATAAGTCATGTGAAAGTAAGCAGTGGAAATAAATTACAAGGAAAAATAAATACAGCAAAGAAAACACTAATGATTATTTTGAAAAAGAAATCACAAAACCAAGCCCATTTACTGAAAAGGAAGAAAATACAATTTAACAAAGTGAGAAACTAAATATAAGAACTCAAAGATTTTTTAAAATATCTGACTAAAACATTAATAACATACCCCTACACGCTTATTAGAAAGAGAGGTCCAAAACACTGACACCACCAAATGTTGATGAGGACATGGAGCAACAGGAGCTCTTATTCATTGTGGATAGTAATGCAAAATGGTACAATCACACTAGATGGTTTGGTCATTTCTTATAGAGCTAAGTAAACTCTTAACATTTAATCCAACAATCATACTCTTTGATATTTACTCAGACGAGTTGAAAACCTATGTCCACATAAAAACTTGCAGATGTGTATAGTAGCTTTTCTCATAACTGCCAAAATCTGGAAGAGATGAAGATATCCTTCAACAGGTGAATGGATAAATAAACTATCATCCATCCAGATAATGGAATATTATTCAGAGCTAAAAAGAAATGAACCCTGGGACTTCCCTGGGAGTCCCATGGTTAAGAATCCACCTTCCAATGCAGAGGAAGCAATCTGTGGTTAGAGAACTAAGATCCTAGATGCTATGCAGCAGCTAAACCCGCAAATCACAACTACTGAGCCCATGCTCCCCAACAAGAGAAGCCCACACAACTGCGATGAAGAATCAGAGCAACCAAAATTAAAAGAAGAAGAAGAAAGAGAGACATGAGCCCTCGCATAGATAGTGAATGGGAGCCTGTTGTGAGTCACAGGGAACTCACCTCGGTGCGCTGTGACCCCGATGGGTGGGATGGGGGAGCGGTGGAAGGACAGTCCAAGAGGGAGGGGATGTATGCGTACACGTGGCTGATACGTTTCTTTGGACAGCAGAAACTAGCTCAGCATTGTAAGGTAACCATACCTCAGCCTAAAAAAGAGAAAGAAAGAGATGAGCTACCAAACTGTGAAAAAGCATGGGAGAAACCTAAATGCATATTATTAAGTGAAAGGAGCCAATCTGAAAAGGCCAAACACTATTAATATATGATTCCAACTACATGCCATTATGGAAAAGCAAAACTATATAGACAGTATGTACATCTGTGGTTGCCAGGAGTTCTTGGGAGAAGGGATGAACAGGCAAAGGACAATGGATTTTTAGAACAGTGCTAATATTCTCTGCAACACTATAACGGTAAATACATTTATATTCACTCAATGGTGAATTCCATTGTACTCACTCAATGATGAGTACCTAGTCATTCTACACTTGTCAAAATCCATAGAATGTGCAACACCACGAGTGGATCTCACTGTGAACTATGAACTTCGGATGATAATGATGTGTTCGTGAAGGCTGTAACACATTGACCACTCTGGTAAGGAATGCTGATAATACCTACATGTAGGGGTAGGGAGCATATGGGAAATCTCTGTATCATCCATTCAGTCTTGCTGTAAACCTAAAACTTCTCTAAAAGGTAAAGCCTCCTTTTAAAAAAGAAACAAAAAAAAGGAGGTGCCTGGAAGAAATGAAGCAAGATATTCAACAAAATAATCATCTCTGCATAGTTAGAATATAGGTCATTTTTATTCTTTTTTATACTTCCAAATTTTCTATGATATACATATATTGCTATTATCCTATATATTATAACCAGAAATTACCCATGCTGTCTATAAAAAGATTTGGAAATTACTGAAAATATTTTAATAGTGTAGTAATAAAGATGATAATCAAAGGTAAGTGCATGAACAGTTGTAAAATACTAAAAATACGTTTAAAGAGATAGAGAATATGAATAGACCAACATTGATCAAAGAATTTACCTTTAAGAAATGTTTTAGACCTCAGAGAATTCACTGGGAAAAAAAAAGAGTACTATTTAATATGCAGTGTCCAAAAATACTGAAAATATTGAAATGCACTCTAACATATTTTATTAGGAATCTAAGTTGGTAACAGATATTACGATTTATTATTAAGCTGTGATAATTAAGACAATGAAATATTATCACAGGGGCAAACAAATGGATCAATGATTCAGGATAGATAACCCAGAAAGACCAGCTCATGTATGATCACAGGAGTAGCATGATGAATCGGTGGATAAAGAATGGACTTTTGAATAAATGATCCTGGGATAACTGGGGAAAATGACACTGGGCCCTAACCTCACACCATTCATAAGAATTAATTTCAGGAGGATTAAAGAAGCAAATGTAAAGAAAAAATTTAAAAGTTTTAGTAATAGCATTAGAGAATATCTTTATGATCTTTGAGAAAAAAAAATTTTTTAAAAGACATCAAGACCCTGACTATATAAGTAAAGACTGAAAAATTCTAGCATATTAAAATGAAGAATTAATGTCCATCAAATGACAGTATACAGAGGTGAAAATACAAAAGTACAGAGAATATATTTGCAACACATATAACCAACAAAGAGCTAATATCCAAAATATGTAAAAACTTTTACAAATCCATAGGTTGGAAACTTCCAGAGTAAAGATTCTAAACCACATTAAACAAAGATTTAAGTCTGATAAAAAGATGGAGGGGGGCTAAATAAGGGTTAAAACAAGCAAGACATATTAGGAAATAGTCTGTGTCTGTGACAGTAGTGTAAAGAGACATTGTATTCTGAAAACCTCTAGTCACTGGACATACATGCCTTTCTCCATTGACTGGGGAGAAGTAAAGGCTTTAAAACACACCACCACACACACACACACACACACACACACACACACACACTCTTCTAGAACATAAGGATATGTTCTAGCCTCAACACAGCTCTGGCTCCTCCCGAAATGAGTCCCTCAAACGTACCTTGTCCACAAAAACTTCCTTACAAATGAGTAATCAATAAAGAGCCAACACAAGATCTGCACAAAGATTCTACCAGAGTAAACAAATAGGGAAAGACAATTGCAAACATTCTCCAGAAAACACTGCTGAAGAATAAGCAAAAATTGTGACCCACTCACTTCACCATGAAATTAATATATATTCGTATTTTCTCCTTGAACTGAAAACAAAATAATCCCTGTATACATACTGTGATCAGTTTTTAAAAATTAAGAAAAGATCTCACCTATAATAATAATGAAAAAGGACAAAACAGCTAAGATTTTATTAAGTAAAAAGTGTGTGATATCTATACAAAGAAATTTTAAAATAATATTGAAGGACACAAAACTAGACTTAAACAAATGAGGAAGCATACCATATTCTTGGTTAGTAAGAGTCAATACTGTTAAGATATAAATTCTCCTTAAATTAATCTGTAAATTCAATGCAATCCCAACAAGAGCACTAATAGGACCGATTCAGAGAAAAGATGGCTGCCAGAGGTGGGGGAAGGAGAGTGAATAAAATGGGTGAAGGAAGTCAAAGGTACAAACTTTCGATTACAAAATAAATTGTCATTGGATGTACGGTACAACACGGTTGCTGCTGCTGTTTAGAAGCTTCAGTCATGTCCAACTCTGTGTGACCCTATGGATTGCCACACTCCCAGCTCCTCTGTCCATGGGATTCTCTAGGCTAGAGTACTGGAGTGGTTTGCCATGCCCTCCTTCAGGGGATTTTCCCAACCCGGGGTCAAACCCAGGTCTTCTGCATCACAGGCAGATTCTCTCCTGCTGATCCACTAGGGAAGCCTGATAACATGATACAACATGATAACTATAGTTAATAATATCACATTGAATATTTGGAAGTTGCTAAGAGTTAATCTTAAAAGTTCTCACTACAAGAGAAAAAATTCTGTAATATGTATGCTTGACAGATGTTGACTAGAGTTTCTGTGCTGATCATTTTGCAATATATACAAATATCATATCATTATGTTGTACAGTTGAAACTAAAATAATGTTGCATGTCAATTATATCTCAATTTAAAAAATACTAACAGATTTTTTCCACTACGCAATCAGATTCTAAATTTTGTATATAAATGCATAAACAAGTAATATGTGATCAAATGATTTTTGACAAGGGTGCCAAGACCATAATCAGGAAAACACAGCCTTTTCAGCAATATTGGGAGAACTGGATATCCACACACAAAAAGGTAAGGTTGGACTCTCATCTTACAACATATACAAAAGCTAACTCAAAATGGATTAAGACCCAAGTGAAAGAACTAAAACTATAAAATCTTTAGAAGAAAACATGGGGGGGGGAGATTTAGGACATTGGATTTGGCAATGACATCTTGGATATGACACCAAAAACACAGGAAGCAAAAGAGAAAAAAAAGATAAAGTGGACTTCATCACAATTGTGACACTTGTGCAACAAAGGACACCATCTCCAGAGTGGAAAGGGAATGCAGCATGATGTGGCCACTGGCCAAACCGTAGGGCTGTTTCTGAAAAAAATGAAGCATAGTTACTATAGGATTCAGTAATTCTACTTACTGGGTGTATATCAAGGCTGTATATTGTCACCCTGCTTATTTAACTTATATGCAGAGTACATCATGAGAAACGCTGAGGTGGAAGAAGCACAAGCTGGAATCAAGATTGCCGGGAGAAATATCAATAACTTCAGATATGCAGATGACACCACCCTTATGGCAGAAAGTGAAGAAGAACTAAAGAGCCTCTTGATGAAAGTGAAAGAGGAGAGTGAAATATTAACTTAAAGCTCAACATTCAGAAAACTAAGATCATGGCATCTGATTCCATCACTTCATGGCAAATAGATGGGGAAACAGCAGAAATAGTGACAGACTTTATTTTGGGGGGTGGGGTCCAAAATCACTGCAGATGGTGATTGCAGCCATGAAATTAAAAGAAATGTGATTTTTGGAAGAAAAGTTATGGCCAACCTAGACAGCATATTAAAAAGCAGAGACATTATTTTGCCAACAAAGGTTCATTTAGTCAAGGCTATGGTTTTTCCAGTGGTCATGTATGGATGTGAGAGCTGGACCATAAAGAAAGCTGAGTGCAGAAGAATTGATGCTTTTGAAGTGTGGTGTTGGGGAAGACTCGAGAGTCCCTTGGATTGCAAGGAGATCCAACCAGTCCATCCTAAAGGAGATCAGTCCTGGGTGTTAATTGGAAGGACTGATGTTGAAGCTGAAACTCCAATACTTTGGCCACCTGATGTGAAGAGCTGACTCATCAGAAAAGACCCTGATGCTGGGAAAGATTGACAGCAGGAGGAGAAGGGGATGACAGAGGATGAGATGATTGGATGACATCACCAACTCAATGGACTTGAGTCTGAGTAAGCTCCGGGAGTTGGTGATGGACAGGGAGGCCTCGAGTGCTGCAGTCCATGGGGTCGCAAAGAGTCGGACACGACTGAGCAAATGAACTGAACTGAACTGAACTGACCTGACTGACTGACTGACTGACTGACACCCAAAAGAGAGGAAAGCAGGAACTCAAACAGATACCTGTGCACAGAAAGTAGAATCATGACTGCCGGCAGCTGAGAGAGGAGAGGAATGGAGAGTTACTGTTTAGTGGGTAGAGTTTTAATTTGGGAAGATTCTAGAAATGTGTGGTGTTGATGATTGCACAGAAATGGGAATGTGCTTAGCTTCACCATACTGTAACTTAATAATGGTCAGAATATTGATTTTTATATAATGCATATTTTACCACAATTTTAAGCAAAAATTTAAATTGAACTATTAATTAATAGTCAACAAATTTCTGAAGAGGAGTATTTTTTAAAAATTGGTCAATCAGCTTTCATCATAAAAAAAGTGTGGTATCAACATAATAATAAACCAACAGATAAAAGAAATAGACTAGACTGCAAGGAGATCCAACCAGTCCATCCTAAAGGAGTTCAGTCCTGGCTGTTCATTGGAAGGACTGATGTTGAAGCTGAAACTCCAATACTTTGGCCACCTCATGCGAAGAGCTGACTCACTGGAAAAGACCCTGGTGCTGGGAAAGATTGAAGGCAGAAGGAGAAGGGGACAGACAGAGGATGAGATGGTTGGATGGCATCACCAACTCGACGGACATGGGTTTGGGTGGACTCTGGGAGTTGGGAGTTGACAAGGAGGCCTGGAGTGCTGCAGTTCATGGTGTCACAAAGAGTCAGACATGACTGAGCGACTGAACTGAACTGAACTGAGAGTGACCAGAAACAGATTTAATACAATAAAATTATTTTGAGTCATTGAGAAAGATGATTATTTAATAAATAATGTTGAAATAGTCTTGTGGAAAATAATATAATTGGATTCATATATCCCATCTTATGCTGAGAAAAATTCCAGACTTATCAGACTCAAATAATAGAGACTTCCATGGTGGCTCAGACGGCAAAGAATCTGCCGGCAGTGTGGAGTACCTGGGTTCAGTTCTTGGATTGGGAAGGTCCCCTGGAGAAGGGAAAGGCTACCCACTCCAGTATCCTGGCCTGGGAATTCCGTGGATAGAGTAGCCTGCTGGGCTACGGTCCATGGGGTCACAAAGAGTCAGACGTGATTCACTAAGAAAAACTCTGATGGTTCAACCAGCAGTTCTCAAGCTGCATTCCAGGGAACACCTGTGGGTCCCTAAGATGCTTTAAAGGGACCATAAAGTCAAAACCACTTTCATAATAAAAAGAAGATGTCATTTGCCCTTGTCACTGATTGATATTTGTGATAATAGTGCAAAAGCATTGGTGGATAAACTATCGGTGCCTTAGCATGAATAAATCTGCACTAAATTGTCCATGGGGTCGCAAAGAGTCAGACAAGATTGAGCAACTTCCACTTCCACTTTCTTTCAAAAAGAAATTAGAAAAATTTATGTGAAAAAAATTTTACGATCTTGAGATAAGGAAATTCTAAATGTGCTTTCCAACTTAAAAGCCATAAAAGAAAAGACTAATTTGACTACAATTAGTTTTTATTTTAAAAAATACATGGAAAAATCAAGAGAAGTTTTTTTTTAAGAGCAAAACTAGAAGTAACTTGCAACTTATTCGTTGACAAATGATTAATCTCCCTTATATAGTAAAAGTTTCTCCAAATCAGTATTTTTCAGAGAAAATAAGGAAAATGGAGGAAAATCTAGAGACATTTCATGGGCTCCTGGTCATTAGAAAAATTGTGCCAACTTTCTCACAGGAAGAGAAACATATATAAAGATACACTGAAATGTCAATTTTCACCTATAAATTTGGCAAAGATTAGAAAGCTTAATAGAGCATAGAGAAGCCGGCATTTTTATACATTGCAGGTTGATGTGTAAATGAGTTTAAGATCTATAGACAATTTGGCAATATTTATCAAAATTTCCAAGGTTTCCTGCATTTTGACTCAGCAATTCCACTTCTAGCAACTTATCCTACAGATGGTCTCATGCAACGTACATACACCCTATCCCCAAACAACATATTTAGCTTTGGCTCTAAGGCTATGCCTATTGCCTCTAGCAGGTTTACTTTGCTGGCTCTTTTTAAGGTATTCATAATGGTGTGTTCTCTACACCATTGTGTGCTTCCTCCTACAAATACTGTTGCTTAATTTCTAAAGCTTTCATCATCATTTCCACCTATCTGGTGGACTGGGGTTTCAGCTGCCTCCTGGCTTGTGTTCTTTTTTTTTCTCATTCCCCTTGTTGCTTTCAGATGATTTTTAGAAAGAGAAAAGGTAAATGCCAACTATATATGCTACCATCTTCAAACCAGAAGTCTTCATGGGTCCTTGAATTCTCTAGTCCCTTGGCTTCTGAAATTCAACTCCCTCCCACTTTTCCTTTTCCTGTCTGTCCTATCCTCCTCATTTACCTTCATAAATTCTTCTGCCTAAGATATCACTTAAATGCTATTGCATCTTAGGATGTCATTCTTGGTCCACACACTTCTCTTGACATACTTTTCCAAAGAATCCCACCTATTCTCTGGGCTTTAGCTACCACCATGTTCTTGTCCCCTCCCCCAAATCTTTAGCATTGACCTGCCTCATCAGACTTTTACTTCAGTTCATCTTGTATTACTTAAGCCCTTCAAACAATGAATATGTAAGATGCATCAGCTAAAGGCTGACTGACTAGCAATTTGAATTTATAAATACTGCTTTGATATACTGCACTCTAATTTCCTCTTTCCTATGTTGTGTAATTTTCTAGCCAGCAGATACTACTTAATTGACTTTCTAATTATTGGGCCTGGAAATATATAATAATTAAGGTGATTCTCTTTTCAGAGTTGTTTTCTGATATAGAAAATTAGAAATTATAAACTTGGGTAAATCTTTGAAGACCTGTATGTTACTTATCTTTGTGTTAAGAAACATTATAGCTAGTCAGACTTTTAGTACTTTAAACCATACACTCAAACATGAAAGAAAAGAAAATCATTAGTCCTGACCTGACACTGAATATGCCCTTATTTTCACATCCCACAGACTTCTAATCTGTTTTCTCAGTTAAAAAAAAAAAAAAAAGCACCTCATTCAAAAGTTCTGAAGAACTTCCTTGGTGGAACAGTGTATAGTAATTTGCTGACAATACAGAGGACACAGGTTTGATCCCTGGTCCCGGAAGATTGCACTTGCCACAGAGCAACTAAGCCTGCGTGCCGCAGTGACTGAGTCTGCGCTCCGGAGCCCACAGGCTGCAACCACTGAAGCCGGTGCACCCTCAGCCTGTGCTCTGCAACAAGAGAGGCACCGCGATGAGAGGCCTGAGCACCGCAACGAAGAGCAGCCCCCACTCTGCACAGCCAGAGAAAGCCTGCGCACAGCAATGAGATACTCAGCGCAACCAAAAATAAAAAGTGTTCTGAAAAAAGGTTTTGAATATTTAGTGTAGCCAGTGTTTATTGAGGACCCATTTATGTGAAAGCCCTTGTGCTAGATGCTTTGAAAGATGTAAAAATGAATAAAGAGAGGCTCAATGCTTCCAGGGGTTTATAGTCTAGGTATGACAAAACAAACAACAAGCATCATTCCTCCGTGTGAAGAATATAATATGTGCCAGAAGAAGTGTAAAGATAAAGAGCCTCCAAAAATAACTGGAAGAAGAAATAATATCTGGATAGGACAATGGAGAGTGAGAGGGTCAGGAAGAGTTTGAGGCAGACCTTGAGACAATCAGAAAAAAATGAATAGAGTTTTGCTACAGAAAAGTCTGAGGGCAGAAGAGAAAAGGTATTGTGAGGACACTCCAGTCCCGTGGTTTTTAATGTTACGTGAACACTAGCTCACTAGGAGAATATTTAATTTTCAACATCCCCTCCTGACACACACATACAAGCCAAGGTTGAGAACCATTATTTTATGCAGAGAGAATAGCATGTGTCCTACATAAGAAGAAGGTATGAAATGTAAATATAGTCTAGGAAACTGAAGGACCTGTTCCTGTTTAAACATAAGATACAGAAAAAAAAAAAAAAAGATACAGGTAAGAAAGTGTTAAGGGCTTCCCAGATGGCACTAGTGATAAAGAACCTGCCTGCCAATGCAGAAGACATAAGAGACGTGGGTTCGATTCCTGGGTCAGGAAGATCCCCTGGTGAAGGGAATGGCTGCCCACTCCAGTATTCTTGCCTGGAGAATCCCATGGACAGAGTAGCCTGGCGGGCTACAGTCCATAGGGTCGCAAAAAGTCGGACACAGCTGAAATGACTTAGCATGCTCACAAGAAAGTGATAAAAGATACACTAGATTGGGGTCAGATCATGCAAACTTGCCTCACATTGATACTTCTGTTGTAAGGATGTAAGATCTGACCTACTTCCTTTTTGTCTTCATTTACTATGGTTCAGAGATACAAATGTCTTTAAGTTTCTTTAGAGATAAAGTCTGTTTCATTTTTCTTTGTTTTGAAGGAATTTTCGAAAGGGGGACTCAGAAATACCTTTGTCATCTTGAAAAGGGGCTACCCCTTCCTTTCCTTTTGGCATTCAATTTAATTTTACAACATTAGGTCCTTATCTTGACTGATGCAGACGTTTTATCTAGTTTTCTCCAGGTTAATTTCAGTCTAATTTACTGATGTTTCAGTTGAATTCCTAATTTGGTTCCAGCAACTGCTGCCACAGTAGTTATTAGGAATGTGGAAATCTAACTTCTGGGTCCTCTGAAAAGGCAATATACCATGGCAGAAAGAACAGAAAACATTTCTGACTGCTCCCCCATTTGGAAATTATCTCAAATAACAAGAAACAGAAACACAACATTTTTGCCTACACTGGGAGAAGCAAATAAAAGCAAGCTGCCTTGGCCCTCAGAACCCTTGAATGGCTCCAGAGTTGGAGGCAGTGATGCCGAGGAGCTGAAAACAGATATTTCTTGTAAAACTACACAACTTGTAACAAAACTCCCAATTCCTCATCCTCAAAGAAGTCAGGCAACTTCCCCAGTCACCACAGGGAAATAAGTGTTTGTTCTCTGGAAATAACAGAGAGGTACCAGTTTGAAGATTACCAGGCAAATGAAGAAGTGGTGAAGAGAGTTCATACTGAGCAGTGGGACGCTTCTCTTCCCCTTTCCTCTTTCCAGCTCCAGAAAACAGACAGAACCAAAAATGATGACAAAAGAAAGTTCCAAAATAACAATGAACATCAAAGCTGAGAATGCAACCAATTCAGATTGGCAGGTTATCAGATAAGTCCAGTGTTGTTGTTTACACGGGGAGGGGGCAATAGAATAATTGCCTTAAAGTTTAGGCCTGATGGAAATTATGAAAATTAGACTGAGATATATTCTATGGAGGTTTTAGAGCTATGGGAAAATGTTATTCAAATTTTCAAAGAAAAATGATAATTAAAAAATCAAGCAATTATCAGCTTCAGAAAAAAAGAACACAATAGGGAACAAAAGCACAGTGTTAACACATGGCTCCGGAGTGGTCAATATTTATGGAGTCAAAAGATGCAGACACAGTTAGAGGTTTAATAATCAAAAACTGAGACAAAACTATACAGAAAAATAGAAGAAAGGAATAAGAAGCTATGAATGAACTAAATACAGCATTTATGTTCCAAAGCAAGAAGATAATAGATGTTTATGATGAAAGCATGTGCATATTATATACAATGGGTAAATATCAGAATAAACTTTTAAAACAGTTGAAAGTGGTGATTTCCAAGGACAAGCATGAGAGAAGGCAGAAATGGGGACTACAATTTTTATGCTATACTCTATAATGCCCATTGAATTTTTAACTATTTGGATATAATACTTTGACAAAAAGCAAATGAAGGGCACTGAGGTTAACATGAAGGTACTATAAAATTCAACATTTCTATTTCTAGATACATACTCTAGAGAAGCTCTCACACATATTTATAAGAGGATATGTATTCAAAATATTGACCAAATGTGAAATGTCCATCAGATGGAAAATAACTAAAATGTGCTATGTTTAAATGACAGAAAATCATATAGCAAGTAAAAGCGACCCACTAATTACATATCTGTGTGTGTGTATGTGTAAATAGTGGATTATAAAAACAACATTGTCCAAAAAAAGCAGTTGCAGAATGATTTATACAGAATGAATTCGTTTAAGTAGAGCTTAAAACATAAAACTATACTCTAAATTTTATCTATATATATTTTTACATATCCACAAGCATAAAATTTGAATGAAAAGACCCACTGAATTTACAAGAGAAAGGGGAAGGAAATGGGATTAGATTGGAGGGACAATGACTCCAATTTATTCTAAATGTTTTAGTCACTGTATTCTAAAAGGATAAAGCAAATATGATAAAACGTTAACTATTGAGGATTTTTTATGGTCATTTACAGGTGTATGTTTTATTTCTGTAATTTCCTGTATTTTTCAAATATGTTAAAATTTAATTGCCCAAATTCTAAAATTGAATTTCACACACGCTTAGCTTTATACATCTAAAGATTCAAAAGCAAAGTCTTCTTAATCTGAGGAAACACAATACTTTGATTGGAGTAAAGTTCACACAGATTGAAATTTACGTACCCTATATGAATGTAATCTGTAGTAACTAACCAATTTGTAAAACTCTAATCAAAAACTTTTTATTTAAAAATAAGCACATTTCTTCCCCAAAGCGACTCTTTGTGACCCCCTGGAGCATAACACACCAGGCTCCTCTCTCTGTCCACGGAATTCTCTGGGCAAGAATACTGGAGTGAGTAACCATTCTCTTCTCCGGGGATCTTCCTCATCCAGGGATTGAACCCAGGTCTCCTACATTGCAGGCAAATTCTTTACCATCTGAGCCACCAGGGAAAGCCCAAAAGTTATAATCATTTAAAAGTCATTTTAAATGACTCACTGACCTGGAACGTAGACAGTAACTTTGTGTTTTACATAAAATTGTGTTGAAAACTACTGGCAAAATTATTAAGATTTTAAGCTATTAATATTTTTAAATATTATGATACTCAAGATATTAAGAAAATGAAAACACCCTTACTTGTGAAATATTTACATAGTATGAGAATATTATATAGGATATGCACAGGTTATTGATTCTCCATTACATACTTCCATACAGAGACTACATTCGAATGCTGAGCTTCTCCACTTAGTAATAAAGTTGATAAAGGAAGCATGGCATGAAAACGCTTTAGTACTTATGATGCTGGACTTGCAGTGTAGCAGCAGCAAATTTGGCTTTAAGAGCTGCCTAATTACATATTTATAAATGCATATCATGTACCTTTGGGCTGGAATCAAGCCCCATAGCCATTTCAGTTTATCAAGTAAATGAAGTAATTTTTATAAAACATTATGCAGTCGATTAAACCAAGCAACAATATATACTCATGATTATTTGTAAAGGCTATCATTTATGGACTGATTTTTTTGTTGTCGTTTTATTGTGTGGTTAAATGCGAGAGACTTGAACCAGCAAAACCTAACTACGTGGTATAAATTCAGAAAACTAAGATGATGGCTCGGTAGCAATCTTCTTTTAATGATTATAGCTGTTATTTAACATTCATTATGCACTCGCATCATTCTTCTCATTTTATAAAATATACCTGCCTTTTCAAAGGACCAGATTTTGGCTTTTTTTTTTTTTTTTTACTCTTTTTGTTTCTATTTTATTCATTTCTGTTACTTACTCTGTTGTACTTTTTTCAACATTTAAAAATGAAAATCTAGCTCCCTAGTTATCATTTTTTCTTATTTATGTATTTAGACTTTACATGTCACTCTTGGTTCTATTTTAGCACCAGACTATTCTCATTGTTATTACTTTGTAAATGCTATGCAGTGTCCATTTCGATATATTTTAGCCATGAACCATTTAGTTTTCAAACACATAGTATTTGGGGCCATCTTTCTCTTTAGAGTTCTAATTTTGTTCAGAAAAGGAGCTCTTTATGACATGGATTATTTGATATTTTCTGAAATCTTTCAGGCTTTGTATTGCTTCCTTTCTATAAATTCCTTACCCTTGTTTGAAATAAACCATACTCTCTAATTGTTGGCCAGAAGAGTCTATATTTGATTATTAGATCAAGCAAATTTCTTAAGATGTCCTGATATTTTCTACCTTTACTGATTTTTGCTTGTTCTGTTATCTTTTAAAAGAGTTTCTTAATTTCTACGTATAATTTTTTATACTTTCTGCTTTATATGTTTTGAGATCACGCCTCTAGATACAGAAAAACTCCAGATGTTAAATTTTCCTTATAACTGTTACTTTAATCATTAAATAGTGACTTTTTCCTAATAAAATTTTTTTGCCTCAAAGTCTATATTGATAGAAATTTGATTGATAATAAGTGGTAAGACAACCCAAAATACGTTTTGATATATCAGCAAAACCAACTTTCTTTGGTATTTTCCTGGGATATTATTTTCCTGGCATATTATTTTCGATCCTTTTATATTCAACATTTCTATATGTCTTTATGTTTCAGATAATTCTTATAAACTGCTTAAGGGTGTTTTATTTTTTAAGTACTATAAAGCCTCCGGTTTTTAACGAGTACAATTACTCATATTTACTGTGATTGTATTTCACCTTCTTTCTACTCATAGATATGCTATGCTTTCTATATGCTATGCTTTCCATTGCTGCTTCTTTTAATCTCTCCCTGTTTGGTATTGTTGCTGATCTCCTTGCTGTTCTCCTTGTCTTCCTTCTAGTGAAGTGGTTTAATTTACATTTTTTTACTTTTTTATGATCATTACCCTTACAGTTTTAACACACTTGTTCTAAAGTTAATGGATACTGCTAATACTTAGACCATTTATTGTACTTATTAAAATTATTTCAACTTCTTTATTTTAACTGCAATATATACAAAACAAAATTTCTGTCTTAACCATTTTTAAGTGTACAGATCAGTAATGTTCTTCCAGTCAATATTCAGGACTGTTTTCCTTTAGGATGGACTGATTGGATCTCCTTGCAATCCAAAGGACTCTCAAAGTCTTCTCTAACATCACAGTTCAAAAGCATCAATTCTTCAGCTCTCAGCTTTCTTTATAGTCCAACTCTCACATCCATACGTGACTACTGGGAAAAACATAGTCTTGACTAGATGAATCTTTGTTGGCAAAGTAATGTCTCTGCTTTTTAATATGCTGTCTAGGTTGGTCATAACTTTCCTTCCAAGGAGCAAGCATCTTTTAATTTCATGGCTGCAGTCACCATCTGCAGTGATTTTGGAGCCCCAAAAATAAAGTATTCCACTGTTTCCCAATCTATTTACCATGAAGTAATGGGCCACGATCTTAGTTTTCTGAATGTTGAGCTTTAAGCCAACTTTTTCACTCTCCTCTTTCACTCTCATCAAGAGGCTCTTTAGTTCTTCTTCACTTTCTGCCATAGGGTGGTGTCATCTGCATATCTGAGTTATTGATATTTCTCCCGGCAATCTTGACTCCAGCTTCTGCTTCCTCCAGCCCAGTGTTTCTTATGATGTACTCTGTGTATAAGTTAAATAAGCAGGGTGACAGTATACAGCCTTGACATACTCCTTTTCCTATTTGGAACCAGTCTGTGGTTCCATGTCCAGTTCTAACTGTTTCTGCTTGACTTGCATACAGATTTCTCAGGAGGCAGGTCAGGTGGTCTGATATTCTCATCTCTTTCAGAATTTTCCACAGTTTGTGGTGATCCACACGGTCAAAGGCTTTGGTGTAGTCAATAAAGCAGAAGTAGATATTTTTCTGGAACTCTCTTGTTTTTTCGATGTTCCAGTGGATGTTGACAATTTGATCTCTGGTTCCTCTACCTTTTCTGAAACCAGCTTGAACATCTGGAAGTTCATGGTTCAAGTATTGCTGAAGCCTGGCTTGGAGAATTTTGAGCATTACTTTACTAGTGTGTGAGATGAGTGCAATTGTGTGGTAGTTTAAGCATTCTTTGGGATTGCCTTTCTTTGGGATTGGAATGAAAATGGACTTTTCCAGTCCCGTGGCCACTGTTGAGTTTTCCAAATTTGCTGGCATATTAAGTGAAGCACTTTTACAACATTATCTTTTAGGATTTGAAATAGCACAACTGGAATTCCATCACCTCCACTAGTTTTGTTCATAGTGATGCTTCCTAAGGCCTACTTGACTTTGCATTCCAGCATGTCTGGCTCTCGGTGAGTGATCACACCATCGTCATTATCTAGGTCGTGAAGATCTTTTTTGTACAGTTCTTCTGTGTATTCTTGCCACCTCTTCTTAACATCTTCTGCTTCTGTTAGGTCCATACATTTCTGTCCTTTATTGAGACCATCTTTGCATGAAATGTTCCCTTGGTATCTCTAATTTTCTTGAAGAGATCTTAGTCTTTCCCATTCTATTGTTTTCTCTATTTCTTGCACTGATCACTGTGGAAGGCTTTCTTATCTCTTCTTGCTATTCTTTTGGAACTCTGCATTCAAATGGGAATATCTTTCCTTTTCTCCTTTGCTTTTCACTTCTCTTCTTTTCATAGTTATTTGTAAAGCCTCCTCAGACAGCCATTTTGCTTTTATGCATTTCTTTTTCTTAGGGATGGTCTTGATCCCTGTATCCAGTACAATGTCATGAACCTCCATCTATAGTTCATCAGGCACTCTGTCTATCAGGTCTAGTCCCTTAAATGTATTTCTCACTTCCACTGCATAATCGTAAGGGATTTGATTTAGGTCATACGTGAATGGTCTAGTGGTTTTTTCTACTTTCTTCAATTTAAGTCTGAATTTGGCAATGAGGAGCTGATCTGAGCCACAGTCAACTCTGGGTCTTGTTTTTGCTGACTGTATAGAGCTTTTCCACCTTTGGCTGCAAAGAATATAATCAATCTGATTTCACTGTTGACAATCTGGTGACGTCCATGTGTAGAGTCATCTCTTGTGTTGTTGGAAGAGGGTGTTTGCTATGACCAGTGCATTCTCTTGGCAAAGCTCTATTAACCTTGGCACTGCTTCATTCTGTACCCCAAGGCCAAATTTGCCTGTTACTCCAGGTGCTTCTTGACTTCCTACTTTTGCATTCCATTCCCCTATAATGAAAAGGACATCTTTTTTGGGTGTAGGTTCTAGAAAGTGTTATAGGTCTTCATAGAACCATTCAACTTCAGCTTCTTCACCATTACTGGCCGGAGCATAGACTTGTATTATTGTGATATTGAATGATTTGCCTTGGAAACGAACAGAGACCATTCTGTCATTTTTGAGATTGTATCCAAGTACTGCATTTTGGACTCTTTTGTTGACTATGATGGCTATTCCATTTCTTCTAAGGGATTCTTGCCCACAATAGTAGATATAATGGTCATTTGAGTTAAATTCACCCATTCCAGTCCATTTTAGTTGGCTGATACCTAAAATGTCGACATTTACTCTTGCCATCTCCTGTTTGACCACTTCCAATTTGCCTTGATTCATGGACCTAACTTTCCAGGTTCCTATGCAATATTGCTCTTTATAGCATCAGACCTTGCTTCCCTCACCAGTCACATCCACAACTGGGTGTTATTTTTGCCTTGGCTCTGTCTCTTCATTCTTTCTAAAGTTATTTCTCCACTGACCTCCAGTAGAATATTGGGTACCTATCAATCTGTGGAGTTCATCTTTCAGTATCCTATCTTTTTGCCTTTTAATACTGTTCATGGGGTTCTCAAGGCAAGAATACTGAAGTGGTTTGCCATTCCCTTTTCCAATGGACCACATTTTGTCAGAACTCTCCACCATGACCCATCCATCTTGGGTAGCCCTACATGACATGGGTCATAGTTTCATTGAGTTAGACAAGGCTAGGTATGGTCCATGTGATTAAATTATTTAGTTTTCTGTGGTTTTGGGTTTCAGTCTGTCTGCCCCTCTGATGGATAAGGATAAGGGGCTTATGGAAGCTTCCTGATGGGAAAGACTGACTGAAGGGGAAACTGGTTCCTGTTCTAAAAGGTGGGGCCATGCTCAGTAAATCTTAGTCCGATTTTCTGTTGATGGGTGGAGCTGTGTTCCCTCCCTGCTATTTCAGTTCAGTTCAGTTCAGTCCTGTCTGACTGTTTGTGACACCATGGACTGTAGCACGCCAGGCTTCCCTGTCCACCACCAACTCCCGGAGTTTACTCAAACTCATGTCCATTGAGTCGGTGATGTCATCCAATCATCTCATCCTCTGTCGCCCCCTTCTCCTCTTGTCTTCAATCTTTCCTAGTATCAGGGTCTTTTCTAATGAGTCAGCTCTTTGCATCAGTTGGTGAAAGTATTGGACTTTCAGCTTCAACATCAGTCCTTCCAATGAACATTCAGGACTGCTTTCCTTTAGGATGGACTGGTTTGATCTCCTTGCAGTCCAAGGGACTCTCAAAAGTCTTCTCCAACATCACAGTTCAAAAGCATCAATTCTTCGGTGCTCAGCTTTCTTTATAGTCCAACTCTCACATCCATACATGACTACTGGAAAAACTATAGCCTAAACCTGATGAAACTTTGTTGGCAAAATAATGCCTCTGCTTTTTAATATGCTCTCTAGGTTGGTCATAACTTTCCTTCCAAGGAGTAAGCGTCTTTTAATTTCATGACTGCAGTCACCATCTGCAGTGATTTTGCAGCCCCCCAAAATAAAGTCTGCCACTGCTTCCACTGTTTCTCCATCTATTTGCCATGAAGTGATGGTACCAGATGTACCTGGGACCAAACTATGATGGAAGTAATGAAGATAATGGCAACCTCCTTCAAAAGGCCCCATGCATGTACTGCTACACTCAGTGCCCCTAACCCCGCAGCAGGCCACCACTGAACCACACCTCTGCTGGAGACTCCTGGACACTCACTTTACTTACATAAAGTTCATTTTAAGTTTTGAATCTGAAGACTCTGTTTCTGGAAAAAAAAATCATCATCATTTTCTCTTTTAATATTGGTTATTTTTCATTCTGGAATTCTTATTAGACAAACGTTCAGTTTTGTCCATTCTCCATTAAATAATTATTCTTTCATTTTTTCCATAACTTATCTATTTTACATTCCAGTAATACAGTCGGTAGAGGATTTTTCAGCAAATGATCACTGCCTTTCCCTACCCCTACATGAGGAATACACTTTTCTGCTACTGATGTGGGCTTGCATAGTTGGACTTGTCTCTTGGTCTTCTGTTTTTTGCATGAGGACAGGTCTACCTTGAAGATGAGATATTTGTGAAGCAGGCTTAGACCCAGTCTGCAGCTTGGAGACCAGCTGAGTCCCGCTGACATCAGCCAAACTCCATCCCACTCACAAGTGCAGGATATGAAATACATGCAGATTACTGTGCATTACTAGGATTGGGGGTGTTCTGAAAGGCAGAGAAATTGGACAGATACAAAACTTGGTATTTAAAGTACTGCTGTAACAGAAACCTAAACTATGCAGCACTAACCTTGGGAATGGGCAGCAGGCAAAGATGTAATTGTCACTGGCGAGTTGGGAAATGACAGCATTGTTATGTAGTGGCAATTGTCACCTGCAATACCATGGAAGGCAGAACATGTATTTAATAAACTTGTGAAATTAGGGGAGATGATTCAAAAGCAGAATGTTAAAAAGTGGGTTGCTAGCTGCCACTTATAACAGCATAAGAAAGAGCTGAACTCACGCATCCCTGGTGGCTCAGTGGTGAAGAATTAACCTGCCAATCCAGGGGACACAAGTTTGATCCCAGACCCAGGATGATCCCACATGCCACAGGACAAATACGCGCATGAGCCATAATTATGGAGCTCATCTGCCTAGAACCAGTGCTGTGCAACAGAGGAAACCACAGCAATGAGAAGCCTGTGCACCGCAACTAGAGAGAGGAGCCCCTGCTCGCCACACGAGAAAGCCCATGCACAGCAACAAAGACCCAGCACAGCCATCAGTAAACAAAATAAATAAAGAAATCTTCTTTAAAAATTAAAAAAAGAAAGAGGTGAACTTTAAAAGAACTGCCTGAATTATAGAGATGAGAAAACAGTAGAGTCCAGAAATTCTGAAACTTACAGGATTAAAACAGAAATTGTTTATCACTAAATCCCAGCTTCAGAGAAGAAGCAAGACTAATCTATTGCCAGTGATACTTGACCTGGGATAAACACAAAATCTCTAAAGAAGTTCACCATTACCTTCATTGCCCCTACCATAGTTTGGCCTCAGGCCAAAAAACCAGGAGAGAACAAAGCCCTGTCCATCAAAAGAAAATTGGATTAAAGATGTACAGAACGTGGCCCTGGCCATCAGAACAAGACCCAGTTTCCCCACAGTCAGTCTCTCCCATCAGGAAGCTTCCATAAGCCTCTTATCCTAATGCATCAGAGGGCAGACAGAAAGAAAGCCACAATCACAGAAAACTAACCAAACTGGTCACATGGATCACAGCCTTGTCTAACTCAACGAAACTATGAGCCATGCTGTGTAGGACCACATAAGACAGACGGATCATGATGCAGAATTCTGACAAAACGTGGTCCACTAGAGAAGAGAATGGCAAGCCACTTCAGTATTCTTGCCTTGAGAACCCCGTGAACAGTATTAAAAGGCAAAAAGATAGGACAATGACAGATGAACATCCCAGTAGGTGCCCAATATGCTACTGGAGAAGAGTGGAGAAATAACTCCAGAAACAATGAAGAGGCAGAGCCAAAGCAAAAGCAATGCCCAGTTGTAGATGTGACTGGTGATGGGAGTAAAATCCAATGCTGCAAAGAACCATACTGCATAGGAACCTGGAACGTTAGGTCCATGAATCAAGGCAAACTGGAAGTGGTCAAACAGGAGATGGCAAGAGTGAACATCGACATTTTAGGAATCAGTGAATTAAAGTGGACTGGAATGGGCGAATTTAACTCAGATGACCATTATATCTACTACTGTGCGCAAGAATCCTTTTGAAGAAATAGAATAGCCCTCATAGTCAACAAAAGAGTTCGAAATGCAGTACTTGGGGTGCAATCTCAAAAATGATAGCATGATCTGTGTTCATTCCCAAGGCAAACCATTCAATATCACAGTAATCGAAGTATATGCCCCAACCACCAATGCTGAAGAAGCTGAAGTTGAATGGTTCTGTGATGACCTACAAGACCTTCTAGAAATAATGCCAAGAAAAGACGTCCTTTTCATCATACGGAACTGGAATGCAAAAGTAGGAAGTCAAGAGATACCTGGAGTAACACACAAATTTGGCTTTGGAGTACAGAATGGAGCAGGGCAAAGGCTAACAGAGTTTTGCCGAGAGAACGGACTGATCACAGCAAACACCCTCTTCCAACAACACAAGAGATGACTCTACACATGGACATCACCAGATGGTCAACAGTGAAATCAGATTGACTCTGTTCTTTGCAGCCAAAGATGGAGAAGCTCTATATAGTCAGCAAAAACAAGACTAGGAGCTACTGTGACTCAGATCATGAGCTCCTTATTGCCAAATTCAGACTTAACTTGAAGAAAGTGGGGAAAACCACTAGGCCATTCAGGTATGACCTAAATCAAATCCCTTATGATTTTGATTGTAAGTGGAAGTGATAAACAGATTTAAGGGATAAGATCTGATAGAGTGCCTGGAAAAGTATGGACAGAGGTTCGTGACATTGTACAGGAGGCAGTGATCAAGACCATCCCCAAGAAAAAGAAATGGAAAAAGGCAAAATGATTGTCTGAGGAGGCCTTACAAATAGCTGAGAAAAGAGGAGAAGTTAAAGGCAAAGGAGAAAAGGAAAGATATTCCTATTTGAATGCAGAGTTCCAAAAAATAGCAAGGAGAGATAAGAAAGCCTTCCACAGTGATCAATGCAAAGGAATAAAGAAAAACAATGGAATGGGAAAGATTAGAGTTCTCTTAAAAAAAATCTTAGAGATACCAATGGAACATTTCATGCAAAGATGGGCACAGTAAAGGACAGAAATGATATGGACCTAACAGAAGCAGATATTAAGAAGGGGTGGCAAGAATACACAGAATAACTATACAAAAAAGATCTTAAAGGCCCAGATAACCATGATGGTGTGATCACTCACCTAGAGCCAGACATCCTGGAATGTCCAGTCAAGTGGGCCTTAGGAAGCATCACTACGAACAAAGCTAGTGAAGGTGATGGAATTCCAGTTGAGCTATTTCAAATCCAAAAAGATGATGCTGTTAAAATGCTGCACTCAATATTCCAGCAAACTTGAAAAACTCAGCAGTGGCTAAGGGACTGGAAAGGTCAGTTTTCATTCCAATCCCAAAGAAAGGCAATGCCAAAGAATGTTCAAACTACCATACAATTCCACTCATCTCACATGCTAGTAAATTAATGCTCAAAATTCTCCAAGCTAGGCTTCAACAGTACCTGAACTGTGAACTTCCAGAGGTTCAAGCTGGATTTAGAGAAGCAGAGGAACCAGAGATCAAATTGCCAACATCCACTGGATCAAAGAAAAAGCAAGAGGACTCCAGAAAAACTTCTGTTTTATTGACTACACCAAAGCCTTTGACTGTGTGGATTACAACAAAATGTGGAAAATTCTTAAAGAGATGGGAACACCAGACCACCTGACCTGCCTCCTGAGAAATCTGTATGCAAGTCAAGCAGAAACAGTTAGAACTGGACATGGAACAACAGACTGGTTCCAAATTGGGAAAGTAGTACATCAAGGCAACATATTGTCACCCTGCTTATTTAACTTATATGCAGAATGCATCACGGGGAACGCCAGGCTGGATGAAGCACAAGCTGGAGTCAAGATTGCTGGGAGAAACATCAATCACCTCAGATATGCAGATGACACCACCCTTATGGTAGAAAGGGGAGAGGAAATGAAGAGCTTCTTGATGAAAGTGAAAGAAGAGAGTGGAAAAAGTTGGCTTAAAACTCAATATTCAGAAAACTAAGATCATGGCATCTGGCCTCATCACTTCATGGCAAATAGATTGGGAAACAGTGGAAACAGTAGCAGACTTTATTTTGGGGGGCTCCAAAATCACTGCAGGTGGTGACTGCAGCTATGAAATTAAAAGACGTTTCCTCCTTGGAAGGAAAGTTAGACCAACCTAGACAGCATATTAAAAAGCAGAGACATAAAATAAATAAATAAATAAATAAAAAGCAGAGACATTACTTTTCCAACAAAGATTCATCTAGTCAAGGCTATGGTTTTCCCAGTAGTCATGTATGGATGTGAGAGTTGGACTATAAAGAAAGCTGAGTGCTGAAGAATTGATGCTTTTGAACTATGGTGTTGGAGAAGACTTTTGAGAGTCCCTTTGACTGCAAGGAGATCCAATCAGTCCATCCTAAAGGAAAACAGTCCTGAATATTGACTGGAAGAACTGGTACTGAAGCTGAAACTGCAATACTTTGGCCACCTGATGCAAAGATCTGACTCATTAGAAAAGACCCTGATGATGGGAAAGACGGAAGGCAGGAGGAGAAGGGGACGACAGAGAATGAGATGGTTGGATGGCATCACCAATTCAATGGATATTAGTTTGAGCAAGCCCCGGGAGTTGGTGATGGACAGGGAAGCCTGGCATGCTGCAGCCCAGGGGGTCACAAAGACTCGGACATGACTGAGCCACTGAACTATATTGAACTAGTCATTACATACTGGATTTTCTCTGGGATGGAGCATCTCCTAGAGATGGTAGCCTTTTGTTTGATATATCATGTGCCATGCTAAGTCACTTCAGTCGTTTCCGACTCTGTGCGACCGTATGAACTGTAGCCCGCCAGGCTCCTCTGTCCATGGGATTCTCCAGGCAAGAATAATGAAGTGGATCACCATTCCCTTCTCCAGGGGATCTTCCCGACCCAGGGATCAAACCATGTGTCTTATGTCTAACCTGCACTGACATGTGAGTTCTTTACCACTAGCGCCATCTGGGAATAACACCAAACCTTCTGTAAGCCCTGTGACAGTGGAGATGTTTGAGATACTGCTGGTAGGAAAGGAAAATTAATATCTGTAATATCAATTGTAATCAAGATAAATTATTGCCTTTTCCAGAATTAGGGTCCAATGTATTTAACATGACACCATTTGTTTCTCCTTTAGGGATGATTTCATATTACAGGCTCACTATTGATCTCTGTTCCCAAGAAGTTGGATGTTTGGCAGCAGTAACAGCTTGATCAGTCTTGATAAATAGGAGGCTGTGCTGCAGTCCCCTTGTATAGCCATCATTGCTGCAACTATGGCTATGATATTCATGTGTTCATTGTTACAGCTCTGAGGATAGAGGCTATGTGATGTCAACTGTTTGAGTCATTCAGTCTGTTCCAATACCTATTCTATGGTATATGTTTTATGGCTGGTGCTCACATACAATATAAAACTCTTGACACTTTTGCCCATCTCCCTAGGTCCATCCATTTATCTTTACCTCAGACTTCCTGGCCCTCAAATTAACAATGTTTCTCCTTTCAGGTCCCTGAACAAACTTGTCTTTCTATGCAAAATGGATGACTAGGTGTACCAACCAAAATTCTGCTCATTGAGAGAGTTTATCCTGGTCTCATTTTTTTAAAACCCATTTATGAACAGATCTGTAGGGCAGATACTGCCCTTTTCTTGACTTTCACCCACATACTGATTTGAATCATTCATAAATAAAGCTCAAACTTCTCCTTTTGTCGAAAACTAGTCATTAAGTGTCCATCATGCAGCCATAGAGATGAGTTTAGGTAGTAGGTATCTACTACACGTGTTACTACTAAATCTTTTCACTTGGATAGAAAGTGAAAGTGTTAGTCACTCAGTCATGTCCAATTCTTTGCGACCCCATAGACTAGCCAACCAGGCTCCTCTGTCCATGGAATTCTTCAGGCAAGAATACTGGAGTGGGTTGCCATTTCCTTCTCCAGGGGATCTTCCTGACCCAGGGATCGAAGTCAGGTCTCCTGCATTGCAGACAGATTCTTTACCATCTGAGCCACCAGGGAAGGGATCTATAAAGATAAAGGATGTGGTTCAACAAAGTCTTGACATTACCCAAAGTATTTCCAAGTAAGTCTGTAAAGTAAGACGATCATACCTCAAAAAGAACTGTGGGTGAGCCTTTTGGTATGAAGGAATCAATACAAAGGAAATCCATGACTGCTTCTGAAAGCTGTTTTAGCAAAAGGCACCACAGATTTGAACTAAAAGAAACTGAGGCTCAACAGATATAAAAAGAACTGTAGGCCCCAACTTTCTACAAGCAGGGACCAGACGGTGAAAGCACCTTAGCCACCAAGAAGAGCCCTCTTCAGAAGTGACTAGGGAGGAGTATAAAATAAATAAATAAACAAAGATCCTTCCACCTCACCAGAGGACAGAGCAAAGAGCCATGAAGAAGCATGGATGGGAACAATGTTCACCAAGGAACATTACACCTCCCCAAGGTGGAGGTATTTGGAAATACTTGTCTAGCAGGATTTCAAAATTGGTATGAGCCAGTGACTCCTATCTATATCTCATTCTTCTCCTTTTCAAATGGAAATGCCTTTTATAGTTATCCTTTCCTTTTTCCAGCATCATATGTTGAATATTTGAGAGCAGATACTTTATCCTATAAGTTTGTAGGTCTTTGAATCACAAAGAGATACTCTAAAAATTCATGTGTTCCTAAACTTTAAGTCTGATGTCATGCTTGAATGAGACTTTGGAGGTGTCTTGAAATGAAAGAGAGTGTATATTACATATGGTTGATGAATGAATATCTGTGACTGTAAAAGAAGACTGTAGTAGATTAGATTTAAAACATTGTTCAACAGAGAGTCATTTGTCCCCTTCTTCCTCTGGAGAGGAGGAATTTTTGCCCTTATTTAATTTGGAGTTTGGCTATATATATTATATATAATATATATATTATAATGTCCTTTGGCCAAATGAATGTTAATAGACACGACAATACCAGAGGCTTGCAATGTGCTTACATGACTAAGATTTCTTTCTTACATTCCAGCTTTTCACATCAGAAGAATATGCCTCAGGTATACTGATTCTTATGATAACAGGAATGTAGGGCATAGTTAGACTCAACTTCTGGCTAGAGACAAAGTCAGTTGAGTTTAAATAAGACTTCTCAAACCTTGGTAACAATGCTGCTGCTAAGTCACTTCAGTCATGTCTGACTCTGTGCGACCCCATAGACGGCAGCCTACCAGGCTCCGCCGTCCCTGGGATTCTCCAGGCAAGAACACTGGAGTGGGTTGCCATTTCCTTCTCCAATGCACGAAAGTGAAAAGTGAAAGTGAAGTCGCTCAGTCGTGTCCGACTCTTCACGACCCCATGGACTGCAGCCCACCAGGCTCCTCCATCCATGGGATTTTCCAGACAAGAGTACTGGAGTGGGGTGCCATTGCCTTCTCCGTAGTAGCAAGAGACTTGCAAGAAATAAATGAAAGTTTATACCCTGTGTGCCACCAAGTGTTTGGATGATTGGCTACACAGCAAAAGTCAAGTAATATAG